>NC_048580.1:34562902-34905402 GCF_013265735.2 Oncorhynchus mykiss | reverse complement strand
GCCCTAGATGGCCTGCCCATGGAACTGTATGTGCAAGGTTGAGAACAAGTGGTCTACAGGTAGATGGCACCACCAACTTCCTGCTATCTGCCTCTGACCCAAGGTAGAGTATGTGGTTGTCTACTGTGTAAATCCCCCCACATGAAGATTGACTGTCCCCAGCTAAGGCCTTGTCAAACAAACATTTCAAGGTTGCGTCAGACTTCTGCAGTGTAGCAAAATTTTGTGGAACATCCCATTGCACCTCTAACCCAGACACATCAGCTACAGGTACAGGGGTTCCCACATACTTCTCAAGACGCCGCTGGCGGCGTGACTTTCTGGGCCCTTTGGTTCCCCCCTCGCACAGACTATCACACAAGTCAGGCAGAGGTTGTAAACCAGCTTTGGCCTGGGCACGAGTGACAACTGAACATGCCATCTGAACATCAGACTGGCAAACTGACTGCTCATATAGCTGACCCCCCACACTTCCCAACAGATCAGAGAGTACAGGCACATCCCTCCCCAAAATCATCTCAAAAGGTAGCTTCTCCATTACCCCAACTTTGAGGAGGTATTTCTGACCCTGAATCTCAACTGTGAGCTCAGCTGTGGGCTGCTGTGACTGATCACCATGGACACATTGGATCAGTGTCTGATGACCATAATCAATGTCATTAACAGGTACATTACCTTTTCTGATCAATGACAGGGAACTGCCGGTGTCAATCATTGCAGTAAGACTTTTACCATTCACTTTTACAGGTACCAAGCATGACCCTTCCCGAGTCTGTCTATTCTGAACACCATCCCCCTCTCTGGGTACATAACAGTAACCTGAGAGCTTGGATTTACGTAGCGGACACATTGAAGCTTTGTGCCCCTGCTGCCGGTAGTAAAAACAGGTCAGACCCCTCCCATCAGAGCGAACTGCATGATCCCTTACCTCCCTCCCAGACACATAACCCCCAGAGTTACCTCCACCATCTCTGGCGTTTCTGATGTCCCTTGTGTCCCTGAGACTCCTTGGAGCGGGTGCTGCAGGTTGTGGTGGGCCCCCTTTACGTGCATTAAGATACTGCAGTGCAAGCTTGGCCGCCATAAGCCCGTCCTTGGGCTCGTGCTCTCGGACCCAGGTTCGAATGTCGTGTGGTAGAACTTGTAGAAGTTGCTCGAGGATGATGACCTCCCCGATTTCGTCCTGTGTCTTCTCCCCCGGTCGAACCCATCGTCGGTAGAGACCCTTCAGGCGGTGGTACGTCTCTGTCGGTGACTCACCCGATGGCGTTGATGCAGCTCTGAAGCGTTGACGGTAGGTTTCCGGTGAGATGTCAAACTTCACCAGCAGCGCTTCCTTCAAGCCCTTGTAGACATTGGCCAGCCCCTCATCCATTGCTGTGTAAGCCTCTAAGGCCTTGCCCGTGAGCAATGGGACAAGCCTGCAGGCCCACTCTACCTCAGGCCACTGACACGTCTTAGCCATGCGCTCAAACCTCAGCAGGTAGTTTTCAATGTCCTCCCCCTGCTGGTATGAGGGCATCTTTGGCTCCTTCCTCAGGAATGCTGGAAGATGGACGTTAACCTCTCTGATCTCCCAAACCCGGATCCGGTATCGTGACTACAGCCTCAAGCTCATTACCATAACGCAACGTTAACTATTCATGAAAATCGCAAATTAAATGAAATAAATATGCCATCTCGCAAGCTTAGCCTTTTGTAAACAACACTGTCATCTCAGATTTTCAAAATATGCTTCTCAACCATAGGAAAACAATAATTTGTGTAAAAGTAGCTAGCCAGCAAAGCATTTAGCGTTAGCATTAGCATCCAGCACGCAACATTTCAACAAAAACATAAAAGCCTTCAAATAAAATCATTTACCTTTGAAGAACTTCTGATGTTTTCAATGAGGATACTCTCAGTTAGATAGCAGATGCTCAGTTTTTCCAAAAAGATTCTTTGTGTATTAGAAATAGCTCCGTTTTATACATCACATTTGGCTACCAAAAAAAAAACGAAAATTCAGTCCTCAAAACGCGAACTTTTTTCCAAATTAACTCCATAATATCGACTGAAAACATGGCAAATGTTGTTTAGAATCAATCATCAAGGTGTTTTTCACATATCTCTTCATTGATACATCGTTCTTGGACACATGGTTTCTCCCCTGAATCAAATGGTAAAGTACAAGCAGCTGGCAATTGCGCACCGAATTCCACGCAGGACACCAGGCGGACACTTGGAAAATGTAGTCTCTTATGGTCAATCTTCCAATGATATGCCTACAAATACGTCACAATGCTGCTAAGACCTTGGGCGAACGACAGAAAGTGTAGGCTCATTCCTTGCGCATTCACAGCCATATAAGGAGACAATGGAAAACAGAGCTTCAGAAATTCTGCTAATTCCTGGTTGATGCATCATCTTGGTTTCACCTGTAGAATGAGTTCTGGGGCACTTACAGACAAAATCTTTGCAGATTCTGAAACTTCAGAGTGTTTTCTTTCCAAAACTATGAACTAAAAATATGCATAGTCGAGCATCTTTTCGTGACAAAATATTGCGCTTAAAACGGGAACGTTTTTTATCCAAAAATGAAATAGCGCCCCTAGAGATCTAACAGGTTAACACTGCTGGACTGGTCTCCTGGTGCTGGCCTCATTACTGCTTGGGGTGCCTGCTGTGGAGTTGAAGTCCCTGCTGCATCGAGCCTTTGTCGTCCTGGTGTTGGAAGACCCAATCTTGGGCTCTCACTGACGAGTTCCGCCTGGTGGGGAGCTGTGAGGATAGATTGGCGTAGGCCACGTAACTCCTGCTTGAGGTCTTCGTCCCTCCTCTCAAGGCAGGTGAAAAGTTGCTGAAAAAGGGTTACCATGGTTGGGTGTGGTTCTGGTCCCCCAACTGCTCCTTCAGTCAGCAGCTCACCCAGTTCTGGTTGTCTTTGGCCCCGCGGTCGGGCTCCTAGTTTCTCATACTTGACCTCTTCTTCTCCAGACGATTCCATGGTATTCCACCCCGGTTCAACTTCAGGTACCTTTTCTGACAGTTGCTGCTGTTGCTGAGAACGCAATCCTGTACGCATTCCTTTACCTCTCTTGTTGGAATTCACTGATTTGCGGTACGCCATCCCACCACTGCCACCATATGTCACGTAGAGTAGGCCAGAAGGCTAAACTGGATAACCTAACCTCTATCAAAATAAAAAGATGGCGGAGCCGCAAAAGTTCTTCTGTGCAAAGGTGTTTATTTACAAGTGATTCCGGAACAAAAAACAACAGTACTGCCATCAACGTCTACCTTATGGGACAGCTTAAAAACAATGCTGCCCCATCCACAGCTCAATCCAAAAAAAATGCCCCTTAGAGACTGGAGAGAGGCTCCTTTTGTAGGGCTAGCCCCTCCCCTCAGAACAATTAACCCTAATTAATTAATCAATTAACAATACAAACCTACATTTTCCATGAACTAAACATACTAAATGATATACATTGCAACACGGTTTTAAACAATATCACAACATAACATTTACAACATTACATCACTACTGACAATATCTTTCAATATGCCCATATGCATTAACTTCTTGAATCTACTTGAGACGCACATGTCCCAAGTAGGCACCTGGAAATGCAAATGCGCTACGCTAAATGCTAAATGTACTCGTTAAAACTCAAACCTTGATCAAAATTCACAAGCAGGGTATTAAATTAAAGCTACACTCGTTGTGAACCTAGCCAGCAAGTCAGATTTTTAAAATGCTTTTCGGCGAAAGCATCAGAAGCTATTATCTGATAGCATGCACCCCCCAAAATGCCAGCTCGACACGTAAACAACAGATTTTGCGATAGACGGCGCTACCCAAAACGCAGAAATAAAATATAAAACATTCATTACCTTAGACGAGCTTCTTTCTTGGCACTCCTATATGCCCCATAAACATCACTATTGGGTCTTTTTTTCGTTTAAATCGGTCCATATATACCCAAAATAGCTTTGTATTGAAGTAGTGTCATTCAGAAAAATTCATCGTTTTTAAACGCTGCGTAATTTTTTAAAATTAAAAAAGTCGACGATAAACTTTCACAAAACACTTCGAAATCCTTTTGTAATCCAACTTTAGGTATTAGTAAACGTTTATAATCTATCAAAACGATTACAGGGCGATGTCTCTTCAATAGGTCCTCACTTCAAAAACAATGCAATCTGATCTCTCCTTGAACTGCATCCGGGTGAAGACTGGAAAACTTGGGGTCAGACAGATGGATTTTCCAACAATTAATTCGATTGAAAATTAGTACAATGGCGCCATCGTGCGGAATTTGTATGAAGTGCAGGCAAATTTCCATTAAATTCTGTTGTCCTTTAACAACTGGTGGAAGTGACTTATGGAAATTATTTTTTGCTTTCAGAGAGCAGTTTTTCTTGCGTTTTTCAATGAAACACACGCTCTGTTATAGTCACAGCCGTGATTTAACCAGTTTTATAAACTTCAGAGTGTTTTCTATCCACACATACTAATCATATGCATATACTATATTCCTGGCATGAGTAGCAGGACGCTGAAAAGTTGCGCGATTTTTAACAGAATTTTCAAAAAAGGGGGGGGTAGATCTAACTTAATGAGCCATTTGGGACAGGCACTATAAAGCCAACCCAATTCCCTTAGCTCGGGTCCTTTTCCAGCATACCCGGAAGCTACAGAGATGGAGAGAGAGGAACAGAACAAACAAACAATGCGCTCATCCACAACATTGATAAGTGTAATAATTATTGTATCTCTCAAATATGAACATTGACAAGTGTGAAATGCCTGCACCAAGACAGAAGTTAATTTGTGTGTCGACCCACATTGTTAACTTATGGTATAATGGCGCAGGGAGGAGTGATGAATATGTGTGTGCGTTAAAGAACCAAATGCTGCCCGCGGCCAGTGACGGACTTCTACGTCACACTCTAAATACAGGGAACTTCTTGAGGGAAACCTGTTTCAGTCTTCAAGAGATTTGGGACTGGGACAGAGGTTCACCTTCCAGCAGGACAATGACCCTAAGCATACTGCTATGGCAACACTCGAGTGGTTTAAGGGGAAACATTTACATGTATTGGAATGGCCTAGTCAAAGCCCAGACCTCAATCCAATTGAGAATCTGCGGTATGACTTAAAGATTGCTGTACATCAGCAGAACCCATCCAACTTGAAGGAGTTGGAGCAGTTTTGCCTTGAACAATGGGCAAAAATCCCAGTGACTAGATGTGCCAAACTTATAGAGACATACCCCAAGAGACTTGCAGCTGTAATTGCGGCAACAGGTGGCTCTACAAAGTATTGCCTTTGTATGCACGCTCAAGTTTTCTGTATTTTTTTGTCTCATTTCTTGTTTGTTTCACAATTAAAAAAAAATGCATATTCATATTGACCTGTGTGATAAACGGACTATGTGAACTGCAGTTACAGTATTTATCATCCTTGTGTTTCATAACCACCTATTCTAACCCGGAATTTATTGAGTGTATGTCAAAATGTATGTTGTGTAAATCAGATGATACAAACCCCCCAACATTTTATTTTAATTCCAGGTTGTAAGTTACTAAAATAGGAAAACTGCCAAGGGGGGTGAATACTTTCACAAGCCACTGTATGAGTCTGTTTCTCAAGCCACTCTAGGCAGAAGCATAGCTCTGTCACATGTCATTGTGCATCCACCTCACTGTCCAAAGTTGGATCTGCACCACTGTGAATGGACAGATAAACCGTTATCAGCCTCTAGCTCCTCTTGAAGTTTGATATACATACACTGGGCTGCCTGCCATGTGTACTGCCACCTGTAGGGCTTTGTTGATACATGAAAAACAAATGCTTATTATTGCTTATGTGATAAATTGTGTTATTTTCTTTCCCCAAATCTAAACTCCAAACAGAGATACCTAGGTTGTGTTTTATAATGTTGTGCTACATTGTGGCCCTAAGGAACACAACCCTGTTTTGGACTTCAGTGCTGTATTGTTGCTCTCTGGGTTTTGGGACAGGGCGCTGATTTATGTGTTAGCCTCCCCCACACACACACACGTCACTTCCTGTCCTGGTTCTCATTAACACGAGGACTGGTTATGTCTGGACACAGGTAGATTACTAATCCTAATCCAATCTACGTAGCTGTAATCTGAGGAGAGGACAGGTCTTGATGAACACACTGTGCCCTGGGAGAGGTGACGCAGCAGTAGCAAACATGACAGTACATGTTTACTGTACACGTATGCGCACACACATACACACACACATAAAGGAACAGCCGGTGACAGATTCCAATGAAGTGGCATCGTGGTTATGTCTGAACTCAGTTCAGATTATCATGTGAGTATATTGTATGTCAAATCCTTTTGCTGCATTTGATTTGATTGCCCGGAACAAGGGAACCAATGGAATAGTCCCAGAAGTGCAAACTCCAGTAAATACATGTTTAACCTCATTTTCATTATTGCCAGACCCATATTTAAGCAATTAGGTACGAAGGGGTGTGGTACATGGCCAATATACCACTGCTGAGGGCTTTTCTTATGCACGACGCAATGCGGAGTGCCTGGATACAGCCCTTAGCCGTGGTATATTGGCCATATAGCACAAACCCCAGAGGTGCCTTATTGCTATTATAAACTGGTTATCAACGTAATTAGAGCAGTACAACTACATGTTTTGTCATACCCGTTGTATGCGGTCTGATATACAGTACCACAGCTGTCAGCCAATCATCATTCAGAGCTCGAATCAACCAGTTTATAATAGTGTTTATATTATGTGAAAATGTGGATTTTCTGCATTCTGAAGAACAGGTCTGAAGAAAAATATGATGGGCTGTCAGTGGCTAATAAGGGTATCCTCAGGTGGATTGTGAACCTGGGGACCAAGCTCTGCGGGCTGCAGTGCAGGGGGCTTCATATCAGGGACTCTATGATAAATGAGCAAAGAACAAGGCCAAGCGCGTCACAGATGACCCCACACACAATCTTGCCCAATGTTATGAGCTGCTGCCTTCCAGAAGGAGATTAATGGTCCCACAAATAGGAGCAGCCATCAGGCTGCTGAACAGTGTGACATACGATAAGACAGATGCAGGCCCAATACACATCGGACAGATGGCCGCAGACTTTGAATATGTGAAAATGTAAATGTCTGACTTGTGTACTAACTTTCCAGTTTTCCATGCTGCGTGTAGTATATTGTGTTGTGTATTTGAATGAATTTCCATGTAAATGGACAATAAAGTACATCGTATTGTATGCCAATCAGTGATTATTTTTAAAACTACACACTACAATACACAGACAAAGAAGCACATGTTCATTAGTGCAATATGTTCACTAGTAATTAGAAAAATATGTGCTGGAAGCTGGGCTGGAGCCAGTGGTTAGAGTGATATAAGCAATGCGCTACAGAGCACTTAACCCACACACGATGCTGAACTGACAGATGAATTACTGCCCTCTATGAGCCATCACAGGCATTGTATCTGTTCTGTTGTTATGAGCTGATGTTGATATGACATTTGAAGTTGTAAACACACACACACCCACACAAATTGGAATAATTACCCAATCCTAACCCCAGAAGCTATAAACATCTGGTCTAGATGGCCATTGGCTCAAACAAGCAGGAGAGGAGACAACACTATGAATGGATAAGCCAAACAGATAGGACTGACGCAGTGAAAAGAGTCCATTGACTAAGCAGTGCTGGGATAAAATCAGCACTCTTTAATCTTAGATTGGGAATTGTTAGGGTAATTTAATTGTTTTCCCCTGTGCAGCAAACTGACTGAAACATAGCATGTTGCGTAACCCCCCTGAAAAAGAGCAATGTGTAGTAATTTAGACTAAATATGGAACATCCCATCTGTGCTTGCGTGAACACACACAGGATTAAAATCCGAAAAAGATTACTGAGAGTGAAGAGGAATAGTGATTTTGCAATGAAATAGTAGACAGTGTATCATCACACCACACAATAAGCACGCCCTCTTTGATCTCTGACATTGTGTGAACAGGACCTATGACACCTATTAGATGTGCCATGGCACCTCTGTCACTAATGCTCTCTAGTGTGTTTACTTACCTAAAGTTAATCTACTATGTGCATCATTTACGAGACTGTTGTGTCACAATCTGCATCCTTTGACGTGTCCATTCAGATGTTATTTGATGGTGAGCCAAAAAAGCCTAGTGTGACATCCATCTGTCACCAAAAAGGTCCTGCGTTGAGAGAAGAAAGGGGGCTAGGTTGTTTGTAAGAAGGAGTAGCGCCCTTTAATGAACTGGTTTATGTTATGAATACCCTCAGGACAAATTTCTACTAATCCTTTGCCCACAGGACGCTAATCACCTGGTTGCTGTAGGTCAGAAGAGGTAGACCAGTCAGAGCCTTAGCCCAGATAAGGTACAATAGGATATGGTCTATCCAATGCACTGGGCTCTCACCATTGGAAGAAATGAGAACACTGAAAGGGGTCAGGGATGTAGAAAGGGGGCCAAGGGAAGGAGACCATATTTACATTTACATTTTAGTCATTTAGCAGAGTGACATCCAGTTGGGGGAGTGATAAGGGAATTTATATATTTAAGGTAATGACTAAAGAGTTCCACCCTGAAACGTAATTATAACGTAATTATTAGATTATGTAACATGTATAATGAATAATTAAAGTGATTAACTTAAGTTCAATAAGGTTCAGTAGAGACAAGTAAGGGAGAGAAAAGTGTGTGTGTGTCTAGGAAAATACAGAGAACAATTAAACTATGTATGACTACAACCTGGTTAGAACTCTGAGAAACTTACGACAGGAAGGGGAGTTCTGTCAAGGTTCCTCTAATCTCGGGAGGATGGAATTGTCAGCTTGGTAGTGATAAACGAGTGGTGAGAACTATGGGGAAAGATACATCCCACCTACTGTTTGTGTGTAGGTAAGTGCGTATAGTAGGTAGGGAGGGGGTGAGTTATAAAATGGCATGTCTTTGTATTATGGACTTTAGAACGTTTTCATGAATACACTTTACGGACCTTTTGCATAAGCTGAGTCTTTGCCTAATTATTATTAAACCCAGGGTCTTACAAACCTCGGAGATTGGTCAAAGCTTAAATAATTGTTAGTTATTATCATTGGGATTGAAAATTCTCGTGACAGGGAGGGGGGATTATTTAAAATACTCTTTGAAGATGTAGTGTTTCAGGTCCTTTCGGGAAGATGGGCAGGTCCTCTCCTGTTCTAGTTTCAGGGGAAGCTGGTTCCACCATTGGGCTGCCAGGACCGAGAAGAGCTTGGACTGTGTTGAGCAGGAGCTGCCCTACAATAGGGGTGGGAGGGCCAAGAGACCAGAGGTTGCAGAACGGAGTGCTTGGGTTGGGGTATAGCTTGAAGGTAGGGAAGGGAAGTTCCTATTGCTGCTCCGTAGGCAAGTACCATGGTCTTGTAGTGGATGTGAGCTTCCACTGGAAGCCAGTGGAGTGTGCGAAGGAGCTGGGTGACATGGGAGAACTTGGGAAGGTTGAACACCTGGCAGGCTGCAACGTTCTGGATAAGTTGAAGGGATTTGAAAGCACTAGTGGGGAGCCCAGGCAACAGCCAGTTGCATTAGAACAGACGGGAGATGACAAGTGCCTGGATTAGGATCTGTGCCACTTCTTGTGTGAGGTAGGGTAGTACTCTAGGGATGTTGTAGAGCATGAACCTGCAGGAGCGAGTCACTGCTTTGATGTTTTTCAGAGAACGACAGGGTGTTATCCAGGATCACGCCAAGGTACTTTGCACTCTGGGAGAAGGAAACCGTAGATTTTTCAACCATGATGGAGAGGTCTTTGAACGTGCGGGCCTTCCCCGAGAGGAATAGCAGCTCCGTCTTGTCAAGGATGAGCCTGAGGTGGTGGGCCGACATCCAAGCTGAGATATCTGCCAGGCACGTAGAGATGCGTTACACCACCTGAGTGTCAGAAGGGGGGAAGGAGAACATTTGTTGAGTGTCATCTGCATAGCAATAATAGGAGAGACCATGTGAGGATATGACAGAGCTATATGTATAGAGAGAAGAGGAGAGGGCCTAAAACAGAGCCCTGAAGGACACCAGTAGTGAGAGTACGTGGTGCAGACACAGATTCTCTCCACATCAACTGGTAGGAGCAGCCTGCCTGGTAGGATGCAATCCAAGAGTGTGCAGAGCCTGAGACGCTCAGCCCTGAGAGGGTGGAGAGGAGGACCTGATGGTTCACAGTGTCGAAGGCAGCGGATAGATCTAGGAGGATGAGGAGGGAGAGTCAGCGTTGGCAGTCAGTACGGAGAGCCTCTGTGACACAGAGAAGAGTAGTCTCGGTTGAGTGACACGTCTCGAAGCCTGACTGGTTAGGATCAGGCGGCTGGACCTCTGTAGTCACAGGATTTCATCTGGAGAGAGAGGAGAACAAGAGGTCAAGGCGTATGGTAGTTCTGAGTGGGACCAGTCGACTCAATAGTCTGAGTGAATGAGGAGCGGATGTCGTCAACCTTCTTTTCAAACAGTGGCGGTCAATGCCGTTTAAGATCAGGGAGGAAGATTTATTTATTTATTAACATGGCCTTATTTCTATTACAGCATATTGGATGGCTGTCATTCATATTCCATTCACCCAGCTCAATGTAACATTGATAGCTTCAGGCTACTGCATATGAAAGTTTTCCCTGTACTCATCACAAGGTTACTACAACCTAGCCTATGAGGCTACAAGGTGCACCTTGCAGACTCTTACCAGCATCTAGCTGATCTAGGTCCAACAGTTGAAAACGAGAATTTATTTTTGGTTTGCTTCCGTTTAAGAAACGTTTTAACAGAATCGGCGCAATGAATACATACCTGATCACACGAAAAACACAGTTCACTTTCATACCAGACACATACAAACAGCTCATTGTACAGTGGCTTGCGAAAGTATTGCCGCTTGGCATTTTTTCTAATTTGTTGCCTTACAACCTGGAATTAAAATAGATTTTTCGGAGGTTTGTATAATTTGATTTACACAACATGCCTACCACTTTGAAGATGCAAAATATTTTTTATTGTGAAACAAACAAGACAAAAAAACAGAAAACTTGAGCATGCATAACTATTCACCCCCCCAAATCAAATCAAATCAAATGTATTTATATGGCCCTTCGTACATCAGCTGATATCTCAAAGTGCTGTACAGAAACCCAGCCTAAAACCCCAAACAGCAAGCAATGCAGGTGTAGAAGCACGGTGGCTAGGAAAAACTCCCTAGAAAGGCCAAAACCTAGAAAGAAACCTAGAGAGGAACCAGGCTATGCGGGGTGGCCAGTCCTCTTCTGGCTGTGCCGGGAGGAGATTATAACAGAACATGGCCAAGATGTTCAAATGTTCATAAATTACCAGCATGGTCGAATAATAATAAGGCAGAACAGTTGAAACTGGAGCAGCAGCATGGCCAGGTGGACTGGGGACAGCAAGGAGTCATCATGTCAGGTAGTCCTGGGGCATGGTCCTTGGGCTCAGGTCCTCCGAGAGAGAGAAAGAAAGAGAGAAGGAGAGAATTAGAGAACGCACACTTAGATTCACACAGGACACCGAATAGGACAGGAGAAGTACTCCAGATATAACAAACTGACCCTAGCCCCCCGACACATAAACTACTGCAGCATAAATACTGGAGGCTGAGACAGGATGGGTCAGGAGACACTGTGGCCCCATCCGAGGACACCCCCGGACAGGGCCAAACAGGAAGGATATAACCCCACCCACTTTGCCAAATCACAGCCCCCACACCACTAGAGGGATATCTTCAACCACCAACTTACCATCCTGAGACAAGGCTGAGTATAGCCCACAAAGACCTCCGCCACGGCACAGCCCAGACAGGATGACCACATCAGTGAATCAACCCACTCAGGTGACGCACCCCCTCCAGGGACGGCATGAGAGAGCCCCAGTAAGCCAGTGACTCAGCCCCTGTAATAGGGTTAGAGGCAGAGAATCCCAGTGGAAAGAGGGGAACCGCCCAGGCAGAGACAGCAAGGGCGGTTCGTTGCTCCAGAGCCTTTCCGTTCACCTTCCCACTCCTGGGTCAGACTACACTCAATCATATGACCCACTGAAGAGATGAGTCTTCAGTAGAGACTTGAAGGTTGAGACCGAGTTTGCGTCTCTGACATGGGTAGGCAGACCGTTCCATAAAAATGGAGCTCTATAGGAGAAAGCCCTGCCTCCAGCTGTTTGCTTAGAAATTCTAGGGACAATTAGGAGGCCTGCGTCTTGTGACCGTAGCGTACGTGTAGGTATGTACGGCAGGACCAAAGTCAATACTTTGTAGAGCCACATTTTGCAGCAATTACAGCTGCAAGTCTTTTGGGGTATGTCTCTATAAGCTTGGCACATCTAGCCACTGGGATGTTGCCCATTGTTCAAGGCAAAACTGCTCCAGCTCCTTTAAGTTGCATGGGTTCCGCTGGTGTACAGCAATCTTTAAGTCATACCGCAGATTCTCAATTGGATTGAGGTCTGGGCTTTGGCTAGGCCATTCCAATACATTTAAAATTTTCCCCTTAATCCACACGAGTGTTGCCATAGCAGTATGCTTAGTGTCATTGTCCTGCTGGAAGGTGAACCTTTGTCCCAGTCTCAAATCTCTTGAAGACTGAAACAGGTTTCCCTCAAGAATTTCCCCGTATTTAGCACCATCCATCATTCCTTCAATTCTGACCAGTTTCCCAGTCCCTGCCGATGAAAAACATACCCACAGCATGATGCTGCCACCATCATGCTTCACTGTGGGGATGCTGTTCTCGGGGAGATGAGAGGTGTTGGGTTTGTGCCAGACGTAGCGTTTTCCTTGATGGCCAAAAAGGTCAATTTTAGTCTCATCTAACCAGAATACCTTCTTCCATATGTTTGTGGAGTCTCCCACATGCCTTTTGGCAAACACCAAATGGGTTTGCTTATTTTTTATCTTTAAGCAATAAAGCCCAGCTCTGTGGAGTGTATGGCTTAAAGTGGTCCTATGGACAGATACTCCAATCTCTGTTGCGGAGCTTTGCAATTCCTTCAGGGTTATCTTTGGTCTCTTTGTAGCCTCTCTGATTAATGCCTTCCTTGCTTGGTCCGTGAGCTTTGGTGGGCAGCCCTCTCTTGGCAGGTTTGTTGTGGTGCCGTATTCTTTCCATTTTTCTTCATAGCAAAGGGGGTGAATACATATGCACGCACCACTTTTCCGTTTTTTTTTTTCATTTCACTTCACCAATTTGGACAATTTTGTGTATGTCCATTACATGAAATCCAAATTTAAATGAATTTAAATTACAGGTTGTAATGCAACAAAATAGGAAAAATGCCAAGGGGGTGAATACTTTTGCAAGGCACTCTATATATAATTCCTTCTCGGATCCATATACACCGTCTCCTCCTCTCACCTTTTGTCCTTCGATTGTGGACTTCAGTGCACAACACATCAGCTGTCTGTGACCAGGGGAAAAAACCTTTGCCAGACAATCCTTCATGTCATGACCGCTAACCGCGACACACAGCCTACATCGTTGTCACAATACTCAACATAGCTACTAGAACTAACGTGCTACTAAACCCGCTACAATCATGCAGTATAGTGAAGTCAGAGCAATCAGTTTAGCAGTTACACCGGCGGGCTCCGGTGGCAATAAATTTATAAAACCCAAACTATCTTTCTCAACTACTCTCCACATTTTATGCACTGCAGTACTACAGTAGCTAGCTGTAGTTTATGCTTCAGTACGAGATTCATTCTCTGATCCTTTGATTGGGTGGACAACATGTCAATTCAGGTTACAAGAGCTCTGATAGGTTGGAGGATGTCCTCTGAAAGTTGTCATAATTACTGTCTAAGTCTATGGAAGGGGGTGAGAACCATGAGCCTCCAAGATTTTGTATTGAAGTCAATTTACCCAGAGGTGGACAGAAGCTGGTTGTCCTCCGGCTACACCATGGTACTACCCTACAGAGTGCTGTTGAGGCTACTGTAGACCATTGCAAAGTGTGTTTTAATCAATTATTTGGTGACGTGAATATATTTAGTATAGTTTTATCTAAAAAGGATAACTTTAATGTTCGCAATGAGTTCGCAATGAGTCACTCAGAAACAGAGCAGGAGGGGAGGGCCGAGGCGGCCGGGAAGAAAGAGGACTGTGCGAGTCATAGGATGCGGAAAGGAAAGAAGGGAGAGATGATAGTATAGAAGAGGAGAGAGAGAGAGATCGAAGATTGCAACAGCACATGACCATCTGGGTGGAGGCTGAGTAGCGAGGGTTGGAGGAAAGGGAGAGAAAAGGAAGCAAAGTAGTGATCAGAGACCTGGAGGGGGGTTGCAGTGAGATTAGTAGAGGAACAGCCTGTCTTGCCTTGCTTATTTATTTATTTTAATTTTTTTTACATTTATTTAACTAGGCAAGTCAGTTAAGAACAAATTCTTATTTTCAATCACGGCCTAGGAACAGTGGGTTGACGGCCTAGGAACAGTGGGTTAACTGTCTGTTCAGGGGCAGAACGACAGATTTGTACCTTGTCAGCTCGGGGGTTGCAACCTTCCGGTTACTAGTCCAACACTCTAACCACTAGGCTACCCTGACGCCCCGCTTATCAAGGTATCAAGCTCATTGAGGAACTCTAAGGGCACCTGGTAGGTGATATATGACAACAATGTTAAGCTTGAGTTGACAAGTGACAGTGACAGCATGGAATTCAAATGAGGAGACGGACAGGTGAGAGAGGAGATGGACAGGTGAGAGAGGGAGAAAAGAGAAAATCTCCACTTAGGAGAAATAAGTAGCCCTGTGCCACCACCGGGACGACCAGATGCTCTAAAACTATGAGAAAAAGCATAATCAGATTAAGAGACAGCCGCTTAACCTCTAGCGTCGAGCAATCCCGTATCCGGGAGCGTAATCATAGCCTCAAGCTCATCACCATAACGCAACGTTTCCTATTCATGAAAATCGCAAATGAAATGAAATAAATATATTGAAACACAAGCGTAGCCTTTTGTTAACAACACTGTCATCTCAGATTTTCAAAATATGCTTTAACCAAAGCTACACAAGCATTTGTGTAAGAGTATTGATAGCCTAGCATAGCATTAAGCCTAGCATTCAGCAGGCAACATTTTCACAAAAACAAGAAAAGCATTCAAATAAAATCATTTACCTTTGAAGAACTTCGGATGTCTTCAATGACGAGACTCTCAGTTAGATAGCAAATGTTCATTTTTTCCAAAAATATTATTTGTGTAAGAGAAATAGCTCCGTTTTGTTCATCACGTTTGGCTAAGAAAAAAAACGAAAATGCAGTCAACACAACGCCAAACTTTTTTCCAAATTAGCTCCATAATATCGACAGAAACATGGCAAACGTTGTTTAGAATCAATCCTCAAGGTGTTTTTCACAATTCTATTCGATGAAAAATTATTCCTGGCAGTCGGTTTCTCATCAAAGGCAAACGGAAAAATACTGCAGCTGGAGATTACGCAATAATTGCGACAGAGGACACCAAGCGACCACCTGGTAGATGTAGTCTCTTATGGTCAATCTTCCAATGATATGGCTACAAATACGTCACAATGCTGCAGACACCTTGGGGAAAACGTGGAAAACGTAAGCTGACTCCTAGCTCCTCCACAGCCATATAAGGAGTCATTGGAATGAGGCTGTTTAAAAAAATGCAGCACTTTTTATCTGGGTTTCGCCTGTAACATCAGTTCTGTGGCACTCACAGACAATATCTTTTTTTTTTATATATTTTATTTTTGCATTTTCCATTTAAGAACATTCAAAACAAAAGTGAAAAGATATTAGACAACGATAGGACAAAGTGACAGTAACAGACGAGAGTAACAAAAATAAATAATAATAATAATTATATAAACAAACATACAATAAGAAAAAAAATAATAACAAGACATTGGATCACCTGCCGTAGGCTACATATTTTACATTACGTGTGAAACATTACAGTGCCTTGCGAAAGTATTCGGCCCCCTTGAACTTTGCGACCTTTTGCCACATTTCAGGCTTCAAATATAAAGATATAAAACTGTATTTTTTGTGAAGAATCAACAACAAGTGGGACACAATCATGAAGTGGAACGACATTTATTGGATATTTCAAACTTTTTTAACAAATCAAAAACTGAAAAATTGGGCGTGCGAAATTATTCAGCCGCCTTAAGTTAATACTTTGTAGCGCCACCTTTTGCTGCGATTACAGCTGTAAGTCGCTTGGGGTATGTCTCTATCAGTTTTGCACATCGAGAGACTGACATTTTTTCTCATTCCTCCTTGCAAAACAGCTCGAGCTCAGTAAGGTTGGATGGAGAGCATTTGTGAACAGCAGTTTTCAGTTCTTTCCACAGATTCTCGATTGGATTCAGGTCTGGACTTTGACTTGGCCATTCTAACACCTGGATATGTTTATTTTTGAACCATTCCATTGTAGATTTTGCTTTATGTTTTGGATCATTGTCTTGTTTAGAAGACAAATCTCCGTCCCAGTCTCAGGTCTTTTGCAGACTCCATCAGGTTTTCTTCCAGAATGGTCCTGTATTTGGCTCCATCCATCTTCACATCAATTTTAACCATCTCCCCTGTCCCTGCTGAAGAAAAGCAGGGCCAAACCATGATGCTGCCACCACCATGTTTGACAGTGGGGATGGTGTGTTCAGCTGTGTTGCTTTTACACCAAACATAACGTTTTGCATTGTTGCCAAAAAGTTCAATTTTGGTTTCATCTGACCAGAGCACCTTCTTCCACGTTTGGTGTGTCTCCCAGGTGGCTTGTGGCAAACTTTAAACAACACTTTTTATGGATATCTTTAAGAAATGGCTTTCTTCTTGCCACTCTTCCATAAAGGCCAGATTTGTGCAATATACGACTGATTGTTGTCCTATGGACAGAGTCTCCCACCTCAGCTGTAGATCTCTGCAGTTCATCCAGAGTGATCATGGGCCTCTTGGCTGCATCTCTGATCAGTCTTCTCCTTGTATGAGCTGAAAGTTTAGAGGGACGGCCAGGTCTTGGTAGATTTGCAGTGGTCTGATACTCCTTCCATTTCAATATTATCGCTTGCACAGTGCTCCTTGGGATGTTTAAAGCTTGGGAAATATTTTTGTATCCAAATCCGGCTTTAAACTTCTTCACAACAGTATCTCGGACCTGCCTGGTGTGTTCCTTGTTCTTCATGATGCTCTCTGCGCTTTTAACGGACCTCTGAGACTATCACAGTGCAGGCGCATTTATACGGAGACTTGATTACACACAGGTGGATTGTATTTATCATCATTAGTCATTTAGGTCAACATTGGATCATTCAGAGATCCTCACTGAACTTCTGGAGAGAGTTTGCTGCACTGAAAATAAAGTGGCTGAATAATTTTGCACGCCCAATTTTTCAGTTTTTGATTTGTTAAAAAAGTTTGAAATATCCAATAAATGTCGTTCCACTTCATGATTGTGTCCCACTTGTTGTTGATTCTTCACAAAAAAATACAGTTTTATATCTTTATGTTTGAAGCCTGAAATGTGGCAAAAGGTCGCAAAGTTCAAGGGGGCCGAATACTTTCGCAAGGCACTGTATATATAAGCTGTTTTCGGTCATAAGAGACGGTGGCAGAAACATTATGTACACAATACATTTCAAATAATGTGACAAAACACACAGAATAGCACAATTGGTTAGGAGACCTTAATAAAATGGCAGCAATCTCCTCCGACAGTTAAGGTTTACAGTGGCAAGAAAAAGTATGTGAACCCTTTGGAAGTACCTGGATTTCTGCATAAATTGGTCATCATCTGATCTTCATCTATAGACAAACATAGTGTGCTTAAACTAATAAACACACACACAGTATTTATTTTCTTGTCTATATTGAATACGTCATTTAAACATTCACAGTGTAGGTTGGAAAAAGTATGTTAACCCCTAGACTACTGACTTCTCAAAAAGCTAATTGGAGTCAGGAGTTTACTAATCACTGGCTCTGACTACCATCATTACGCAACCCTGGCACCTTTGTTACGCGCACCTGCGCCTCCTTGGACACACTTATCGCAATGGCCATCCATTTGGATAACCTACTTCGGGAGCATTGGTTCCCACATCGCTTCTCTCGCTCCTTCAGTGAACACTCTGTATCAGAGCCTGGCCCTATGGAGGTAGGGGTCACACGTGTCCCCGCGGTGGAGTGAAGCAGACGGAGACTGCTGGGGCATATTGTCTTTATTGTGGTCAAGGGGGGCACCAGCTTCAACAGTGTCCGGTAAGTCCCAACTCCGGATCCACGAGAACAGAGGGATGGTCATGTGATCTTCCACCTCCTGGGGCAGGTGTGAGTGTCTCATCTTCATAATTTTCTGCCAAACCGTTTTTAGTGTCGATCATACTAGCTGGCTGTCCCTCGTGCTGTTTCTACAGCGCTGGTGGATTCCGTTGCCACTGGGAACTTTATTGACCAGACCCTTAGCTTCTCTCTGAACATCCCCTCATACCCGCTCTCTTTTCCGTTTCCGGGTTCAAGCTTTTGATAATCGGCCACTAGGATCCGGAACCATCACACACATCACCACACCACTCACCCTCACCCTCACATGGAGTCCATTCATCAGGAAACAATTCCCTTATTCATCATTAGTGCACCAGCTCACAAGATCATCCTCTGCCTCCCATGGATCCAACGGCATAACCCCACCATCTCATGGTCGAGGATGAGAATCACGGACTGGTCACCCGAATGCCGGTGGACATGTTTTCCTGTTCCCTCTCGAGCACTGTGGTCTGGGACGTAGATGCAGATATTCTCCAGGCTCTGGAGAGGGAACGCGCACCCACCACCTGAGCACATATCAGTTAGTCAGTTTCCACTTCACTTTTTAGTAGCTAGTAGATAGACAACTTTTCCAAGTCATTCAGCGCTGTATGTTCCTGCCTAACAAAAATGCATACAGTTACAAATGTTTTTTGATGTTGTGGCTATTGTAATCGGATCTAAAGCAAGTGGGCTCAGACACTGTCCACATAAAAATACTACAATTTACTGTAGAATTCTGCAATCAACTTTAGTAAACTGTAGAATCCTATACTCCCAGTCAGTATTAAATAAAATGTTGTGGGCCCCGCCCACCTGTGGGGAAAACAACCCATGGTTACATCATTGGCTCACAGCAAAACTTGACCTTTTTCAAACACAGTTTTCTTGTCTGCTTGTTTTGGTCAATTACAAAACTACATTTAGGAAAGTACAACATCTCTAAAGATTTCATTTTTACTACTTATAAAAACACAATATTGTCTCTTTTCATGATGGCAAGTAAGTGCTATCTAGCTTTCAACCAGAACATTGAGCTAGCCAAGACCAAAAACACAAACAAATGGAATATAAAGCTTCAAGTAGTGAGTGGAGTTACACACTAACGTTATACTAAAGTTAAATGTCTTAACTGTGATGAAATGTTTTTCACACACATAGCTACGTATATCCTTCTTGGACACCGGGTCTCCAAAATGTCCTACTATTCCACACCAAATAGACTGAAGTCACAGCAAAGGGCTCTTCTCGCAGGCTCTATTTCCCTATGTGGAAGCATTGCGAACCATAGATTAGGAGTTTTTACCTGGTTACATGGACATTCAACAACACAGCAGATTTTCAGCATGTTTTGTTATTTCTGTATAACAAAATATTTACAACGAAGTTGGCTCCTTTACAATGGGGGTCAATGGGAAAGAGTGTTTGTTTTCCCTAATTTGTGGATGTGGTCGAGGGGAATTCCTTATGACATGAATATACTCCACACCATAGTATGCCTTGATTGTGTAGTGCTTAATATAGACTTGTAGTATACTGTAGTATCCCTCGATCATGTAGTAATAATAATAATATATTTGTAAAGTACTTTTCATTATACAAGAATGAGTTCAAAGTGCATAAAATAAAAAGACAAAATAGGGAAATAATAAAAAGGTTAATAGAGGGAATTAGGTAGGTGTTACGTCCATCGTTGGAATGAGACCAAAGCGCAGCGTGGAAAGTGTTCATCGTACTTTATTAGAATGAACACCAAAAAAACAACAAAGGGGAAAAAAACCGAACATAAAGCTCTGCAGGGCTAATACAGCTACTGTGCAAAAACAACATCCCACAAACTAGGGTGGAAAACAGGCTGCCTAAGTATGATTCCCAATCAGAGATAACGATAGACAGCTGCCTCTGATTGGGAACCATACCCGGCCAACATAGAAATAGAAAACTAGAATGCCCACCCAAATCACACCCTGATCTAACCAAATAGAGAGCATAGACCCCGCTCCGCTTGCTGATCCCTCCGCCTCCGTGGAACCGGACCGTGGATCATCGCCGGAGGCTCCGGACTGCCGACCGTCGCCGGAGGCTCCGGACTGCGGACCGTCGCCGGAGGCTCCGGACTGCGGACCGTCTCAGGAGGTTCCGGAATGCGGACCGTCTCAGGAGGTTCCGGACTGCGGACCGTCTCAGGAGGTTCCGGACTGCGGACCGTCTCAGGAGGTTCCGGACTGGGGACTGTCTCAGGAGGTTCCGGACTGCGGACCGTCTCAGGAGGTTCCGGACTGGGGACTGTCGCCGGAAGCTCCGGACTGGGGACTGTCGCCGGAAGCTCTGGACTGGTGTCATGCTCCTCAGCTTGGCCGCTCTGCAGCGCTCTCAACGCCAGCACCTCTCTCCGGAATCTTGCATCGAGCTCCTCACTCGACTCCCTGACTGGCTTTGGTTCCCCCCTCAGCTCCGCCGACCACTCCGTATGCCCCCCCTCAAAAGAATTTGGGACTGCCTCTTGGGCCTCCGTCGTGGTTGCGACTCCAGGAGTCGTCGTTGATTCTCCTTCGCTGCCTCCGCCTGCTTCCATGGCAGGGTCTTGTCCCTCACCATGATCTCCTTCCATGTCCATGATGTCCTCCACTCACTTTTCTCCCGAGCCCAGGATCCCTGCTCCTCCTGGCCACGCTGCTTGGTCCTTTGGTGGTGGGATGTTCTGTTACGTCCGTCGTCGGAATGAGACCAAAGCGCAGTGTCGAAAGTGTTCATCATACTTTATTAGAATGAACACCAAAAAAACAACAAAGGGAAATAAAGTAAGAGCAGATGTTGTGTCAGGCTTTGTTTTAATGGACACCTGTGTCATCTGCGTAGCAGTGGATTTGGACACTGTACTGTATGAAGATCTGGCCAAGTGGGAGCATGTAAAGCAGGAAGAGGATAGATCCTAACACCAGCCTTGTGGGACAATGCAGATTATGGTGGAATCCCCTGATCTTGCCTCACCAAAGGTGATGTACTGCTTAGGGTTACAAAGGAAGGACGTGAACCAGTTAAGGGCAGTCACACAGATGGCAGTGTGCTCTCTGAGGCGCTGCAGTAGAATGGTGTGATCTACTGTGTCAAAATCAGCACTGAGGTCCAGAAGAATCAGGATGGTGTGGTATCCTGTATCTGCAGCCATGAGCACATAATTTACAACCTTCACCAGGGCTGTTTCAGTACTGTGCATGGTCCATAAAGCTAGACGGGAGAGCCTCATGAAGCTGGCTAGTACTGAGGTGTGTGTGAAGCTAAGTTGCCACTACCTTCTCCAGGACCTAAGACAAAAATGGGAGATTGGAAATAGGCCTATAGTTTGAGAGAAGGTCTTGTCAAGGGATAGTTTCTTGAGCAAGGGGGTGATGACATCGATTTTTAACACTGATGGCACCTGCCCAGTGTGGAGGGACTTGAACAGGTTGGTTACAAACCGGATGAGAGCAGATGAGCAAGTTTTGAACAGTGATGTTGGAATAGGGTCGAGTGGGCGACTGGTAGTTTTCAGTTTTTAGATTTCTAATACGGCAGCAGGTGAGACTAGAGCAAAGTCACTTAGAGGGGGGCAGATATGGTTGGGGGAGTTGATTTTAGCCTTGAAAAACTAAAATCGGTTGCATTGTTCGGTAATTGCTGTTGGAAGGCCACTGATGGGGAAAACAAGGTCCTGGAATTTCCTCGGTCGTTGTCTATCATGGCAGAGTAGAAGGTGGAGCGGCTGCTTTTAGTACCTTGAAAAAGCAAGCATGGTGGTCTTTATACGCCAACACATGAAGAGTTAGGCCAGTACTTCTCTGCAGATGCTCTAGCACCTCTGTGAACCACGGGGATGACCATTGGTAGGATACTTAACGTGTTTTTTTAGGGACAAGGCTGTTTGTGTTGCCTAAAGTGCAGGTAAATACAGGTCGAACATCTCGTCAGAGTTGGAAGTCCAGGAGTACTCACAGATTTTGTCACAGACCTATGATCAGATACAGCTAGCTCATGTACATCCAGGTCTGAGGCAGGGACTTCTCCAGTGATGATGAGGTCTAGTGTATTTCCACAATTGTGTGGGGACGTTGACATGCTGTACCAGGTTGAGACAGTCAAGCACGTTCAGGAGGTCAGTAGCAGAGGAACAAATGATGGGTCATTTCGCGGGACGTATTGACTGAAAGAAACCGATTTTGAAGACAACAAGTAATGACATCATTGTGCACCAATGATATGACCGCTGTTTCGTTGATTGACTGTATTTTAACCCAATGACCACTGATCGTCTTGAAATCTAGCTGGGTAGATAGCCAATGAGCTGAGGTAAACGGCAATATGTAATGTTTATGTGTTGGAAGACCAACCCATGTAGTAAACTCCGGCGTAAAGAGGTTAATTCGCCATTGAAGATTCATACCGGAAGGAGCCACGCATGTTACGCACAGCATTGTTTTGGTAAAGCGCATCTTCAGCTGTTTATATATCAATCAGTATGGCGACTAAGTCAGGGGACCTTAGAGATCCTTTTTATGTCTCTATTTGGTTTGGTCAGGGTTTGGGGTGGGTATTCTATGTTCTATTATTTATATTTATATGTTTTGGCCGGGTAGGGTTCTCAATCAGGGACAGCTGTCTATCGTTGTCTCTGATTGAGAACCACATTAAAGTAGCTCCTTTCCCACCTGTCTTTGTGGCAAGTTGACTTTTGTTTATGGCTCATAGCCTTTAGCTTCACGATTTGTTTTTTTGTAGTGTTTATTGTTTTGTTCTGTGTCTTTTTTCCAAATAAAAAGAGAAATGTACGCTCACCAAGCTTCACCTTGGTCTTCTTCCTTTAACGGCCGTGACAGACACATTTAGTCAATAGGTGTAACGGCTGTTGTGGGAAGAAGAGGAGGACCAAGGTGCAGCGTGGTAAGTGTTCATATTTGAAATATTTTAATGATAATATTTTAACAATAACCAACCAACGAACAGTCCTGTAAGGTACAACACTAAACAGAAAATAACCACCCACAAAACACAATGGAAAACAGGCTACCTAAATATGGTTCTCAATCGGGGACAACGATTGACAGCTGCCTCTGATTGAGAACCATACCAGGCCAAACACAGAAATAGAAAATCATAGACAAACTAACATAGACAACCTACCCAACTCACGCCCTGACCATACTAAAACAAAAGACAAAACAAAGGAACTAAGGTCAGAAGGTGACAATAGGCTTCATCTTTTGGTCTTAATCTTTGACCAATAACCCTCATTTTATTGTTCATATTGAATTAAATCTGAAATGATTTGTAATAAAAAATATTACTAATAAATTGTTCAAATGTATTTAAAGTAATCTTATGTTTGTCATTGCTTTCACATTGTGTCACTGGTGTTACCTTGCGTCACTGGTATTACTTTATGGCATATTGGTGTTCTGGCATCAGAGTTGCCCAATTTAATTTAACATGGTTTTTGTATCTACCTAACTGTTGCTACATTCATTAGTAAACATTTTAAGGATATGATCATTCAACTTTGACGACTCAACCTCAATTATTTCTAACGTTACAAAAACCAATAGTATAAATGGAAAAGTGTCAGACAATAGAACGTTACACATGCATGTTTAAAGTAAATTATTACTAATCCAAACAATTTCTTAGTTTTATCATTAACCTTTTCTGTCTTTGATTATATATGCAAATTAAGACTGAAATTACATTCTAGAAAGCCTGAATTCTCATCTAAAATATAGGTAACACCAGTGACAAAAAGGCAGCACAAGCATTTTTTAATGTAATATAGTAAAAATAAAAAATATGTTAAGCTGTCAATTATGTTGATTTATAATGTTAAGTGGTTAACTAATATCTGACTAAGTTTTGATTTAAAAAAGTAATTACAATTTCTCAAAGTTGGCTGTTCAAAAAGCCACCATTTTCATAGAATGAAATGTCTTCACATTTTCCATTTCACAATTACATCATCAGAGTTTACACGGCATATGAATATGGGTTCATCTTCGGCAGTAGAACTAGGCTCTTGTACTGAGCTGTAGTGAACTGTCAAAAGAAGATTAAGTAAACAGTCCCATCTGCTGGATAGAAAGGAGCATGCAGCTCCTTCCGCAGGGAGGTAAAGTAGTCCAGCCTCTTGTTATGATCCTCGACGGAATCACGTGACATGTTCTTGTTTTGCGCATCCCGTTCCCCGCACAGCCCGTGGACTGAACGACTCCTCTCAATATCGCCGTGAAAATGGGGACACCTGAGAACCTGTCTGGCGGTACAGGTGGGCGAAGGGAGCCCCTCAGATTTGACCAGGATGCGTCCGCGACCGCCGTGGACATGGACACGGCAATTGTGCTTCTCGGAGCCGGCGTGACAGCTATCACACACCCGCTGCTGTACGTCAAACTGCTCATTCAGGTAGCTAGCTAGTTACTCAATTTAGCTGTCTACATTGGTTTGAGTTATTCATTATTTTGCCAGCAAGCACGAGGGCTATCACTTTGAGGTCCCACTTTCAGGATTATGATTGGGGTGTTTGAGTTTGCTTGCCGGCTAGCTAGGGAGTTTGCGGTCAACATCTAACGTTCGCTTATTTATAAATGTTTTGGTATTTCACCCCCGTTTCTACCATATTTCGAACATGCTAGCTTGCTAACTAAATAACTAACGTCAGAGATGGCATCATCTCTAGTCCTGGCTTGGCCCAACCCCAGTCAAACCTCAAGCTTTGAGCATAGCCAATATTATCTCTCATAAGTATGTGTGTCTGGGGAGAACAGATAAAGCGAAATTGACATTATTTGCATTTAATCCTAGCTACATTTGGTCAAATTCTCTGCGTGCCAGCCTGCCCTTTTCAGTACCTAACTATCCAAGATGCCACTTCTCTGTCAACTGCAAGTGCCAAGATCCTACCACTACAACTAGGGCCTAGCTACCTACGACAGCTATGAAAAATATATCAAAATGATTCCCCTTCAGTATGCCAGCTTGCCTCCAGTGAGTTGTGTGTGCTTTCAGATTGGACATGAGCCCCTCACCCCAACTGTCGGAACCACCATGTTTGGGAGGAAAGTGTTGTACCTACCTGGATTCTTCTCCTATGGTGTGTGAGTCTTGCTCATGGGTTATCATCCTTTGTCACCCTGTATATGGGGAATACGAGTTGACAGGACTGTGATGGCTATCTGTCGGTCCACAGCACAGCACATCGTAAGGGTTGATGGAAAGATGGGACTCTTCCGAGGTCTATCCCCTCGTATAATGTCCAGTGCCATCTCCACCATGGTCCGGAGTAAAGTCAAACAGGTAAGGGAATCCTAAACCCAGAGGAGTGGTAGTTCATAATCACTCATAACTGCAGCTGCTCTCAATAGGTTTTTGAAACTCGCCACTCTGGCCACAAAAGCCTATAATCCAACCAATCATCGGAGCTTGCCAATGTGTAGTCAGTGTCCTTATCAAATGAGAGAGACACGTGTAATTGTATAATGCATTTGTGACAGTATGTGGGAAGAACCCCGTATATCAAGTTATTTAAGCCCTTCTTTTTCCTCTCCAGGCCGTCCCAGCAGAGCAGGCGGAGCATGTATCGAACAGAGACGACTTGAAGACCTCCCTCAGGAAAGTGATGAAAGAGGTGAGAGGTCGAAGTGTGATAGGGAGCATAATATGAAAGTATAAAATGTCAAGTGTGTCCATGTGAAGCCAGTTGAGTTTATTAGGTTGGAGTGAATTCACTCCATTTTCTAGACATTCTGGTCTGGAAGTATTATGATTACGATATCCATATAATGTGTATGTGTGTGTACGCACGCACAAAACTTCTATTTCCGTGACATGGACTATCCAGGTGAAAGCCATGATCCCTTATTGATGCCACTTGTTAAATCCACTTCAATCAGTGTAGATGAAGGGGAGGAGACCGGTTAAAGAAGGATTCTTAAGCTTTGAGACAATTGAGACGTGTGTGCCATTCATAGGGTGAATGGTCAAGACAAAAGATTTAAGTGCCTTTGAACGGGGTATGGTAGTAGGTGCCAGGCGCACTGGTTTGTGTCAACTGCCACGCTGTTGATTTTTCACGCTCAACAGTTTTCTGTGTGCATCAAGAATGGTCCAACACTCAAAGGACATCCAACCAACTTGACACAACTGTGGGAAGCATTGGAGTCAACATGGGCCAGCATCCCTGTGAAACATTTTGGACACCTTGTAGAGTCCATGCCCAGATTAATTGAGGCTGGTCCGAGGGCGAAAGGGGAGGGGTGCAACTCAATATTAGGAAGGTGTTCCTACTGTTTGGTATACTCAGTGTATTATTTAAATAAACACATCAATACAGTAACTTTTGAATGAAAGCATGGACTTCTAATATATGTATAATACCTGTAATAAGATATTCATAAATACACTATTATGTTGTGGTTAATGATATATAACATTGTTGTGCAGTTCTATATTTGCTGGTCTTATTTTTAGTGTTCGCAATAGATTCCAGTGTTTCCTACTTGGTCATTTCTGAACGGTTTAGATGTAGCAGTTTTGCATAGCTATGCCCACTGATACTTGGCACAGTTTGATTTCCTCTTTCTCTCACTCAAGACCTCACATGAGATGGTCATCCAGTGCCTGTCCAGAATAGCCACTCATCCCTTCCATGGTAAATCCTGCCGATTGTCTGTCTGTTTATTTTCTTTATTGGAGTTTATAGCTTTGTTTTTTTAATTCAGACTAGCTAGGTTTCCATCCAATATGCCACAGATTTTCATGCAAATATTCAAAAATCCACATAGAAAAAAGATGAGAATTTTGAGTTTCCATCAAACTGGCATGTTGTGGATAAAAAGCTGTGCTTGATGACGTAGTGCACATAAAAAGCACTTTTGAGCTTAAGTTTCCAACTACCGAATAAAAATCAGAAGTTCAATGTGTTTACATCGCATTTTCAACTCTACTGATGGCTTTGTCACAGAAACTGTTGCGATAAATAGCCATCTTGCCCAATCTGTTTTCTGCATATGCTCTCTAGTCTAGACAGTGGCCGCCAAGAAATTTGACAGGGTAGGTTATATGATGAGAAATGGATAAGATAAATATTATTTTTATTTGATAATGGAAGCCCAGCAACGATCATCATGTCACCAGCTTTCAAATAATACCCTCGATATTTATTGGAAATTTGAATCTCATCACTGTGCACTTTTAACTACAAATGAAAAAGTTAATCATAGCTTATTTAATCTGCCTATAAACTTTTCATGCTTTTTCCACATCGTGGTGGGCTATAGGGTACAGCGTAACATATCATCACATGAATCCAAGTTTACTTCAACATTATGGTTGTTATATATTTGTGTGTATATATATATATATATATATATATATATATATATGTTGTAAACTGTCTTGTTCAAAACATATTGATACAACAGTAGCTAAGATGTGGAGAATTCTGTCCGTAATAAAGCGCTGCTCTACCTTCTTAATAGCACTATCAACAAGGCAGGTCCTACAGGCCCTAGTTTTGTCACACCTGGACTGCTGATCAAGTGCCACAAAAAGGGACTTAAGAAAATTGCAATTAGCTCTAAACAGGGCAGCACAGCTGGCCCTTGGATGTGCATGGAGAGCTAATATTAAGAATATGCATGTCAATCTCTCCTGGCTCAAAGTGGAGAAGAAATGTACTTCATTACTACTTGTATTTATGAGAGGTTGAAAGCACCAAGCAGTCTGTTTGAACTACAGGCACACATCTCAGACACCCATGCATACCCCACAAGACATGCCACAAGAGGTCTCTTCACAGTCCCCAAGTCCAGAACAGACTTTGGGAGGCGCACAGTACTACATAGAGCCACGACTACACGGAACTCTATTCCACATCAAGTAACTGATGCAGCAGTAAAATTTGATTTAAAAAAACAAACAGATAAAAATAAACCTTATGGAACAGCAGGGACTGTGAGGCAACACAAACAGGCACAGTAACATGCATACACATACATGATAACATACGCAGTACACGCACACATGGACTTTGTACTTTAGATATGTGGTAGTGGTGGGGTAGGGGCCTGAGGGCACACAGTGTGTTGTGAATGTATTGTAATGTTTTTAAAATTGTATAAGCTGCCTTCATTTTGCTGGACCCCAGGAAGAGTAGATCCTGCCTTGGCAGTAGATAATGGGGATCCATAATAAATACAAATCACACATCGTTGCTATTTGCATAGTTAGCCTCAGGCAAATCTTGCAATTCTTTAGCCATTCCTGAACTTGCTACCAAAAACTAGCTACATATGCACCAAAACAAAGGATCTAATGATTGTCTCTTTGCAGCAAAATCTGAACTGGGATGGTTGTATCCCCCATATACAGAATATAACATTCTATTGGTCGCAAGATATAATTATTTAAATAAAAAAACTTTTGAATCCGGTGCCGTTTTGTGTATCAGTTCATAAACCATGTGCATAGAATCGGTACATCGAATCTCTTCCCAACTATATGGCATAGCTGTCATTTTTCTGGTCCTTAAGTGAAACTGGTATAGTTTTTTATTCATATCAATTTTCTTTAATCAATTTTGGTCGTTAATGAGGACCGGACCCTTTTTTTCAGTCTCCGCCTAAAATGACATACCCAATTCTAACTGCCTGTAGCTCAGGACCTGAAACAAGGATACACATATTCTTGATACCATTTGAAAGGAAACACTGAAGTTTGTGGAAATGTGAAATGAACTCAGTTCCTATATTTGAATATACAAATTCATTTTATCAAACAAAACTATGCTACATTTTTATCTCTGGGACCCCCAGGATGACAAATTAGAGCAAGATTACTGATTGTAACTACATTATTTACCTCCAGAGGTATTGTTTTATTGTTGTGCACTTTCCTCAAACAATAGCATAGTATTTTTTCACTGTAATAGCTACTGTAAATTGGACAGCACAGTTAGATTAATGCAGGGCCGACAGACAAGGTCTTAACATTTTCCTCTTCCATTTTTGCGGCAATGCTGCAATTAGTTGGCAGTGGTGTAAAAATACTTTCAAGTACCCCAAAAAAAATACTTCGGTAGTATCTGTACTTTACTTTACCATTTATTTTTACTTCACTTCGTTCCTAAAGATAATAATGTACTTTTTACTCCATACATTTTCCCTGAAACTCAAAAGTACTCATTACGTTTTGAATGGCTACCATAACAGGAAAATGGTCCAGTTCACACACTTATCAAGAGAACATCTCTGCTCGTCCCTATTGCCTCTGATCTGGCAGACTCACTAAACACAAATGCTTTGTTTGTGTTTAGTCCCTGTGCCCAAGGAAGCGAAGGTAACCAGCCTAAATGATTACCACCCCGTAGCACTCTCGTCGGTAGCCATGAAGTGCTATGAAAGGCTGGTCATGGCTCACATCAACAGCATCCTCCTGGATAACCTACACCCACTCCAATTTGCATACCGCCCCAACAGATCCACAGATGACGCATTCTCAATCGCGCTTCATGCTTCCCTTTCCCACCTGGACAAAATGAACACCTATGTGAGAATGCTGTTCATTGACTACAGCTGAGCATTCAACACCATAGTGCCCACAAAGCTAATCACTAAGCTATGGACCCTGGGACTAAACACCTCCCTCTGCAACTGGATCCTGGACTTCTTGATGGGCTGCCCCCAGGTGGTAAGGGTAGGCAACAACACGTCTGGCACGCTGATCCTCAACACTGGAGCCCATCAGGGGTGTGTACTTAGTCCCCTCCTGTACTCCCTGCTCACCCACGACTGCGTGGCCAAACACGACTCCAACACCATCATAAAGTTTGCTGACGATACAACAGTGGTATGTATGCCTGATCACCGACAACTTTGAGTCAGCCTATAGGGAGGAGGTCAGAGAACTGACAGTGTGGTGCCAGGCCAACAACCTTTCCCTCAATGTGAGGCAAGACAAAGTAGCTGATTGTGGACTACAGGAAAAGGAGGACCGAACAAGCCCCCATTAACATCGACGGAGCTGTAGTGGAGCGGGTCGAGAGTTGCAAGTTCCTTGGTGTCCACATTACCAACAAACTATCATGGTCCAAACACACCAAGACAGTTGTGAAGAGTACACAACAACACCTTTTCCCCCTCAGGAGACTGAAAAGATTTGGCATGGGTCCCCAGATCCTCAAAGTTATTCTGCTGCTCAATTGAGAGCATCCTGACTGGTTGCATCACTGCCTGGTATGGCAACTGCTCGGCCTCCAACTGCAAGGCACTACAGAGGGCAGTGCGAACGGCCCAGGGGCCAAGCTTCCTGCCATCCAGGACCTCAATACCAGGCGGTGTTAGAGGAAAGCCCTAAAAATGTTCAAAGACTCCAGCCACCCGAGTCATAGACTGTTTTCTCTGCTACCGTACGGCAAGCGGTACTTGGGGGTATGTTGATTTTAGAGGCTTCATTTAAACTTTGTCTGGTTTCTACATATAACCACATTTTTGTCAGTTCAAAACAGAGCTACTCACTCCCCATCTGTCCTATCGGTACACGCATGCTCCTCCTTTTATGGTTATTATATCAGTAGTTGAGCATAACAGCGTTTCCACTGCAATTGTCACATAATTAATTGGGATATTTTGCTGACAAATTTGCCGTTTCCATCAGGCCTGCCGTGAGTTTTTTTCTAATTCATCCGCATGAGTTGGTTGGATGGAAACCTGGTTAGTGTAGTTTTCTAGTAGCAGTTTTCCTAAGATTTGCTGGTCTCGTTCATTTGTTAGCTTTCAGATTTGGTTTCTTTGTGATGTCCTGCAGATAACACCGTTTGCTCCCCTGACGTTGTTGTCCTGTCTTTCAGTGATCTCCGTGCGATGCATGGCTCAGTTTGTGGGGAGAGAAGTCAAGTACAGGTAAGGTGTGACACATGCAGCATACCTCAGATACTGAATGCAAATTAACAAAGGGAGTTGTTGACTTGACTCGGTTACCTTAGTTTCTCAGTGTGTCATGAGTGTCATGGTAGTTCATCTAACACTTGGCATGAATGTCATAATTGACAAGAAAGTGTCCATTTCATTACTGCAACTTCATGACTCCATTGACAGTGACATGGTACAATACAGAATATTTATTCCAAAATTCTAAGTGGTCTACATTAGTTGAAGTAATAGAATGGATAGCTTAGTTTAATTAGAGGCACTCAGAGGTTCTAAACATGTAGTTGTAAAAGATTAACACTTGGGTGATTTGTGTTTAATTTGAAGTTTTCATCTTGGTTTCCTCTGGGATTGACTTTGACAGGGGGCTGTTCAGCAGCATCACCAAAATCTTCAACGATGAGGGCATTGGGGGATTCTTTGTGTAAGTAATGCTTTTTTTATTCCACTTTGTAAAGTAATTTAATTTCTTACTAGTCAGACTTTGTAAGTAGGAGAAGTGAGACATTTTTTGTCATTAAGTGTAATTCTTACAGACATCACCATCACCCTAATGGTAGTGTGAATCTCCTAGTTTGTGTAGCACAGTGGTCACCAACATTTTCTGAGTCAAGATCACTTTCTGAGTCAAAATGCATGCCGAGATCTGACACTCTGATTTTTTAATTAACATGACTTAAAAAATGTAAGCCTATGCAACATTAACCAATTAAAAACAGTTCTGTAGCAATTAGGTTTGTGCAGTAAGCTATAGGTCCAATACATTATCACCACATACCGGCTTTGCTTGAATTTACCTGCCAATGCATTGTTGTTCAGGACATTTTTTGAAATTATATTTCACATTTTGAGTTGGGCTATCTGATCACACCGGTAATAGAACCATTGTTGTATTACTTGTGAGGCACAGCTGAGTGAGCATACATTTAAGTAATTTGCTTTTTATTTTACTGGGCTGATGGTGCCTGCATCTGATGGTCAGTCTCAGCGGAGGGAGAGAGCAGCAGACTGAGGGTCCGTCTCTCAATATCCCTCCGCTCTCCCTTTCCTCCACTGACACTGACCAAAGGGGACACAGTCTTCCAGCTGATGGAAAAACTCGAGCCGCACTGCATTATTTCTGCCTTATGCACAAATTCATGTTGTTACTCCTATGAACAGAGAAATGAAATATATGATATTAAAAAAATATAATAACAACAACGCAAGCCTATAGCTACACTTTCCTACTCATACATTACTGCTGCAGTGCTTTGTTGTAGCGCTGAGTGGAAATAGGAAGAACATGCATTTTATGGGTTATAAAAGTGTTGAATACAAAGTTGACAGTGCTAAGTAAGAACTTGAAACATGAACTCACTCATAAAAACAGCAGCTCTTTGCTGTATTCATTGACAGTCTCTCTCTAGTTAAGGTTTTAAACATTTTGAAATCTCACAGTATCAATTTTGCCGTAGCTTTCTTGTATGCCTGCTACGTTACTGCAGACTCGGTCATCTGAGCAATCTGATTGGCCAGCGGTGGCATAGTGCACTTGATTTACCTCTCCAGGCCCACCTGGAAGGCAGAGTTTGTACCTTCAGACACATGAAATGGCAACAGTTTGCCTACCCGGCGGGCAGGGCAGCTGAATTGGCTGCACCTACCAACAACAGCCCGAGACTAATACAAAAAAATAGGAATAAAAGGCTTTATCGTTGAGTTTTGTACAGGAATGCCTTGGAGATCGACAAGTCGATCGCGATCCACAAGTTGGTGACCACTGGTGTAGCACTATAGGTGAGGGACATTATTATCCTTTGTGTTAGGGCTGAGACCTCACGATACGATGTTATGACGATACTTAGGTGCCAATACGATATGTATTGCGATTCTATATGTATTGCTATTCGATACTGCGATTTTATTGCAATTTGATGTTCCAAACATATATTGCTCACTATGGGCCCAATCCCAACTTAGGAATTGATGCCTTCCCTATACTCGCCTTTCCTACACTACACACTTCTCAGAATTTGGTATTCAGACTTACCTTTTTCAGTCGCGTAACGCGCTCTGCAGGTGTGGCTACCTTGCGCGCTCTCAATACATTTCATTCAACTGCTAGTTGAAGTTTTCATTCAATGGGGTTTTGAGTACATTTATCTTAAGCCATTGCTTTTAATACGATGTACCTTTTTTAATTAGAATTTTGTCAACAGACTCAGTAGAATACATTGAGAGAACGCGATCAGAATATTAGGGATCGATGAAAGAAAGCCATCTATGCGTATTCGTCTTCGTTTCAGTACGCACTGGCAGATTTAAAAATACTCTGATCTAGTAGATTATTTAGGCACATTTTAGGGTTAGTAAAGTATACAAAAAAAATACAGTGGTTTGATTCATCCTGAAAGTTGTCATATTCAAGTTCATAAAATATTGGAAGGTGGAAAAAAGTGTTCAATAGGGGTTGAACTATAGTCCTATAAATCCACCCTAATTCTCACTAATCATGGAACTGTATGACAACGGTCCAGTCGTTGTGAACCGTGCGCCAGGTTCTAGGTTTAACCTGCTACATGTGGTCTGAGTTCCATAATCATAGGCTACATGTCCCAAATGATTGCACAACGTTAGCCTAATATGACCCACTAATGCCAGGAACTTACAAGGATGTGACAGAGGAAAGAACGGTAAACTGAATGGAATAGAGTGATGCATAAATAAATGTATGTGGGTATTACTGACGGTGGCTCCTGATTGTGGCTAATATTTAAGGTCAGAATACGACGTGTCTAGACACAGTGGCGGATTTAGGGAAAGGCGACATAGGCAGCCACCCAGGGCGGCATCTTGCCGGGGCGGCACGGGGCGCCCGCACAAAACTTTTTTGGAATGGAGACATTTGTCGGAGTGGGGGCTCTGATTCTAGTTTGTGAGCTAGGCAGGCTACTGCCTGGGAAGGTCTCGCATTCAGAAGTACGAGATGGAAAGGGGGGTAAGTTGACCTCAGGTCTCCCCACTGGAAGCCTGAGGTAGGGGGAGCGAGGGAATCTATCAAATAGCGCACCTCCAACTTTCTACAGTACTAATGCAATTATACAAGCTAGAACCGCCACTGTCTAGACATACCACTGCCACACCTTTGTTTATTCGAGCTCCACCTCAATTGAATAGTGAGTGAATAGTAACATGCTATTCTCATGTTAAGTTCAAGGTCAGAGAATGCATAGAGAGAGTGCATAAAAAGGGAATTACATTACATTTACATGCCCTTTACTTTGGTCGGAATTGTGGCCTAGATATCTGCTGCAGAGAGACAAGAGAGCATGAAAATGTTTTGATCAGCCATGGAACTAAAAGTGCTGAAAACACGTTGGCTCACTATTTAAATAGAAGATGGGGAACAAGCTATAGGATGACAAATACCAGAGTTTTGCCGCAGGTGCAGTCGACTAGCGCTAGCTAATGCCAAAAATAATACACTGAACAAAAATATAAACGCTACATGTAAAGTGTTGGTCCCATGTTTCATGAGCTGAAATAAAAGATCCATGACATATTCCATATGCACAGCTTATTTCCCTCACGTTGTGTGCACACATGTATTTACATCCCTGTTAGTGAGCATTTCTCCTTTGTCAATATAATCCATCCACCTGACAGGTGTAGGCATATCAACAAGCAGATTAAACAGCATGATCATTACACAGGTGCACCCTGTTCTGGTGACAATAAAAGGCCACTTTAAAATGTGTAGTTTTGTCACAAAACACAATACCACAGATGTCTCAAGAGTGTGCAATTGGCATTTCTTAAATTATTGTAATTTTATTTCACCTTTATTTAACCAGGTAGGCTAGTTGAGAACAAGTTCTCATTTACAACTGCGACCTGGCCAAGATAAAGCATAGCAGTGTGAACAGACAACACAGAAAAAAAAGAGAGTCTATATACATTGTGTGCAAAAGGCATGAGGAGGTAGGCGAATAATTACAATTTTGCAGATTAACACTGGAGTGATAAATGATCAGATGGTCATTAGATGAGATGGAGATATTGGTGTGCAAAAGAGCAGAAAAGTAAATAAATATAAACAGTATGGGGATGAGGTAGGTAAATTGGGTGGGCTATTAACCGATAGACTATGTACAGCTGCAGCGATCGGTTAGCTGCTCAGATAGCAGATGTTTGAAGTTGGTGAGGGAGATAAAAGTCTCCAACTTCAGCGATTTTTGCAATTCGTTCCAGTCACAGGTAGCAGAGAACTGGAACGAAAGGCAGCCAAATGAGGTGTTGGCTTTAGGGATGATCAGTGAGATACACCTGCTGGAGCGCGTGCTACGGGTGGGTGTTGCCATCGCGACCAGTGAACTGAGATAAGGCGGAGCTTTACCTAGCATGGACTTGTAGATGACCTGGAGCCAGTGGGTCTGGCGACGAATATGTAGCGAGGGCCAGCCGACTAGAGCATACAGGTCGCAGTGGTGGGTGGTATAAGGTGCTTTAGTAACAAAACGGATGGCACTGTGATAAACTGCATCCAGTTTGCTGAGTAGAGTATTGGAAGCTATTTTGTAGATGACATCGCCGAAGTCGAGGATCGGTAGGATAGTCAGTTTTACTAGGGTAAGTTTGGCGGCGTGAGTGAAGGAGGCTTTGTTGCGGAATAGAAAGCCGACTCTAGATTTGATTTTAGATTGGCGATGTTTGATATGAGTCTGGAAGGAGAGTTTAGAGTCTGCCCAGACACCTAGGTACTTATAGATGTCCACATATTCTAGGTCGGAACCATCCAGGGTGGTGATGCTAGTCGGGCGTGCGGGTGCAGGCAGCGAACGGATGAAAAGCATGCATTTGGTTTTACTAGCATTTAAGAGCAGTTGGAGGCCACGGAAGGAGTGTTGTATGCCGTTGAAGCTCGTTTGTAGGTTAGATAGCACAGTGTCCAAGGAAGGTCCGAAAGTATACAGAATGGTGTCGTCTGCGTAGAGGTGGATCATGGAATCGCCCGCAGCAAGAGCAGCAAGAGCAACATCATTGATATATACAGAGAAAAGGAATGTCCACCAGAGCTGTTGCCAGAGATTTGCATGTTAATTTCTCTACCATAAGCCGCCTCCAACATTGTTTTAGAGAATTTGTAATAAAGCCCTTTTGTGGGGAAAATATTATTCTGATTGGCTGGGCTCCCCAGTGGGTGGGCTTATGCCCTCCCAGGCCCACCCATGGCTGCACCCCTGCCCAGTCACGTAAAATCCATAGATTAGAGCCTAATTTATTTATTTTAATTGACTGATTTACTTTTATAAGAACTGTAACTCAGTAAAATCTTTGAAATTGTAGCTGTTATGTTTATATTTTTGTTCAGTATGTGCCTTCAGAAAGTATTCATACTTTCAGACTTTCATTTTGTATTACTTTAAAACAATTCTAAAAACATAATTCCATCGGGGTCTAGGGTACAGACATCCCAAGTATTCCGGATAGCACCGACCACCAAACAACAATCTCTTCCTGGTACACACTTGCATTAAAGGGTGACTACACCCATAATCAACATTTAAAAAAAAAAAAAAATCCCAGACCTCAGAAATAGTCTCCTGATGTCATTTAAACATTGTTGTGGACTTAGAACTTCAAATGTTTTGTTTTTTAGCAAAAACCTGGAAACACTGAAATCTGTAAAAATGTAACAGTGAAAACGGAATTTGGGGAAAAAAATTACGTAATCAAACAAAAAATACAACTGATTTTATAGGGCCCTAGGTAAGAATCAATATTCCTGGTTCAAAACCATTGACATTGTTTTGTTTTGATCTGTACTGTATTTATGTCCTTTCCCCTTATTGGACGCTTTATGTTTGCAGGGGGGTTGTGCCCCATATCCTGGGTGAGGTCATCTTTCTGTGGTGTTGTAACCTCCTGGCCCACTTCATCAACACCTACGCCGTGGACGACAATGTAAGCACGGTACCTACACCTCTAAGCACTGATCTAAGATCAGTGGTCACTTTAATAACCTAAGTGAGACAACACATCTCAGTTGAAGTTGTAGATACTTTACGAAGCCATTTCTATTTGAATTTTTTTATTTAACCTTTATTTAACTAGGCAAGTTCTTATTTACAATGACGGCCTACCCCGGCCAAACCCGGACGACGCTGGGCCAATTGGCCGGTTGTGATACAGCCTAGAATCGAACCAGTGTCTGTAGTGACGCTTCTAGCACTGAGATGCAGTACACTCGCGAGCCCCATGGGGGCAGGAAGAATACAATAATCTACTTGCTTTGTTACCAACTCTTGAATAACAGGAAAATAAACCTGGAAACAAATTCCAGTTCATCCTTGGTTCAGCACTGGACATGAGTTTCATAGTTAAAGTCAGAAAAAAGTCAGCAATGTATTCTTTGTACTTTTTCTTTAATGATACCCATTACATAGGAATAGTACAAAAACTATATAAATATATATTAGGATCCCCATTAGGCGGATCTCCAGTGGCGACAACTAGTCTTACTGGGGTCCGACACATAACAAAAAAAACATTACAGACAAAAGACTGTAAAATGTACATACATTTTGTGTGCATCTATCAGTTACACATACATGTCAGTACATACACACAACAACTAGGTCACATTGTGGGAAATGCTTGTGCCGTGAGGGGAAATGCTTGTTTTGTTGAACCCAGGTTTGCTGTTCACTTGCGCTATATGAGATGGGAGCTCCATGCACTCATTTCTTATAAAAACAGGAAGTGATGCAGTTTTTCACAACTCTTAGCCAAGAGAGACTGGCATGTATATTATTCATATTAGCCATGTCACTCTGTTCTGGGCTGCAGTTTTATTAGGTCTTCCCATGTGAATGGACAATAATGAAGATAAGATAAAATTAGAGATTACAGGACTTGCTTTGTCGAGTGTGGTGTCAAAAAGCAGAGCATCTCTTTATTAGGGACAAACCTCTTCCCCCATCTTTACAATCATTGAATCTACAGTGCCTTCGGGAAGTATTCAGACCCCTTGACCTTTTTCAAAATAAAAAACATACAGTGCCTTGCGAAAGTATTCGGCCCCAATGAACTTTGCGACCTTTTGCCACATTTCAGGCTTCAAACATAAAGATATAAAACTGTATTTTTTTGTGAGGAATCAACAACAAGTGGGACACAATCATGAAGTGGAACGACATTTATTGGATATTTCAAACTTTTTTAACAAATCAAAAACTGAAAAATTGGCCGTGCAAAATTATTCAGCCCCTTTACTTTCAGTGCAGCAAACTCTCTCCAGAAGTTCAGTGAGGATCTCTGAATGATCCAATGTTGACCTAAATGACTAATGATGATAAATACAATCCACCTGTGTGTAATCAAGTCTCCGTATAAATGCACCTGCACTGTGATAGTCTCAGAGGTCCGTTAAAAGCGCAGAGAGCATCATGAAGAACAAGGAACACACCAGGCAGGTCCGAGATACTGCTGTGAAGAAGTTTAAAGCCGGATTTGGATACAAAAAGATTTCCCAAGCTTTAAACATCCCAAGGAGCACTGTGCAAGCAATAATATTGAAATGGAAGGAGTATCAGACCACTGCAAATCTACCAAGACCTGGCCGTCCCTCTAAACTTTCAGCTCATACAAGGAGAAGACTGATGAGAGATGCAGCCAAGAGGCCCATGATCACTCTGGATGAACTGCAGAGATCTACAGCTGAGGTGGGAGACTCTGTCCATAGGACAACAATCAGTCATATATTGCACAAATCTGGCCTTTATGGAAGAGTGGCAAGAAGAAAGTCATTTCTTAAAGATATCCATAAAAAGTGTTGTTTAAAGTTTGCCTACAAGCCACCTGGGAGACACACCAAACATGTGGAAGAAGGTGCTCTGGTCAGATGAAACCAAAATTGAACTTTTTGGCAACAATGCAAAACGTTATGTTTGGCGTAAAAGCAACACAGCTCATCACCATGAACACACCATCCCCACTGTCAAACATGGTGGTGGCAGCATCATGGTTTGGGCCTGCTTTTCTTCAGCAGGGACAGGGAAGATGGTTAAAATTGATGGGAAGATGGATGGAGCCAAATACAGGACCATTCTGGAAGGAAACCTGATGGACTCTGCAAAAGACCTGAGACTGGGACGGAGATTTGTCTTCCAACAAGACAATGATCCAAAACATAAAGCAAAATCTACAATGGAATGGTTAAAAAATAAACATATCCAGGTGTTAGAATGGCCAAGTCAAAGTCCAGACCTGAATCCAATTGAGAATCTGTGGAAAGAACTGAAAATTGCTGTTCACAAATGCTCTCCATCCAACCTCACTGAGCTCGAGCTGTTTTGCAAGGAGGAATGGGAAAAAAGTTCAGTCTCTCGATGTGCAAAACTGATAGAGACATACCCCAAGAGACTTACAGCTGTAATCGCAGCAAAAGGTGGCGCTACAAAGTATTAACTTAAGGGGGCTGAATAATTTTGCACGCCCAATTTTTAAGTTTTTGATTTGTTAAAATTTTGAAATATCCAATAAATGTCGTTCCACTTCATGATTGTGTCCCACTTGTTGTTGATTCTTCACAAAAAAATACAGTTTTATATCTTTATGTTTGAAGCCTGAAATGTGGCAAAAGGTCGCAAAGTTCAAGGGGGCCGAATACTTTCGCAAGGCACTCTACCAATCAGGCCTTTATGGTAGAGCGGCCAGACGGAAGCCACTCTATAGCAAAAGGAACATGACAGCCCACTTGGAGTTTTCCAAAAGGCACCTAAAGGACTCGCAGACCATGAGAAACAAGATTCTCTGGTCTGATGAAACCAAGATTGAACTCTTTGGACTGAATGCCAACCATCACGTCTGGAGGAAACCTGGCCCAGACTTTAACCTGATAAAACATCGCTGGAGAGACCTGAAAATAGCTGTGCAGCGATGCTCCCCATCCAGCCTGACAGAGCTTCTGATCTGCAGTGAATAATGGAAGAAACTCCCCAAATACAGGTGTGCCAAGCTTGTAGCGTCATACAGTCTTGAGTCTTCTTGGGTAATAGCTGCCAAAGGTGCTTTAACAAAGTGCTGAGTAAAGGGTTTGAATGCTAATGTAAATGTCATATTTACATTTGATAAATTACACAAGTGTATTAAAACCTGTTTTTGCTTTGTCATTATGGGGTATTGTGTGTAGATTAAGGTGGATGAACAATGTAATACATTTTTGAATAGGGCTGTAACGTAACAAAATGTGGGAAAAGTCAAGGGGTCTGAATACTTTCTGAATTCACTGTATTGTGAACACTGCACCCAATGGGTACGGATACAGCTTTAGAACAAAGTTCTGCAGTACTAGTAAAAATGTGATTGATACATGTGGATGATTTTGTTCCTGTAGTGTTTGTAAACACCCTGGTAGGTTGATTAATATCCTGAACCAGATTACAGGCACTGGTTACAGTGAGAAGCGTTCTCTGAATATTCAGGTCCCCAAGAAAGTTTACATCACCTACACTATCAAGTATTTAAAAAACATTATTTAGATACTGACTGTTAGCACTTGGTGGCCTATAGCAACACCCCAAAATAATAGGCTTTAGATGGGGCAGGTGAACCTTCAACCACAACACTTCAATTACACTTGACATGAGATCTTCTCTTAGTGTTACAGGGAAATGGCTCTGAATATATAAATATATACAGCAACACCTCCCCCATAAGCATTACTCTCTCTTCTATAGATGTTATATCCTTGTATTGCTAATTCTGTATCATCAAATGAGGAGTCTCAGAAATAGCTAATATATGAATGTTATCTGATATTAACAAGTTATTGATTTCATGAACCTTGTTTCTAAGGCTACATATATTAATATGGGCCATTTTCTGCCCTTTCCCGGGTAGCTTATAAGAGATAGACTAAACTTGGAAAATGGCAAACAAAGCAAGAGAAAAAAACTAACATTCAGCAGTCCATTAATCAGTTGGTGTGTGTGCTGAAGCTACGAACGCACAGGCTTGGCTCTCATCCCTTCCAGGATTTTGGGAGGGATGGTGGACAATGAGCCTGTCATAGTTGATGTAAGCAATGTCCCCACGCACTCTGGCAGCTTTCATGGCTGAGATCAGTTCTTTCCTCTTCTAGCGCACAGCTTCAGGATATTCCTCGTTGAGGAAGATGTCGGTTCCTATCAAGTTCTTGGCTCTTTCCAGAACAGCTACCTTGTCCTTAAACCTCAGTAACTTGACCACTATCTGCCTGGGCCTGTCACAAGGGCCGTTGGTGGGTTTTAATGTCCCTTGGGTGCACTCCACCTCAATCTTCCTGTGGTCCATCTTCAGTTTCTCCAAGATCATTTCCCTCACTTTGTCCTCAGACGCTGCAATTCCGTCCACAACAATATTGTTCCTCTTCGATTGTCCCTCGAGATAATCTGATTTCTCTATCATTGTTGTCATGGATTCACATATAGAACTGATGTCCTCCATCAATGACTTACAGATCGCTGTCTTCTTGCTGTTCTCCTGTTTAAACTTAATGAGCTGACCCTGGGGGAACTGCAAACTGTTCTTCAGGTCCTGGACCTCTGGTCAGGTCATCCATTTGTTTTATTAGTTGACTCCACCAGTATTTTCACACAACACTTGAATCTATTTTCTTGTTGTAACAACTGCATATAGAATTATTTTTGTTTGTTTAAAATAACCTTCACCTGTAGTAAAGAGACACCACTGTCCTCAATGGTACCACCGGCTTTGGTCATGTTCCCAACGTAGGCTACGCTGTTACTCCTCGCAGTTCCAGTCAGGGCAGGTCGCAGGGAAGATGGAAACAGAAACAAACAGCATAGATCTAGACAGCCACAAGCCCGGGACAATCTGCTGTCCCAGCCACAGGGGCTAACCGCGTCGTGGGCTGTGCTCAAGCCCTCAAGAAAACCCAGCTAGCTTGATAGGCAGTTAGCAGCTAGGCTAGCTGCTACGAAAAGCAGCTCCTCAGACCCATGTTTGGCAGGATCCCTGGACAGATAGCAGCGGTCCCAGCAACTGATGCCAACCGCGTCATGGGATCCAAACTCAAAAGGTAGCTTGCTAGTTACCAAGCTTTTTCAATAGAACACTTTTTCAGAGACTTTCAAAACTTTTCAAAACAACAAACAGAGCTGGTCCGCGTTCAACAGGAAGTGGGTTTAGCTAGAGAGCACCCGAGATGAGGTATCATTCAAAAATCACGTTAAACACTTATGTTGGTTATCTACAGTGTTCCGTCATGAAAATACTGTTTTCCAGCACATGATCTCTAAGATCGTCATGCTATTCTGTTTAAAATGAATGTGCACATATGCACAATAAGTATGAGGTTGGTACTGGAGGTTGATGGTCCATGGTTCAAGGCCTCCCTTGGATCCTTCTGAGGCAGGGTCTGGTAAACACAATGACGATGGGGTACAGGGTAGGGGTTGATATTTGGCAGTTCAACACTGGGCTGGAGGATCTGGTAAATCCAGTGATGACTGGGTAGCCAGTTTGCATCTAGTCTCTCAACACCGGTTCAATATCTAACAGATCAGGGCAGATGCCCCAGAGCCAGTCATCAGAAGATATCATGTGTTGGAAAACTGTTTTGTGCAAGAAAATTATGTCTTAACACAATTATTTTGTAAATGCTTCCCTCTCACACTTTTCTGCAGTTCAGCCAAGCCCCAGCAGTGAGAAGCTACACCAAGTTTGTGATGGGGGTAAGTTAAGCTGCACAACATGTCTTTGTACACATTTTTCTGAAACTGAAATGTGGTGAGGATATTTTGAATATGTGTTTCCCTAGGTTCTCTAAAAGCCTCCTTTTACTTTGTTTATCTGATAGTGTTGCAACTACAGCACTTGTGTCCATCTTATTTTCCTGTGTTTGATCTCCCTACCCCTGTCTCCAGATTGCAGTGAGTGTGTTGACGTACCCATTTATGCTGGTGGCAGACCTAATGGCAGTTAACAACTGTGGGTAAGGCTGGGATCACACCCATGTTTTTTTTCTGTTTAAAAAAGTATAAATGTTTTCAACTCCAGACTACCGGAGCCCCCGCACTACAAAAACGTGCATGCTTTGGAGGAGCCGTGCGTTTAAGAGCGTTGGGCCAGTAACTGATAGGTCGCTGGTTCGAATTCTCGAGGGGATTAGATGAAAAATCTGTCTATGCCCTTGAGCAAGGCACTTAATTAAGCCTAATTGCTCCTGTAATTCGCTCTGGACAAGAGCTAAATTACTAAAATGTATTATTGTTCTACACTGAGCAAAAATTATAAACACAACATGCAACAATTTTAAACATTTTACTGAGTTACAACACACATGAGCCAACATTTTATTGTTCACGGAAGTGGTAACGGTGTTCATCTGTTTAACAATTAGTAACTCATTGATCCATTTTTATTTATTTTCTGGAGATGAGAAGGTTAAGAGGTTGAGACTACAATGATTGTTCACAAAGCTAGCATGTGCCTGCAGAAAACAGTAATAGAAAGGAAAGTGGTGTATCAACCTTTTTGGCTTAACTACCGTCATTTACTGTTTAGACAGTTTTTTATTATTGGGTGAAGCAAGGATTAGCTAATGCTAACTAGCTAGCAGTACTTGGCAATATTAATTTATCTAGCTAATTCATTTTTAAGCAAATACATGGTATAGACTATCAAATCAATGAAATGCGTATCAATATTTTTTTACATTTAGTAGATGCTCTTATCCAGAGTGATTTACAGTTAGCTTGGTGGGAAAACCCATTTTTACAGGTATAGGGGGTGGTCAAGTGCAAGTGTTGGTTCAGAATATTTTTTTTGTATTTGAGGTCGAGGTGAGGAGGCGGATTATTTAATATACTCTTTGAAGAGGTAAAGTTTCAGGTGCTTTCGGAAGATGGGCAGGGACTCCTAGCTTCAGGGGGAAGCTGGTTCCACCATTGGGGTGACAGGACAGAGAAGAGCTTGGCAAGGCTGAGCGGGAGGGGCCAATACACCAGAGGTGGCAGAACGGAGTGCTCGGGTTCTGGTGTAGAGTTTGAGCATAGCCTGAAGGTAGGGATGGCCAGTTCCTCTTGCTGCTCCATAGGCAAGAACCATGGTCTGGAAGCCAGTGGAGTGTGTGGAGGAGCTGGGTGACATGAAGGGTACTTGGGCAGGTTGAAAACCAGGTGGGCTGCAGCGTTCTGGATAAGTTGCAGGGGTTTGAGCATTTAGCAAAGTAGTGATCAGAGACCTGGAGGGGGGTTGCGGTGAGATTAGTAGGCAAACTGGCTCTGGTAAAGATGAGGTAAAGCATATTGCCTGCCTTGTGAGTTGGAAGGGTTTGGGAAAGGATGGGGTCAAAAGAGGCAAGGAGGGGAAAGAGAGAGTTGGAATTATATATATGAACTTTACCCATTTATAAGACGCAAGTTTTTCGCATCCTCTGAGAAATGTGCGTGAAAATTCAGCGGTTCATTTTTAAATCACTACTTGTTTTAGTAGTTTAGTAGCATAGCTGCTGAGCAGGTCAACACACGTGAGCCAAAAGCAGGCATGCATCATTCACGGTAGTGGCAACATGTTCATCGGTTTTGCATTTAGTCATTCACTCATTCATTAAAAAAATATATCTTTATGAAAGGTAAAGCGTTTAAGACCAATGTACCCTCTAAGCTGCGTGCGCACCTTCTCCAGGACTTCCGCGCAGAAGAAATGCCAGGCCGTAACTTTGCAAGATTGAGTCTGATTTTGTTGTAGGCAGAGTCAGAGCGCAAAGGAGTAGAATTCTATTGGCGGACAAGCTGTCTTTCAATCATCCCAGAGTGATTGCGCTTTTTAGATCAGTTCAGATCAGAGCCTCGCGTATGCACATTTGTTGATATTCTTTGAAAAGCCAGTCAGGTAAAAAAAAAGTTACTTTTTTTACTTTTTTTTTTTAGCCTGGATAATACCTGCCAGCCTCGGACTGTTTTTCTCCACTACAATGCCAGATTCCTGCCGACCATTGATCATCACAGCTAGCTATCTTCAACTGAGTGACCTAGCCCCGAAGCTAGCCCTTAGCCAGGCGCATCTCCCGGCTAGCAAACGAAATTCCCACATCTACAATACCTCTTTCGCCATCTGAACCGGTCCCTTCGTCGACACGGCGCCCCGCCGTACCACCACGACTGGTCCGCAGACGTAATTCCATCAGCTGTGCCTTCAACCGGCCTTTGCCGGACGACAGTGCAGACGCTTCTACTTACCCTGGACTGCTAACTTTAAACGCCGTGACTGCCACGTGCTAGCATAGTAACGACTACCTAGCTGCTTCCCTGTTTCATCTATTGCTGTCCCCTGGAACCTATGATCACTTGGCTACATAGCTGATGCCTGCTGGACTGTTCGTTTATCACGGTACTCCACTTTGTTTACCTTTGTTTATCTGTCGACCCTAACCCCGAACTCAGGCCCTGTGTGTAGTTTTTTTTTCTTTCTTTTAAACCCTTTTTTCTCCCCAATTTCGTGGTATCCAATTGTTGTAGTAGCTACTATCTTGTCTCATTGCTACAACTCCCGTACGGGCTCGGGAGAGACGAAGGCTGAATGTCATGCGTCCTCCGATACACAACCCAACCAGCCGTACTGCTTCTTAACACAGCGCGCATCCAACCCGGAAGCCAGCTGCACCAATGTGTCGGAGGCTACACCGTGCACCTGGCAACCTTGGCTAGCGCGCACTGCGCCCTGCCCGCCACAGGAGTCGCTGGTGCGCGATGAGACAAGGAGATCCCTACCGACCAATCCCTCCCTAACCCGGACGACGCTAGGCCAATTGTGCGTCGCCCCACGGACCTCCCGGTCGCGGACGGTTACGACAGAGCCTGGGCGCGAACCCAGGAACTCTGATGGCACAGCTGGCGCTGCAGTACAGCGCCCTTAACCACTGCGCCACCCGGGAGGCCCCCTGTGTGTAGTTAACCGACCCTCTCTGCCCATTCATCGCCATTTTACCTGTTGTTGTTGACTTAGCTGTTGTTGTCTTACCCGTTGTTGACTTAGATAGCTCTCCCAATCAACACGATTGCTTTGTGCCTCGTTTTATGTCTCTCTCAAATGTCAATATGCCTTGTATACTGTTGTTTAGGATAATTATCATTGTTTTAGTTTACTGCGGAGCCCCTAGTCCCACTGTACATGTCTTAGATATCTCCTTTGTCCCACCTCCCACACATGCGGTGACCTCACCCAGTATAACAAGCATGTACAGAGATGCAACCTCTCTTTTCATCACTCAGTACCTGGGCTTACCTCCGCTGTACCCGCACCCTGCCATAGCCCTGTCTACACATTATGCCCTGAATCTATTCTACCACGCCCAGAAATCTGTTACTTTTATTCTCTGTCCCCAACGCACCAGATGACCAGTTTTGATAGCCTTTAGCCGTACCCTCATCCTACTCCTCCTCTGTTCCTTGGGTGATGTGGAGGCTAACACAGGCCCTGCGTGTCCCCAGGCACTCATTTGTTGACTTCTGTATTCGAAAAAGCCTTGGTTTCATGCATGTTAACATCAGAAGCCTCCTCCCTAAGTTTGTTTTACTCACTGCTTTAGCACACTCCGCCAACCCCAATGTCTGTCCTTGCCATGTCTGAATCCTGGCTTAGGAAGGTCACCAAAACTTCTGAGATTTCCATACCCAACTACAACATTTTCCTTCAAGATAGAACTGCCAAAGGGGGAGGAGTTGCAATCTACTGCAGAGATAGCTTGCAAAGTTCTGTCATACTTTCCAGGTCTATGCCCAAACAGTTTGAGATTCTAATTTTAAAAATTAATCTCTCCAGAAATAAGTCTCACTGTTGCCGCCTGTTATAGACCCCCCCTTAGCTGCCAGCTGTGCCCTGGACACCATATGTGAATTGATTGCCCCCCATCTATCTTCAGAGTTCATTCTGTTAGGTGACCTAAACTGGTATATGCTTAACACCCCAGCAGTCCTACAATCTATGCTAGATGCCCTCAATCTCACACAAATTATCAAGGAAACCACCAGGTACAACCCTAAATCTGTAAACATGGGCACCCTCATAGATATCATTCTGGCCCTCTAAATACACCTCTCTGTTTTCAACCAGGATCTCAGCGATCACTGCCTCATTGCCTGCATCCGCTATGGGTCCGCAGTCAAACGACCACCCCTCATCACTGTCATACGCTCCCTAAAACACTTCTGCGAGCAGCCCTTTCTAATCGACCTGGCCCAGGTATCCTGAAAGGATATTGACCTCATCCCGTCAGTCGAGGATGCCTGGTCGTTCTTTAAAAGTAATTTCCTCACCATCTTAAATAAGAAAGTCCCATTTAAAAAAATGTAGAACTAAGAACAGATATAGCCCTTGGTTCACTCCAGACCTGACTGCCCTTGACCGGCACAAAAACATCCTGTGGCGGACTGCAATAGCATCGAATAGTCCCCGCGATATGCAACTGTTCAGGGAAGTCAGGAACCAATACACACAGTCAGTCAGGAAAGCAAAGGCTAGCTTTTTCAAACAGAAATTTGCATCCTGTAGCTCTCACTCCAAAAGGTTTTGGGACACTGTAAGGTCCATGGAGAACAAGAGCACCTCCTCCCAGCTGCCCTCTGTACTGAGGCTAGGCGACACGGTCACCACCGAAAATAAAACATTTCAATAAGCATTTCTCTACAGCTGGCCATGCTTTCCTCCTGGCTACCCCAACCCCGGCCAACAGCTCCGCACCCCTCGCAGCTACTTGCCCGAGCCTCCCCAGCTTCTCCTTCACCCAAATCCAGATCGCAGATGTTCTGAAAGAGCTGCAAAACCTGGACCCGTACAAATCAGCTGGGCTAGACAATCTGGACCCTCTCTTTCAAAAATTATCCGCCGCCATTGTTGCAACCCCTATTACCAGTCTGTTCAACCTCTCTTTTATTTAGTCCGAGATCCCTAAAGATTGGAAAGCTGCGGCGGTCATCCCCGTCTTCAAAGGGGGTGACACTCTAGACCCAAACTGTTACAGACCTATATCCATCCTTCCCTGCCTTTCTAAAGTCTTTGAAAGCCAAGTTAATAAACAGATCACTGACCATTTCGAATCCCACCATACCTTCTCCGCTGTGCAATCCGGTTTCCGAGCTGGTCACAGGTGCACCTCAGCCACGTTCAAGGTACTAAACAATATCATAACCGCCATCGATAAAAGACAGTACTGTGCAGCCGTCTTCATCGACCTGGCCAAGGCTTTCGACTCTGTCAATCACCGTATTCTTATTGGCAGACTCAATAGCCTTGGTTTCTCATATGACTGCCTCGCGTGGTTCACCAACTACTTCGCAGACAGAGTTCAGTGTGTAAAATCGGAGGGCCTGTTGTCCGGACCTCTGGCAGTCTCTATGGGGGTACCACAGGGTTCAATTCTCGGGCCGACACTTTCTCTGAATATATCAATGATCCACCTCTACGCAGACGACACCATTCTGTATACATCTGGCCCTTCTTTGGACACTGTGTTAACTAACCTCCAGACGAGCTTCAATGCCATACAATACTCCTTCCATGGCCTCCAACAGCTCTTAAACACTAGCAAAACCAAATACATGCTTTTCAACCGTTCGTTGCCCGCACTCGCCCGCCCGACTAGCATCACTACTCTGGACGGTTCTGACCTAGAATACGTGGACAACTATACCTAGGTGTCTGGCTAGACTGTAAACTCTCCTCCCAGACTCATATAAAACATCTCCAATCCAAAATCAAATCTAGAATCGGCTTTCTATTTCACAACAAAGCCTCCTTCACTCACGCTGCCAACTTACCCTAGTAAAACTCAGCTCACTGTGATGATAAATTGGAAGAAAAGTTCAACAGCAGGTTGAAACTGAGTGTAAAACATGGTCATTGTGGATGTTTCAAAGCCTAATACAACGAAATGGACAGCTTTCTAAGGTGACGGTTATTGCATATTGCATATGCATATTAGAGTTTATGCATATACATACACACCCCAAGCCCAACAATACATAGTCTACCACATATTACGCTTGGCATAAACATATAACACAAAACGGATTTAAGATGTCTTTGGCACATAATTGGTCTAGCCTATACTACAAAATGTAAAAAATGAGAGTAATCCCCTTTGAATGTGGACTATATTATTATGTACACTGGATGGACTGGTTACCTGATACTATGCTTCAACATTTCTGTCCACGAGTCTGGGAGAGAACATATAGCCAGTTGGTTCATTGATTGTGCAGGGCAATTTTGTCAAAAGTTTAGTGAAATAAACTCAGCAAAAAAAGAAACATCCTCTCACTGTCAAGACATAAGCTGAACAAGTTCCACAGACATGGAATAATGTGTCCCTGAACAAAGGGGGGTTCAAAATCAAAAGTAACATTCAGTATCTGGTGTGTACACCAGCTGCATTAACCTTTCTGATCTCCCCATCCCGGATCCGGGTTCGTGAATACAGACTCAAGCTCATTACCATAACGCAACGTTAACTATTAATGAAAATCGCAAATGAAATGAAATAAATATGCTAGCTCTCAAGCTTAGCCTTTTGTTAACAACACTGTCATCTCAGATTTTCAAAATATGCTTCTCAACCATTGCAAAACAAGCATTTGTGTAACAGTATTGATGGCTAACGTAGCATTTAGCATTAGCATTCAGCTAGCAACATTTACACAAAAAAACAGAAAAGCATTCAAAAAAATCATTTACCTTTGAAGAACTTCAGATGTTTTCAATGAGGAGACTCTCAGATAGCAAATGTTCAGTTTTTCCTGAAAGATTATTTGTTTAGGACAAATCGCTCCGTTTTCTGCGTCACGTTTAGCTATGAAAAAACCCCTGTATCCAGGATTGTGTAAATCTATCAGCAAGCTCATTAGCATAACACAACGTTAACTATTTATGAAAATCGCAAATGAAATGAAATAAATATGCCATCTCTCAAGCTTAGCCTTTTGTAAACAACACTGTCATCTCAGATTTTCAAAATATGCTTCTCAACCATAGGAAAACAATCATTTGTGTAAAAGTAGCTAGCTAGAGTTAGCATTTCGCGTTAGCATTTAGCGTTAGCATTAGCGTTAGCATCCAGCAAGCAACATTAACAAAAACATAAAAGCCTTCAAATAAAATCATTTACCTTTGAAGAACTTCTGATGTTTTCAATGAGGATACTCTCAGTTAGATAGCAGATGCTCAGTTTTTCCAAAAAGATTCCTTGTGTATTAGAAATAGCTCCGTTTTATACATCACATTTGGCTACCAAAAAAAATCCATAAATTCAGTCCTCAAAACGCAAACTTTTTTCCAAATTAACTCCATAATATCGACTGAAAACATGGCAAACGTTGTTTAGAATCAATCCTCAAGGTGTTTTTCACATATCTCTTCATTGATACATCGTTCTTGGACACATGCTTTCTCTCCTGAATCCCAGGAGAAAATGCCCGCACCTGAAGATTACGCACAAATTTAGACAAAGGACACCGGGCGGACCTCTGGAAAATGTAGTCTCTTATGGCCAATCTTCCAATGATATGCCTACAAATACGTCACAATGCTGCTAAGACCTTGGGCGAACGACAGAAAGTGTAGGCTCATTCCTTGCGCAATCACAGCCATATAAGGAGAGAATGGAAAACAGAGCTTCAGAAATTCTGCTAATTCCTGGGTGATGCATCATCTTGGTTTCGCCTGTAGAATGAGTTCTGGGGCACTTACAGACAAAATCTTTGCAGATTCTGAAACTTCAGAGTGTTGCATAGTCGAGCATCTTTTCGTGACAAAATATCGCGCTTAAAACGGGAACGTTTTTTATCCAAAAATGAAATAGCGCCCCTAGAGCTCTAAGAGGTTTGTACTGCAGTGCATCTCCTCCTCATGGACTGCACCAGATTTGCCAGTTCTTGCTGTGAGATGTTACCCCACTCTTCTGTTACCCCACCCCACCCCACCCCACTCTTCTGCCAAGGTACCTGCAAGTTCCAGGACATTTCTGGGGGGAATGGCCCTAGTCCTCACCCTCCGATCCAACAGGTCCTGAACGTGCTCAATGGGATTGAGATCCGGGCTCTTCGCTGGCCATGGCAGAACACTGACATTCCTGTCTTGCAGGAAATCACGCACAGAACGAGCAGTATGACTGGTGGCATTGTCATGCTGGAGGGTCATGTCAGGATGAGCCTGCAGGAAGGGTACCACATGAGGGAAGAGGATGTCTTCCCTGTAACGCACAGCATTGAGATTGCCTGCAATGACAACCAGCTCAGTCCAATGATGCTGTGACACACTGCCCCAGACCATGACGGACCCTCCACCTCCAAATTGATCCCGCTCCAGAGTACAGGCCTTGGTGTAACGCTCATTCCTTATAATAAATAAATGCGAATCCGACCATCACCCCTGGTGAGAGAAAACAGTGACTCGTCAGTGAAGAGCACTTTTTGCAAGTCCTGTCTGGTCCAGCGATGGTGGGTTTGTGCCCATAGGTGACGTTGTTGCCGGTGATGTCTGGTGAGGACCTGCCTTACTACAGGCCTACAAGCCCTCAGTCCAGCCTCTCTCAGCCTATAGAGGACAGTCTGAGCACTGATGGAGGGATTGGGCGTTCCTGGTGTAACTCAGGCAGTTGTTGTTGCCATCCTGTACCTGTCCTGCATGTGTGATGTTCGGATGTACCGATCCTGTGCAGGTGTTGTTACACGTGGTCTGCCACTGCGAGGACGATCAACTGTCCGTCCTGTCTCCCTGTTGCGCTGTCTTAGGCGTCTCACATCTACAGTCCTAATGCCTCCTTGCAGCATGCCTAAGGCATGTTCACACAGATGAGCAGGGACCCTGGGCATCTTTCTTTTGGTGTTTTTTTAGTCAGTAGAAAGGCCTCTTTAGTGTCCTAAGTTTTAATAACTGTGACCTTAATTGCCTACCGTCTGTAAGCTGTTAGTGTCTTAACGACCGTTCCACAGGTGCATGTTCATTAATTGTTTATGGTTCATTGAACAAGCATGGGAAACGGTGTTTAATTAAACCCTTTACAATGAAGATCTGTCTTTGAAAGACAGGGTCCTGAAAAAGTGACATTTCTTTTTTTGCTGAGTTTGTTTTGTTGTGAAAACATGTTACTATCTATGTTCCCAAACAGATTTAATTTGGTTTCCTAAATTAAGCACTGGGTAGCTGATGGAACAGGGTTGGACAGCCCATGGCATACATAGTTTGGGCGGAAGCCTCCCCCTTTTTCCTTCAAACATAACAATGGTCATTATGGCCTAACAGTTCTATTTTTCTTTCATCAGACCAGAGGACATTTCTCCAAAAAGTACGATCTTTGTCCCCATGCACAGTTCCAAACCGTAGTCTGGCTTTTTTATGGCGGTTTTGGAGCAGTGGCTTCTTCCTTGCTGAGCGGCCATTCAGGTTATGTCGATATAGGACTCGTTTTTACTGTGGATATAGATACTTTTGTACCTGTTTCCTGCAGCATCTTCACAAGGAGCTTTGCTTTTGTTCTGGGATTGATTTGCACTTTCCGCACCAAGCTGTTTGAAGGCACAGTCAAGTTAGTGTATGTAAACTTTGACCCACTGGAATTGTGAATTATAAGTGAAATAATCTGTCTGTAAACAATTGTTGGAAAAATGTCCTAACCGACTTTCCAAAGCTATAGTTTGTTAACAAGAAATTTGTGGAGTGATTGAAAAACGAGTTTTAATGACTCCAACCTCAGTGTATGTAAACTTCCGACTTCAACTGTATGTTCCGGCCATTCGCTCAAGACAAAAATTGGCCCGCGGCTTAGTCTAGTTGATAATCCCTGCCACAGCCCTTGGCACACACACAAGGAAATTTAGGAGCACCATGAGAAATATTTGAGATATTAAATACTAGAATCTTGTATTGTTCTAGGCACAATGGTGCTCCTAAATAAAAAAAATAAATGTGGCTGGAAATTCAGCAATTCATTTTCATATCAATACTCTTTTTTGTTTTGTTTCGTAGACTTGTGAACAGACGTGACCCAAAAGCTGTTCAAAGTAGTAGCAACATGTTCATCAGTTTTGCAATTAGTCATTCATTATTTTTATGAAAAAGCGAAGAGGTTGAGAATACAATGATTGGCCCAAAACGAACAGAAGTTTCGTTTTGTAGAATTTTCTCTTTAGTTGGGGCTTACAGTGGGGCAAAAATATATTTAGTCAGCCACCATCATTGTTATCCCACTTAAAAAGATGAGAGGCCTGTAATTTCCATCATAGGTATACTTCAACTATCACAGACAAAATGAGAAAAAAAATCCAGAAAATCACATCAGTCTTCCCAGCCTGGTGCAGGTCTACAATTTTGTTTCTGGTGTCCTTTGACAGCTCCTTGGTCTTGGCGATAGTGGAGTTTGGAGTGTGACTGTTTGAGGTTGTGGACAGGTGTATTTTATACTGATAACAAGTTCAAACAGGTGCCATTAATACAGGTAACGAGTGGAGGACAGAGTAGCCTCTTAAAGAAGAAGTTACAGGTCTGTGAGAGCCAGAAATCTTGCTTGTTTGTAGGTGACTTACTTATTTTTCACCACAATTTGCAAATAAATTCATAAAAAATCCTACAATGTGATTTTCTGGATTTTTTTTCTCATTTTGTCTGTGATAGTTTGTGTACCTATGATGAAAATTACAGGCCTCTCTCATCTTTTTAAGTTGGAGAACTTGCACAATTGGTGGCTGACTAAATACTTTTTTGCCCCACTGTATTTTGTTTTTTATTTTATTATATTTTGCTTGATAAGTATGAATCTTTTCTCTTTCCTTCAAGATTGATGGACACATCGTGGAAGAATACGATCGTGACGAGATGGCAAACATGCTGCTCTTGTTGAAATGAAGGGGACATTTAGGTGTGAAGAAGGATAGCTGAGATCAAAATGAGGTTCCTGTTGACAAATTAGTCTCTGGAAATATTCCATAGGAGCAGACTATGTAACCTTTCAAGTCAAAATACATCATAGGTTGACATGGCCATTCGTCTGTTGCATGTTGCATAATTCCAATATTGTTTTGGTCACTGGTTATGAAAAATAGCATATCAGTATTGCCGGGAGATTTTATTTGTCCTCGTTAGGTCTTCACACAGAACTCTCCTTTCCATCACAAAAATGGTTGAGATCACAAAACTGCTGCCTTTGACTTTGGTGTAAAATGTAATCCAAAAATGCACATACAAACAAGTTACTTTGTATTCATAAAGTCAAAACACTTATCTTACTTGAACCGATTTGAATATAGTACCTTTAAAAGTATTCACACCCCTTGACTTTTCCCACATTTGTGACTGACCGTCTCAATTCAGTATTATGTACAAAAAAATTGAATTGGATTAAAGTAGAGAGCTAGAAAATGGTCAATCATACACTACAGTTGAAGAACAATGGGAAAGCATTTCTGCTTTGAAAGTTGATAAACTTGTAACCTCACTTTTGAATGTTTTGGTACCTACTGGAGAGCTCTTCTTTGTCTACACCCATTCAGCATTGTTCACACCCTCTTAAGCTTTAGCCACACCCATCTCTTTAAGAGTTGATCCAAGCATTCTGTCCTAACAGCAGTAGTCAAGCACCCAAGCTAACTGGCAAATGTTGGCTAGCATGCTAGCTACTTCCAGACACAAATGAGAGAACAGCTCACTGACTATTTTACTCACCCTAGCAGAGCTGGTTAGGTTGTTTTTATGTTATCCAGTGTTGGTGACTGCAACTGTGCTGCTGGCAACAATTTACGCTTTTTTGCCAACGTTTACTGACAGCGGCCATATTCAGATGTTGAGCGTTTGTAAATTTGTCAGTTATTCTGCTCTCTGGCACACACAGACGAGAGTGCTCTGAAATCGGAGTAGATAGCCAGAGCGAATTTACCAGCTACGTCTATCAACAGTTGTCACAGTGACATTCTATTGCAATGGTTACTTGCATAGTGGAGTATTTTTTGTTAAGAAATGTATGCTATGACGTTACTACCCTGCATGAATCTGCAGTTAGCTAAACAACCAAGTTCAATTGTAACTAGCTAACATTAGGCTATAACTAGCAAAGCAAATAGCTCTGAGATATACAAATAATATTACTACACAGATCATACACGTAACATTAGCTAGCGAGCCAGCCACTTTAAACTTGAAATGAAAATTACTTTCTGTCAAAATTAGAAACGTGTAATATTTGAAAATGTAGCTAGCTAGACTATCTTGCCCATATACACCATGGATAGACGCTTCTCCCTGTCAGGGATGCCTTCATTTCGCTGAACCCCATGAAGAGTGGGGATCCATAATAGCTAAAAATACAAATGGTTGCCCTTAGTTTGAAGATGTAATCCGGAGACAGGTGTTTTCTCCATCCCCTAAACTATCATACTCTTATTCCACTGATTTCAAAAGTGGAGAGCAACACTTATACGGTTCTGCTATGATATATATAGATACCTTTTTTTTTGCTGCGTTAGACACCTACTGACCAGCTCAAATAGACAGAAGCATGGCTCTCCTGTGAAGTAGTGACCTGCGACGTACGCCTAGTTTCCTGAAACAAATCACATTTTGTTATGTTACAGCCTGAATTAAAAATGGATTACATTAAAATGTTGTGTCTCTAATCTACACACAATATCCCTTAATATCAAAGTGGACTTTCACAAATGTATAAAAAATGAAAAGCTGAAATGTCTACAGTGAATAAGAATTCATCATGCATCCTGTTTGTAATAAAAATGTACTTTATGTCCTAAATTCAAAGTGTTATGTTTGAGGCAAATCCAACACATCACTGAGTACTACTCTTAATATTTTCAAGCATGGTGGTGGCTGCATCATGTTATGGGTATGCTTTTCCTCGGCAAGGACTAGGGAGTTTAAGATAAAAATAAATAGAATAGAGCTAAGCACAGGCAATATCCTAGAAGAAAACCTTCTTCAGTCTGCTTATCAACAGACACTGGGAGACAAATTCACCTTTCTGCAGGACAATAACCTAAAACACAATTAAGTGAAAATGCCCGAGAAGCCGGTGTTTGGAGAATAGATTGACATGGGTGTTGTTAGACCCGAGACGAAGGCAGACATGCCTTCTGGAACATGCTGAGAGATGAGTTCGGATTGGCCTGCCATGTAGCATGCTTCTGTCTATAACATGAGCTGGTCAGTATGTGTAGGTAATTCTTTCTAAAGCGGCTTTTTTGAAATATATTACGTAGCAGAACGGCATAAGTTTGAAATCAGTGGAATTAGAGTATGATAGCTGAGGAGATGGAGAAAATTCTGCCGTTTGATTGCAAATATGCAGACAGAGTCGATAAAGAGAACACACAGAAGGCTGTTGTATAAAACACCTGTCTCCGGATTACATCTTCAAACTAAAGGCAACAATGGCATCCGTGACAGAGAGGGAGAAGCATCCATGTATAATTGTCTAGCTAGCTACATTTTCAGATATTACACGTTTCTAATTTTGTCAAAGTTGTTTTCATTTCAAGTTAGTGTACTGTTAGCTAGGTAACGTTTGCTGGCTGGCTAGCTAGCTAACGTTATGTGTATGATCTGTGTAGTTGTTATATTATTCTTATCTCAGAGCCATTTGCATTGCTAGTTATAGCCTAATGTTAGCTAGCTAACATTGAACCTGGTTGGCTCTAATGCCAGCTGATTCATGATTTCGACTGGCTGAGAAACGCTGCCTGCCTGTCTCTCGTCCCGACTACAGACATGTTCATTACTATGGGACAGCTGTAGGTCGAATTTGAATATTGAAACATGTTGCAAATGTCAAATGCTTTTTATAGTGGAGATGAGGTTTATAAATTACTTGGCTGGTCTGATGAGACAGTGGATTGCGCAGTCAGATCGAAAATAGTAAATAGACATTTTAACGTCAGTGTCTTCCACAAGTTACCACCGGCTAAATCTATGACGTTAAAATGCCTATTTACCAATCAGCATCAGACCCACCTGTTGTATAAGGCCAAATATACACTGGAGCTGCTTACCAAGACATTGCATGTTCCTGAGTGGCCTAGTTAAAGTTTTGACTTAAGATTACTCAACATCATGCATCATTTGTTATTACATTGCATATTTGAATAACTAGATTCAATTTATAAGGTTTCCAAGCATACCCAGGTCAGTGATCTCTCACTGAAGCACATTTGATTTAAGTCAAGAGTACAACAATAGAAAGTACCACATGGCCTTGTACTTAACTGTCCTATAGCTGGTGCCATTTGAGAATAATGGTGTATCTGTCACGACTTTCATATCAAAGTATAGACTTGATATATCACAACATAATAGGATACAGTTTAAATGTGTTTGTTTGAGATACAAATAACATGAAGTGTTAGCTTGTGGGTTCAGCTTATAATGGATCTCTGTCTTGTGTGTTCACAGGTTGGTGGCTGGTCTTCCCCCTAACTCTCCCATCTTTAAGTCCTGGGTCCACTGTTGGGCTCATCTGAGCCACGAGGTACAGTCACGCTCATTCATCTGGAGCAAATGGAACACACTCATCTGTGTGTGTGTGTGTGTGTGATTGTTTTCTCTGGTAGTGCATGTCTGAAACTGTCTTTTTATTTCTCAACCATTAGGGCCATCTCTTCCGAGGATCCAGCTTCTTTTATCGCCGTGTGCCTGTGACAGGGATGGCTTTGACTGAGGAGTGATAAAATCAACCGCCGCACAACCTGTGCCACTGTTCTCCTTCCTAACCGGTACCTCAGTGAGACCAATGTACAACCACCCCCTCACCTTAAACCTCCCATTGGATAAAGCCGGAGCAGCATGTTATCAATGGGCTAGGTGTTTTACTGAAGTAAAGTTACTTACAAGTTAAGAGTTTTGTTAATCTTGTTTTTAATCTAAATAATAATGTAGCCACTCAAAAGCAAGAGGTCGGAGGAGTGAGACTTAATGTGAACAAATCAAAATTATATCCAATATATTTTGTCTTGGTTGAATGCTGAGGGTATAATCTCCTTTTACTATACCAGCAAAGTTGCACTATTTTTTTATTTATTTGAATCTATGACTTAATTTTGCCATATTTATAGGCCACAGTTTAATTAAGTTCTATGTAGGCTTTAAAATTGGATAGTTGATTTCCATCTAATGAAAAAATGCCAAATGTTTATTTTTCAAAGGGTCTCACCTAGTAGTAGCATGATATATGGTTGCATTCGAAAGTGCTCATTTGCCTCCTATCAGAAGTGCTTTACCCAATAATTATACCTATTCACAAACACCATAAGCCCACAAAAACTGGAGTGCTCTCTAGTGATGCACCGATATTACTTTTTTGGCCGATACCGATATCCAATATTTTCCTTGCCAAAAAAACCGATACCGATATTTTAAGAAATTAGCGGCCTTTTAAGCACTCTAGTACAGGTAAATAGTTAACACACACACATGGACGCGGCGGTCTAAGGCACTGCATCTCAGTGAAAGAGGCGTCACTATGGTCCCTGATTCGAATCTAGGCTGTATCACATCTGGCCGTGATTGGGAGTCCCATAGGGCGGCGCACAATTGGCCCAGTGTCGCCCGGGCTGTCATTGTAAATAAGAATTTGTTCTTAATTGACTTGCCTAGTTAACTAAAGGTTACACACACCACACTGACCAAAAAGTTATTTTGTTGGCATTTACATGTCCCCATTACCAGTCAAACATAATCAAAACCTATTTCTTTCACTTACAGTTGAAGTCGTAAGTTTACATACCCCTTAGCAAAATACATTTAAACTTTTTCACAATTCCTGACATTTAATCCTAGTAAATATTCCCCGTCTTAGGTCAGTTAGGATCACCACTTCATTTTAAGAATGTGAAATGTCAGAGTAATAGTAGAGAGAATTATTTCTTTCAGCTTTTATTTCTTTCATCACATTCCCAGTGGGTCAGAAGTTTACATACACTCAATTAGTATTTGGTAGCATTGCCTTTAAATTGTTTAACTTGAGTCAAACATTTTGGGTAGCCTTCCACAAGCTTCCCACCATAAGTTGGGTGAATTTTGGCCCATTCCTCCTGACAGAGCTAGTGTAACTCAGTCAGGTTTGTAGGCCTCCTTGCTCGCACATGCTTTTTCAGTTCTGCCCACAAATGTTCTATAGGATTGAGGTCAGTGCTTTGTGATGGCCACTCCAATACCTTGACTTTGTTGTCCTTAAGCCATTTTGCATCAACTTCGGAAGTATGCTTAGGATCATTGTCCATTTGGAAGACCCATTTGCGACCAAGCTTTAACTTCTTGACACATGTCTTGAGATGTTGCTTCAATATATCCACATAATTTTGCCATCTATTTTGTGAAGTGCACCAGTCCTTCCGCTAGCAAACATGACAACAACATGATGCTGCCACCCCCGTGCTTCACGGTTGGGATGGTGTTCTTCAGCTTGCAATCCTCCCCTTTTTTCCTCCAAACATAACGATGGTCAAACAGTTCTATTTTTGTTTCATCAGACCAGAGGACATTTCTGCAAAAAGTATACAATTTGTCCCCATGTGCAGTTGCAAACTATAGTCTGGCTTTTTTATGGTGGTTTTTGAGCAGTGGCTTCTTCCTTGCTGAGCGGCCTTTCAGGTTATGTCAATATAGGACTTGTTTTACTGTGGATATAGATACTTTTGTACCTGTTTCCTCCAGCATCTTCACAAGGTCCTTTGCTGCTGTGCTGGGATTGATTTGCACTTTTTGCACCAAAATACGTTCATCTCTAGGAGACAGAATGTGTCTCCTTCCTGAGTGGTATGACGGCTGCGTGATCCCGTGGTGTTTATACTTGCGTACTATTGTTTGTACAGATGAATATGGTACCTTCATGCGTTTGGAAATGATTCCCAAGGATTAACCAGACTTGTGGAGTTATTGGCTGATGTCTTAGGAATGTCTTGAAATACATCCACAGGTACACCTCCAATTGACTCAAATGATGTCAATTAGAGCCTGTCAGAAACTTCTAAAACCGTGACATAATTTTCTGGGATTTTCCAAGCTGTTTAAAGGCAGTCAACTTAGTGTATGTAAACTTCTGACCCACTGGAATTGTGATACAGTGAGTTATAAGTGAAATAATCTGTCTGTAAACAATTGTTGGAAAAATCATGTGTGTCATGCACAAAGTAGATGTCCTAACCGACTTTCCAAAGCTATAGTTTGTTAATTAACAAGACATTTGTGGAGTGGTTGAAAACAAGTTTTAATTGCTCTAACTTAATTAAGTGTATGTAAACTTCAGACTTCAACTGTACTTGCTGTGCTGTTTCGTTGTTCAGTCATTTCATTCTCAACCAGGATTTCTATGGAACGCCGTTTGGGTCTTTTCGTGTCAAATAACACCATTTTACCAATCAGGACCTGAATACGACTGCACGTCAAATAATAATTTAACTCGTTCATACATTTTTTATGTAGTTTTGACACATTGATTGCACTATCACTTGTATTTCATGTCACAATGATTCATCGATATGCTATGATGCTGGTAAAGTTGTCTCGCGCACCTTACAGTGCTGGTCATAAAAACAATCTAGCTAGCTGATGGATGCAAACAATTTTCTTCCCCAAAACATAGCAAAATGACAATCTGTTTCAGTAGCTATATAGTTAGCTAGCTAACTATATAGCTAGATGTCATCTAAAATAAGCCTAATTGATAAAATAGTTATTGTTTGATTAATGGTGGTCGGACCCATCTATGTGGGATTAGCCACGATAGTGGACTTTGCGCTTTAGCCTTCAAAATAAAAGTATGGCATAATTCTACTATTTCTATTAATTTGCATCACTGTCAATGACATACTTTTATTTTGAAGTCAAACCGCAAATTCCACTATTGTGCTTAATCCTTATTGTGGCTAGCTTCACAACACATAACCCAGTCCAGTCGAGACTCACTAGCTGGCTGCTTATAACGTTAGCTTTGGTTAACAGGGTTAAGTAGCTGGCTAGCTATTTATTTTCATGAACCGAAGTTCAATTTTAATAGGCTAACAACAAGTAGCAACCTAGCTAATACATACTCACAAGGATCCCTAAATAGTTGTTAAGAATAATGAAAATGACTGCAGTTTCTACTGGTCATTGTTTTCAGGCTGGCTGTATTGGTGCTAGCTAGGTACCAAGCTATAGCTAACCACCCCAGAAGTTGCGGTCAAACAAATGATGCTTTATTACCAAGGCGGTATTGTTAACACATCGTTCGTGGCCGGTGTTTGCAGACTTTTTTGTACAGACCCAAACGGCGTTCCATAGTATGTATGTCGTGAAGCTAATAGCAGTGACGCTATCAATGTGTGACTTCGGTAGGGCAACATCTGAAAAATAGCACACTTAGTAGTGTGTACCAGTGCTCGACCAGTCGGCGAAAGCCATCATCACCCACGACAGAGCAGTTGATTGTCAAGGGCAATGAATTCCATTATCTTGGCTTTAATGGATTTCGCTGAAATGTTCTTACTCTTTCAAATGACTGCTTGACTCGTTGACTGCTCGATCCACACAGCAGACATTGTGGGCTAGGTTAGGAATGCTGTGTTGCACCTGTAGCACATTTTACGTGGCGTCATTACGTCCTGTATTACGTCCTATACATTATATAGGTATGAACGGTAACTTTGACATTAGTTTAACATCGCTGTTAAACTAGACATCGGGGCGATACCGATGTTGGCATTTTTAGCTAATTTCGTTCGATTCCGATATGTCCACCTATATATTGTGCATCCCTGGTGCTCTCCTTTAAAACTAATTTGACCACAGGTTCTTGCAACTTTGTACAAATTGCAGCTCCAGTGAGCTCTTGCCATGAGAGAAGTAAGAAACAAGGGAGGAATTCAGAGGGCAACCAGTAGTTTTCAGTGATGTTCAAAAACGTGGCCTACCATCCACAAAAGGTTGTCTGTGGCCATATATTAAGAACATTTGTCAATATCACAAATGTTGTGTTCTAATTTGTGTGAAGTGATGGGTATGTTTGTGTTACCAGTGACAAAGAAATGCTAAATTACAGTGCCTTCAGAAGGTATTCACACCCTTTTGACTTTTTCCACATTTTGTTGTGTTACAGCCTCAATTAAAAATGTATTCTGTCACTGACATACCTACATAAAATACCCCATAACGTCAATGTGGAATAATTTGTTTTGAAATGTTTACTCATTAATAAAAACTGAAAAACTGAAATGTCATGAGTCAATAAGTATTCAACCCCTTTGTTATGGCAAGCCTAAATAAGTTAAGGAGAAAACATTTGCTCAACAAGTCACATAAGTTCCATGGACACACATACACATACTGAATTGTAAGGTACCTCAGTCGAGCATTGAATTTCAAACACAAAGACCAGGGAGGTTTTCCAATGCCTCGCAAAGAAGGGCACCAATTGGTAGATGGGTAAAAAAATAAAAAGTATACATTGAATATCCCTTTGAGCATGGTGACATTACTAATTGCACTCAGTCACTACAAAGATAAGAGGCGTCCTTCCTAATTCAGTTGCCGGGGGAAGGAGACCTCTCAGGGATTTGACCAGAAGGCCAATGGTAACTAAAAAAATAGTTTAATGGCTGTGATAGGAAGAAACTGAGATAATGTCTAGATGTTTTTTATAGTGGAGATGAAGTTTATAAATTGCTTGGCTGGTCTGATGAGACAGTGGATTGCACAGTCAGACCGAAAATAGTAAATAGGCATTTTAATGTCATATTTAGCTAGTGTCCCTAACCCTAACCCTATTCCACAAGTTACCACCAGCTAAATCTATGATGTTAAAATGCCTATTTACCAATCAGAATTATACCCACCTGTTGTATAAGGCCAAATATACACTGGAGCTGCTTACCAAGGCATTGATGGATCAACAACATTTTTAGTTACTCCACAATACTAACCTAATTGACAGAGTGAAAAGAAGAAAGCTTGTACAGCATATAAATATTCCAAAACATTGTTTGCAACAAGGCACTAAAATAATAATTCAAAAATGTGGCAAAGCAATTAACTTTTTGTCCTGAATACAAAGTGTTATGTTTGGGGCAAATATAAGACATTACGGAGTACCACTGGGAGATTAATTCACCTTTCAGCAGGTCAATAACCTATAACACAAGGCCAAATCAACACTGGAGTTGCTTACCAAGAAGACAGTGAATGTTCCTACGTGGCCGAGTTAGTTTCGACTTCAATCTGCTTGAAAATATTTGGCAAGAGTTGAAAATGGTTGTCTAGCAATGATCAACAATCAATTTGAGCTTGAAGAATTTTGAAAATAATAAATAGGTAAATATTGTATATTCCAGGTGTCCAAAGCTCTTAGAGACTTACCCAGAAAGGCTCACAGCTGTAATCACTAACCAATAGGATTCTAACATATATTAATTCAGGGGTGTGAATAATTATGTAAATGAGATCTTTTTGTATTTCATTTTCAATACATTTGAAAAAATGTCTAAAAACATGTTTTCACTGTGTCATTATGGGGTATTGTGTGTAAATGGGTGAGAAAAATAAATATTTAATCCATTTTGAATTCAGGCTGTAACAACAAAATGTGGAATAAGTCAAGGGGTATGAATACCTTCTGAAGAATGGTGAAAGTGGTTGTGCATATTATGCCACTCTTTGCATTCAGGTTAAGGGTGTGTGCCTGAACTCTGAACCGGCCACATCTGTTGGATGAGTCTCTTTGACTTCAGTTGAACATCCCAGTTAACCTGCCAATTTACAGTTGACCACTAGTAGCATATAAATATAAGGAATCCCCTTACCACCTTTTACATGATCATTATCTGCCCCCGTGATCAGTGTTGACCACAAAATAATCCTGACGGGGTTTGGTATGGGCTGTTTTGTGTCTTTATTCCTGTTTTTTTGTCAAGTTCCACTTTTTGTGATGGATTCCTCCAATCATGTCTACTCTAAATAATGTGTGGACATGGCATTCAGAGGAGACGCATGCTTCTCCAAGTTGGTTTATTATTTTTTAAGCAAACATTTTTTGATCTTGTATTAAGAATATGGTGTCCGGTGCTGTAATCTGTATTTCTTCTCATAATGCCATGAGTATTCACTCTCGTGTGTTCTGAGTTCACAGTCAAACATTCCCTGTAAACTGTGATCTCTGAAAGAGGGAGAAGCAATGACGAGGCTGTTGCTTTGCAACGTTGCATTTCCAATGTCTCTTATTTTCATAAAAATGTCATGAAACCTGGAATGTTTGCCTATCCTATCTGTGTTTGAACCTAGCCTGTGATCTTGTTTTATTTATAAAAAGAAATTACATGAATGTGATGGTCTATAAGCAGTAATTTCTGGCGGACTTACCACCTGGACAGACACACACAGCTATACATTTATACTTTCGGTGCCAGGCAGAGGCTTGCATGAGAGGGTCGAAGAGTGGTAATTATCTGTATATTTATTAGTTGGGAGTCTTGGGACACACACTACCTTTTGTTCCCTGTACAGTTCATCATTCATCAGCTTTTCATTCAACCCATTTGTAATATAAAATATCTTAACTGACCAGTTAAGGTACATGCCAAGAGTTCAATGTGTCCACTCTTTTTGTTTCACCCAGTGGGACAGAGTTCTTAACCTTAATCAGTTCACAACCCCAAAATAGCAGGTTTTCCTGGTTGATGACGTAACATAACTTGAACAAGGCACTCGCCTAAAAAGGTTGCATGTTTATGGTCATAGCACTAACAAATGGTCAATTGATATTGCGCTGGACCTTACCACAATTTGTATTCATATTGCAGTAAATAATGTCATGGGATCCATTAGCGTGCATGTTGAGATAAAACAATTTTAGAGCCAAAACAACAAACCTCTTGCAAGTATTTATACTGAACAAAAATATAAACTCAACATCTAAAGTGTTGGTCCCATGTTTCATGAACTGAAATAAAAGAATCCCAGAAAATGTACATAAGCACAAAACGCTAATTTCTCTCATTTTGTGCACACATTTGTTTACATCCCTGTTAGTGAGCATTTCTCCTTTGCCAAGATAATCCATCCACCTGACAGGTGTGGCATATCAAGAAGCTGATTAAACAGCATGATCATTACACAGGTGCACCTTGTGCTGGGGACATTAAAAGGCCACTCTAAAATGTGCAGTTTTGTCACAGCACAATACCACATACAGTGGGGCAAAAAAGTATTTAGTCAGCCACCAATTGTGCAAGTACTCCCACTTAAAAAGATGAGAGAGGTCTGTAATTTTCATCATAGGGACACTTCAACTATGACAGACAAAATTAGAAAAAAAATCCAGAAAATCACATTGTAGGAATTTTAATGAATTTATTTGCAAATTATGGTGGAAAATAAGTATTTGGTCACCTACAAACAAGCTAGATTTCTGGCTCTCAAAGACCTGTAACTTCTTTAAGAGGCTCCTCTGTCCTCCACTCGTTATCTGTATTAAAAACTGGAACGGTGATCTATGGATTTCACAATTTTTTTCAATTTACTGATTTCCTTCTATGAAATTGTAACTAGGTAAATTCTTTGAAATTGTTGCATGTTGCATTTATAATTTTGTTCAGTATAATATATAATGTATATATTCAGTCACAAGTCACTTGGATTATTTTATGTTGCCTTTTTACATGTTTGCTAAGATGATGTATGTTTTGTAGTGTTACTTTGAACATGCTGAAACCGTCTCATTAGTTTTGGGCTAGTCTATGATCTGTAAATGTCTACTACCCTTTTTAAAAAGTTGTTGAGTGAAATTAGCACTCGTCAGCCTCGGATGTGTATTAAGTATGCATGTAAGGGGACTTGAGTTCTGAAAACCTAGAACATATACAAATTAATTTACCAGGCGAGTTAGTTGACAAACAAACTTGATCGGATGCCAAGAATGAACATAGACACACTTGTAAGGTATCGTGTGATATGCTTCTTGTTGATTATGTAATATAGTGAAACAATGTTTTATTTATATATATATATATACACATGCTTCAAACTACAGATTTAAGGGCATTGACATGGTAAACATAATGGCATTAAAAAGAGAAGATACATTTACAATGGTTCTCTCTGTATTAATATTACCCACAGCAGAGAGGACTTTGAGCATGTGGCTTTGCAACACATAGGTGTCCACACTGGGATGATTTTAACAGTGCAACGCCACACAGGCCTCATGCCGCTCAGGTAGGAGGGTACCAGCAATAAATTAATAAAAACAAAACTAATGAAAGAGCCCTTCTCATAAAACTAATGTGTGCAATAAATTAAGCCAAAGCATATTAATGTACAGTAACAGACATGACCTACAGCATGGTTAAGCAAATTAAGTAGTCTGACATTTTCAGACCACTAAACAACTATTGATTTAGAACCACAGAGAGTTAACGCAAGTTGCAAAGAAAACAGGAGCTGCCTCCACTATTCCAGCACCATTTCAACATCATCAAATCACCTCTGCTTAGTCTAATACAGTGACAACTAAGATACCAAAAACTATTTAGTCCAATCAACTAAAGCTAAATATTATGTGGCTGTCCATGGTACCGATTTGTGTGTGTGTGTGTGTGTGCAAGTAGACAAAACATGTTGACTCATCCTACTTGTATAAAACCGCCAAAGCCATCTTCCTCTCATGGCTCTGTCATACTATTCACACTTTTAGTTTAGTCTAACATTATCCTACTACATCTAGCTACATATTGAACTTCCACCCTCTTAGGTTAGGGGCACAATGTATAGTTAGATCAGAATCACCATCATAATCATTGGACTGTACGGAGAATTAAGTATCCACCCAAATCCATATCTCCATCAGTGGAGATTTTAGCATGTACATTTTGATGGGGCAAACTAAAATAAAATGATGTTGATGATGTTGCATGCCAGCAAAGTCAATACAACACTAAACAATACATTAATTGGACTATAACGGTGACAAACGGTGCCCACAAACTGTTAAGGCCTACAGGACATAAAGCTGTCCCAACACCTTACCACTGTTACAGCTGGCTATCAGCGAAGCCTTGTCTGGCAGCAAAACAGTTCATTCAGCCTCATTTACTGCCTTTTAAAAAACATAGCTGATATGGCTGACTTGCTTAAACAAATGTGGTTTCTACTGACAATTGAGGTGTAAAAACTATGGCATAAGGGGACAATGAGCGGATAAGAGGAAATCTGTAATTTTGATTAGGAAAGGGAAAGGGGGATACCTCGTCAGTTGTACAACTGAAAGCATTCAACTGAAATGTGTCTTCTGCATTTAACCTCTCTTAGACATTAATGAGCGAGCTAGGACGGATGTAGTCAATATAACTATTTGTTTAGCACTTCTGAAATGTACAACGACAGAATTCAGAACATGGACCGTTCTTACAGTATTCACCCTGTACACCAAGTCAGAACTGTAGGATAAATAAAGTAGATAATAATAGTTAGCAGATAATGAAAGCTCTTACAATATTTAATGATGACATTTCTCTAAAAACAGGTTATAGGCTACATGTGAACCACCAAGTCAGAACAGTAGGCTAAGTTATGAGGGGAAAAGGGACCAAATTATTAGGGTGAGGCACATGGGCTACTAACAGCTTACTACACAACATACACTTAGTATTACTTTGTTAGCTACAGTATACATATCTCCCTGTCATATTACATAATTTATGCAGCAGCATACAATACATTTTTGGAATCACCTTGTTGTGCTGTGCTCACTTGAACAGGATGGGCAAATTGTATCAACAAATTCTGTCATTCTCTGGTTTTATGGTGCTTTCAAGATAAATGGGAACTCAGGAAAAAAACAAGGTTGAATTATGACGTTAGTGATGTTCAGGTCAGAGCTCTAGAAAGAGTCTCTAGTTCCCGACTTGGAATTCTGAGTTGGATGACAGTTCAAAACGTATTTTCCCAGTCAGAGCTACTTTTTTTCCGATTTCCCAGTTCTCTTGAACTCACTGAAGTCTGAGATTTCCAAGTTCCAGTTGTTTTGAAAGCGGCAGAAGTCATGCTGGATTGACAGCATGGCCAATGTTTATCCTTTTAAGCTTGGAAAAAAAGAGACCCTTAAAACACAGACTTGGACCACACATCCAATCCACTGAATAGCAGGCTAGTGATTGCTTTACAATGCTTGCAGTTAGCCACTGATTCCTTCCAAACCACTCATTGTTGAATTTGAGATTCCTAACTTGTGTAATGTTTGTCCAATGACCAATGAGCACCAATATGTTTTATCTATCATATATCTCCTCATTATTTCTCTTCATTTGACAAGGATTGAAAAGGATTTGCTAGTAGATTGTCAACTTGATTCACGATGACGGCTAGCTTGCTAGCTAAGATTTTGAAGGTATGATCTTGACATGATCAGCCCAATCAAAGCTACTGTAGAGATAACATGAGGGCTCCCGAGTGGCGCAGCGGTCTAAGACATTACATCTCAATACAAGAGGTGTCACTACAGTCGCTGGTTCAATTTCAGGCTGTATCACATCCGGCCGTGATTGGGAGTCCCATAGGGTGGTGCACAATTAGTTAAATAAAGGTTACATTTAAAATAACAAAATTGACATTTTATCTGCAGCCAATGACCTTGAGCCTTCTTGGATGGGCACTTCTAATGTAACTATGGCAGCACCTAAGGAGCTTTAATTTTCGAGCTCTCCCCGTAGATTTTGTGGTGACGTAATGTCCCCGTGAGTTTTTATTTTTGGTTCACCTTTATTTAACCAGGTAGGCCAGTTGAAAACAAGTTCTCATTTACAACTGCAGCCTGGCCTAGATAAAGCATAGCCGCGACAAAAACAACAGAGTTACACATGGGATAAACAAACATACGGTCAATAACACAATAGAAAAATCTGTATACAGTGTGTGCAAATTAAGTAAGGAGGTAAGGCAATAAATAGGCCATAGTGGCGAAGTAATTACAATTTAGCAATTAACACTGGAGGGATAGAATGTGCAGATGAGGATGTGCAAGTAGAAATACTGTTGTTCAAAAGAGCAGAAAAACAAAAATAAATATGGGGATGAGGTAAGTAGTTGGATGGGCTATTTATTACATATGGGCTGTGTACAGCTTCCGCGATCGGTAAGCTGCTTTGACAGCTGAAGCTTAAAGTGAGGGAGTGAGGGAGATATAGATCTACAGTGGCTTGCGAAAGTATTCGGCCCCCTTGAACTTTGCGACCTTTTGCCACATTTCAGGCTTCAAACATAAAGATATAAAACTGTATTTTTTTGTGAAGAATCAACAACAAGTGGGACACAATCATGAAGTGGAACGACATTTATTGGATATTTCAAACTTTTTTAACAAATCAAAAACTGAAAAATTGGGCGTGCAAAATTATTCAGCCCCCTTAAGTTAATACTTTGTAGCGCCACCTTTTGCTGTGATTACAGCTGTAAGTCGCTTGGGGTATGTCTCTATCAGTTTTGCACATCGAGAGACTGAAATTTTTTCCCATTCCTCCTTGCAAAACAGCTCGAGCTCAGTGTGGTTGGATGGAGAGCATTTGTGAACAGCAGTTTTCAGTTCTTTCCACAGATTCTCGATTGGATTCAGGTCTGGACTTTGACTTGGCCATTCTAACACCTGGATATGTTTATTTTTGAACCATTCCATTGTAGATTTTGCTTTATGTTTTGGATCATTGTCTTGTTGGAAGACAAATCTCCGTCCCAGTCTCAGGTCTTTTGCAGACTCCATCAGGTTTTCTTCCAGAATGGTCCTGTATTTGGCTCCATCCATCTTCCCATCAATTTTAGCCATCTTCCCTGTCCCCGCTGAAGATAAGCAGGCCCAAACCATGATGCTGCCACCACCATGTTTGACAGTGGGGATGGTGTGTTCAGCTGTGTTGCTTTTACGCCAAACATAACGTTTTGCATTGTTGCCAAAAAGTTCAATTTTGGTTTCATCTGACCAGAGCACCTTCTTCCACATGTTTGGTGTCTCCCCCAGGTGGCTTGTGGCAAACTTTAAACAACACTTTTTATGGATATCTTTAAGAAATGGCTTTCTTCTTGCCACTCTTCCATAAAGGCCAGATTTGTGCAATATACGACTGATTGTTGTCCTATGGACAGAGTCTCCCACCTCAGCTGTAGATCTCTGTAGTTCATCCAGAGTGATCATGGGCCTCTTGGCTGCATCTCTGATCAGTCTTCTCCTTGTATGAGCAGAAAGTTTAGAGGGACGGCCAGGTCTTGGTAGATTTGCAGTGGTCTGATAATCCTTCCATTTCAATATTATCCTTGGGATGTTTAAAGCTTGGGAAATCTTTTTGTATCCAAATCCGTCTTTAAACTTCTTCACAACAGTATCTCGGACCTGCCTGGTGTGTTCCTTGTTCTTCATGATGCTCTCTGCGCTTTTAACGGACCTCTGAGACTATCACAGTGCAGGTGCATTTATACGGAGACTTGATTACACACAGGTGGATTGTATTTATCATCATTAGTCATTTAGGTCAATATTGGATCATTCAGAGATCCTCACTGAACTTCTGGAGAGAGTTTGCTGCACTGAAAGTAAAGGGGCTGAATAATTTTGCACGCCCAATTTTTCAGTTTTTGATTTGTTAAAAAAGTTTGAAATATCCAATAAATGTCGTTCCACTTCATGATTGTGTCCCACTTGTTATTGATTCTTCACAAAAAAATACAGTTTTATATCTTTATGTTTGAAGCCTGAAATGTGGCAAAAGGTCGCAAAGTTCAAGGGGGCCGAATACTTTCGCAAGGCACTGTACAACTTCAGTGATTTTTGCAATTCGTTCCAGTCACAGGCAGCAGAGAACTGGAACGAAAGGCAGCCAAATGAGGTGTTGGCTTTAGGGATGATCAGTGAGATACACCTGCTGGAGCGTGTGCTACGGGTGGGTGTTGCCATCGTGACCAGTGAACTGAGATAAGGCGGAGCTTTACCTAGCATGGACTTGTAGATGACCTGGAGCCAGTGGGTCTGGCGACGAATATGTAGCGAGGGCCAGCCGACTAGAGCATACAGGTCGCAGTGGTGGGTGGTATAAGGTGCTTTAGTAACAAAACGGATGGCACTGTGATAAACTGCATCCAGTTTGCTGAGTAGAGTATTGGAAGCTATTTTGTAGATGACATCGCCGAAGTCGAGGATCGGTAGGATAGTCAGTTTTACTAGGGTAAGTTTGGCGGCGTGAGTGAAGGAGGCTTTGTTGCGGAATAGAAAGCCGACTAGATTTGATTTTAGATTGGAGATGTTTGATATGAGTCTGGAAGGAGAGTTTACAGTCTAGCCAGACACCTAGGTACTTATAGATGTCCACATATTCTAGGTCGGAACCATCCAGGGTGGTGATGCTAGTCACCCACCCATCCAGGGTGGTGATGCTAGTCACGTCTTACTGCTACGCCATCTTGGAACACGAGTGACAGAACACTGAGCCAATCACGGCGCAACTAGAGAACATTACCAACCCCTACGCTCCGTATTTTCCACTGGCTGCCCCACCACCACAGAAAGCACAGGGTTAGGCTGAATCACCTGCATTTTGGAGCTGACTTAGTCAAAAAAGCAAAAAAACAGACCAAGTTTGAATGCCGCTTTAGTACCTCAATTATTATGTTTCTGCCCCTGAATGACGGGTCGCCACAGATCTCCATCCATGGCTAATTTATGAAAGGGACGATTTTAGCTAGCTAGCTACCCACCGGAGGACAAAAACAAAATGCAACAATTAAAGTTTTCTGTAAATTACGTGTGATTTTGATGTGGTTGGGGTGAAGCCAAATCCAAACTGAAATCTTTGTTTTCCCACAAAAAGACAGCTTTGCACACTCTAGGTATTCTCTCAACCAGCTTCATCAGGAAGTCCGCTGGAATGCATTTCAATTACCAGGTGTGTTAAAAGTTCATTTTGAATTTATTTCCTTCTTAATGCATTTGATCCAAACAGTTGTGTTTGACGAGGGGTGGTATACAGAAGATATTGGTAAAAGACGAAGTCCATAATATGGCAAGAACAGCTCAAATAAGCAAAGCAAAATAGCCCACGAAGATCTCCACCACCGCACAAGCCCGAGTGGGCAGAAAACTGGACAGGAAGATCCCGTCTGTGACTCATCCCACTCAAGTGATGCAACCCTCCTAGGGACGGCATGGAAGAGCACCAGAAAGCCAGTGACTCACCCCCGTAATAGGGTCTGAGACAGAGAATCCCAGTGGAGAGAGGAGCCGGCTAGGCAGAGACAGCAAGGGCGGTTCTTCGCTCCAGTGCCTTGCCTTTCACCTTCGCACCCTTGGGCCAGACTACACTCAATCATAGGACCTACTGAAGAGAGGAGTCTTCGGTAAAGACGTTGAGACCGAGTCTGCGTCTCTCACATGGATATGCAGATCATTCCATAAAAATTTTGCTCTATAGGAGAAAGCCCTGCGTCTTGTGACCGTAGCGTATGTGTAGGTATGTACGGCAGGATCAAAATCGGAGAGATAGGTTGGATCAAGCCCATGTAATGCTTTTTTAGTTAGCAATAAAACCTTGAAATCAGCCCTAGCCTTAACATGAAGCCAATGTAGAGAGGATAACACTGGAGTAATATGATAAAACATTTTGCTTCTAGTCAGGATTCTAGCGGCTGCGTTTAGCACTAACTGAAGTTAATTTAGTGCTTTATCCAGGTAGCCTGAGAGTGGCTTTGACTGGTACTGTAGTGGCTTGCAAAAGTGTTCACCCCCTTGGCATTTTTCCTATGCCTTACAACCTGGAATTTAAATAGATTTTTTGGGGGGGTTGTATCATTTGATTTGCACAACATTTACACACTTTGAAGATGCAAAATATGTTTTCTTGTAAAACAAACAAGAAATAAGACAAAGAAACAGACAAAAAAAACAGAAAACTTGAGCGTGCATAACTATTCACCCTTTTGCAGCAATTACAGCTACAAGTCTCTTGGGGTATGTTTATATAAGCTTGGCACATCTAGCCACTGGGATTTTTGCCCATTCTTCAAGGCAAAACTGCTCAGCTCCTACAAGTTGGATGGGTTCTGCTGCTGTACAGCAATCTGTATGCTTAGGGTCATTGTCTTGCTGGAAAATGAACCTCTGTCCCAGTCTCAAATCTCTGGAAGACTGAAACAGGTTTCCTTCAAGAATTTCCCTGTATTTAGCACCATCCATCATTCCTTCAATTCTGCCCAGTTTCCCAGTCCCTGCCGGTGAAAAACGTACCTACAGCACCACCATGCTTCACTGTGGGAATGGTGTTCTTGGGGTGATGAGAGGTGTTGGGTTTGCACCAGAAATAGCATTTTTCCTTGATGGCCAACAAGCTCAATTTTAGTTTCATCTGACCAGAGTACCATCTTCCATATGTTTGTGGAGTCTCCCACATGCCTTTTGGCGAACACCAAATCGCTTTTTTCTGGCCACTCTTCTGTATAACCCAGCTCTGTGGAGTGTACGGCTTAAAGTGGTCCTATTTTTTTAATAATGGATTTAAAATGGGGCTCTGTGGGATTTTCTAAATTTCAGATATTTTTTTATAACCCAACCCTGATCTGAACTTCTCCACAAATTTGTGGCGGACCTGTTTGGAGAGCTACTTGGTCCTCATGGTGCCCCTTGCTTAGTGGAGTTGCAGACTCTGGGGCCTTTCAGAACAGGTGAATGTATACTCAGATCATATGACAGTTAAATAAAGTCCACCTGTGTGCATTCTAATTATGTGACTGAAGGTAATTGGTTGCACCAGATCTTATTTAGGGGCTTTCTAGCAAATGGGGTGAATACATATGCACATACCACTTTTCCATCTTAAAAAAAGCAAAAAATGTAAACAAGTTTTTTTTCCCCTTCACCAAGTTGGGACTATTTTGTGTACGTCGATTACATGAAATCCAAATAAAAATCCATTTAAATGACAGGTTGTAATGCAACAAAATAGGAAATACGCCAAGGGGGATGTATACTTTTGCAAGGCCCTGTATGTAGTTTTTTTTTTAACATAGCTAGTTGTGCTAGACATTATATAGGTAAAAGGATAAGTAGCATCACGTTTTTAAAGAGAAAACCTGTTTGAGGGTGAGGCTGAAATCAAAACATCTTCCGCAGTAGGATATGTTTTGAGCATCCCAACCCGTTACCCTAGCCAACTGTGATAACTTTTGCATCACAGTTCTTGCCTTATAATAACTTGTTTCTTCCCTGGAGGCAGAGCTGCCCTAGCTGACCTATTCTACACAGACAAGGAATGAAAAAGACAGACACTGGTTCAACATAGTCCTAGGTGTTTTATTTAATGCTGTTAAAAGTCTACCACCATAATAGCGGAGGAGAGTATTTCTACCAGAAGTGAAACAAGCGGTCTGCCATTGACTGGCAAAATAAATGTGCCTTTTGAACTAACTGGAGAAACAATACCCACACAACTTAGCCACTTTCTGCCTTAACAGTGGGTTAACATACTGAAAGGATACATGGTGAAATGCTCATCAACCATGTAGTTTCTAAGCCTCTATGGTAGTAGGCTACTAGCTTCCAAATCTAACCAGAGATGCTGCCTAGTAGCATCTTTGAGGAACACTGAACAATTCTCTGAAAACCATGTTAGTTTTCACAGGTGGAATGTGCCATCTATTACACAAAGACTAGTTTACGCTGTTTAAATGGTTGCATGCATGACAACAGCCCTGTAAGAACTGCTTTGCACTATTGAGAGATGACGGAGCAATGACTGGGTGACTTTACATGATGGGGCTTGAGAAACTGGTGGGTCCTGCTAACTTTACTCTTAGCCCCGTTTGTGGTGTAGGGTTCGCTTTGGTCAAATTCCCCAAAAAATGACAACCTCACCGTTTGGATGAAAACATTGCTCTTGGCGAAGGGGTGTTAATGAGTCTTGAGGAGCAAGGGATGTTTGAATATTTAATTAAGACCTTTCTTCACCATTTACATTATTCCACCTCATTTAGTTTGTCAGATAAAACCATTTCCAGAAGAAAATGTAACTCCTGCACATGGCTAGCTTGCCCATTCAACCAGTGAAATGACATTCCCTCACCCATCAAAACAAAGAGATTTCAGAGCGGCCCATTATTTTGCTGTACAAACGGAAACACCACAGACATTAAGTGCAGTTATTCAATGTGAAATGGCAGAAAATATACAATAGAAACCCCACACCACAGTGGATTAAATACAACTCCCCCTACTTTTGATTGAATGTTCCCTATAAAAAGGTTTGTACATCCTGTTTCCCACACCTTGTGTGCCTGGGGGAAATAACAGCAGACACACACAGTTGGATGACATCTACAAAAGAGCACCCACCTTATCAGTGTTGGTTAATCGAGCACTACATATTCCAGCATCTTATTTTTACTGAGCACATCACCCAATCCTCTAAAGACATGCAAATCTCACACACCAAGCAGCATACATTTAAAATACAAATATTCCAAAACGTTATTCGCACTTTGCCAAGTCATCCGCCCAATACTTTTTCAACCCGGCATTACAACAGGTTCATTCGGGCACCGAGCATCAGTAAAAGGTGAGACCAGTCTCAAAATCAGTTCTGTCGCTCAGTCGTAAAAACTACAAAAAAAAGTCTGGATATTAAATCTCAGCAAGTAGTCTGAACTACCCAGAACACCGTACAGATATTTAACAAAATACCAGACATCTTCAACGTGTGACAAACCTACCACTCCTGTGGTTTAGGCTACATTCCATTCAAATTACAGCATTTTGGAATCAACATGGCATTAAATTCATCTTCAACTACACCTTGGGATTACATTCGATTCAAATGACAGCATTTGGGATTGTGTTAAGAACAGTGAGTCACATATAGCCCTGTTTACAGAGTTAAGGTCGAGTTTCTCACTCACACCTCTTAGCCTCTTGAAAAGTAAGGACATACCAGGTGGCATATCCTTGACACAAAACGTCAGACAAATGTAATGTTTAAAGTATTCTTGCTAAGAAATAGTCAAGCAACAGGAAGAGACAGAACTATAGATACGACAGGAAGTGGAAAGGGTGTGTTAATGACCCTAACCTAGGGTCACAGAGCCTGAGTGTGTCTCAATACTCTAAATGCTGCTCCTTTTCTATTCTGTTACTTACATATTCGCTGAACAAACTTGCTCTGCCACCTCACCTACCAAGCCCTTAACGACCAGTGGTCAGGACAAAAAAAGAGAAGGAAAGATAAGAGTATCAATATCTTGGCCTTACTTATAGCTCCCCTACCCCAAAGGTCCATGGAAAAGTACCATAAATAATGGTTGGTACATGCTCCAAATTTTAGCATTCAATCAGTACATTCAACATATTTTTGTATTTGATTTTGCTCTCTATCTAAAGGACATGCATATCCACGAGTATTGGTAAATCAAATGAGTTGAAGGAGAGCATGAAGTTGCTAATATTAACAGTGGATGATTGTCAAACTAAGAACCTAAAAAGGTGGGCTTCTGGAAGGGGTAGTTCCATTTCAAATAGAATCATATTCAAGAGAGGCGATTCTATTGCTATAAACACTTGCCAAAGTCCATGTAACAGCTCCACCATTGGCAGTAGGGAAGTGACAATTAAATGGAGACAAAGCAATTCCATTGAAACCCTCAAATTAGACTGAATAGTTACAACAATTACTCTCAGCTCTCATTGTTTTTGGTTATGAGTTGCCTTGTTGCAACAGGCAACCGGTCCGAAACACCATCATCCAAGATGCTTCAGTAGAGAGCCCTCTAAAAACACATGAAAAACATTGACATATATTCCCTGAAAAGCATCATTAGTTCGTCAAATTACACTATTTCTAATGTTTTTAACGGCGGAACTCATTTCTAAAAAGATGGAATTCTATTGTGTGTGGAAAAAAGAAAGAAACTGAAGAGAGAAAAGCTAGCCCTTTGACAGAAAAGTGAGGCATATTGGATCCTAGTCCCATGCTGGTGGTCACCCAGCTAAACTTTAAGACTTCAATGTCTGTTTGTGGAGGAAGAAGTGAAGAAGGCTGGTATAGCCAGTCAAGTGTGTTCTTCTGATGTGAAAATGGGCTCTGGCCCCTAAGGTGACCGGTTATGCTGGTATCTTGGTTCAGTCCCTTGGGATACTAAAGGATAGAGAATCAGTCTTGGCCGAGTTGGACCGATGCTAGTGGAGATCTACGAGAGATGGTCCCCAAACTAAGGTCATATCAACACCTCCAAGACTGCTACACTGGGAACTTTAATCCAGGGGTGGAATGGCATGTGAGTTTTCACATAGAAAACAATCACTGTCCATACCTTCCAGCACAACGCTATGGCTTTTTTAGATAGACAAACTCGAGTTGGAGTAGGTCACACTTCTCTACACAGTACACAGAGCCCTACAAGTCCCCTGCAAAGGAAGGAGAAAGGTCCCTTCAGCAGGATCAGACACATGGGATAGTCTCAATTATGATGGACCTCTTCAACAAGCTTGAATAGGGTCATTTAGTTTCTACCTCCAAAATGGAGTTTGGGAGAGGAGTGGACGTTGGGATCCATGGGGAATCCCATTTGAATGCCAGTCTGAGGGGCAGGTAGAGTGAGTGAGGAAACAAAGGAAGGATTCATCTCTTCCCCGTCTTCATGTAGGAGGGGATAGCCCCTCGGGCTGTGAGGCCTTCAAAGCGCTTGTAGGTGTAGTTGATGAAGACCCAGTCCTTGTTCTTGAGGTCTGCCTCAGAATGGTTGGACACCACAGGGGCAGCTGAGGCAGAAAAATACAGGGATTATTTCACACAGGGCAATAGAGGTAAACAAAGGAGCCCAAATGTGAGAATCCTGTTTCAAGGTGGCATTAGTTGACCAGGGCCATGTTTAATTGGCACCAAATAGAAGAAAACAGACTTAACCTGGGAGTGACTAACTGGTGTAATATGAAACATCTTTGTTTTTCATTGTGTGCCCTAATGAACACTACTACCCTGTTGAATTATGACTACTAGACCACTAATGTTGGTGACAATGAGAAACGTACCTGTTGGCTGGAGGATATCAGAGTCTGGGAACTCGTCAAAGTTGGATGTGTCGTCGATGCTTTTGATCTCAATGGGAATGGCAGCGGGTCGCTCTCTGTAATAAAAATGAAACCCTGTTTTTACAATGTCACTGTTCCCATTTCTGAATGCACCATTAACTGATACAATCAGCTACATCCTCAAAAAAATGCTAGCCAGGAGATTTGGGATATTGACAAATAACCAGCAATTAAGGGAAAATATTTTTGTTTTTAAACGTCAGAAAAGTGAACTATTCTTTTAAGCCCTCGTACCTGATGTGGTCGTAGTCCACCCCCTCGAAGAAGGCGTTGCCCTTAATGTCCTCCACTCCAGTGGCTCCGATCCTGTGCTCCTCCTCACAGCAGAACCTGAGGATGAGGTCCTTAGCTTTCTCCGAAATGGGCACTTCAGGGGGAAAAGTCAGTGTTTCTTGCCAGTTCATCACCTTCCTGTAGGTCTCCTGGGGGGTCTCTGAGCAGAACGGGGGATAGCCTGGAAAACAACTCACATGGGATCAACAAGCCAGACATGGACAAATACGTAGTAATGGCACCATTCTGTGACATTGATGCAAGATGATTGAAAGCCAATCAATGCTTCTTCAGAGGCCCCAAGCAGAAGTTGTTGACAGGATCTCACCTATCAGCATCTCATACATGATGACTCCAAGGCTCCACCAATCACAGAGCTTGTTGTATCCGTTCTGCATGAAGACTTCAGGGGCGATGTAGTCAGGGGTGCCCACAGTAGAGAAGGCCTGGGGGGGGGGGGGGGGGGGGGGGGCGCGAGAGAAAGATCATGCAATGTGACTACAAGACTACACCAATACAAATGTGGTCGTGTTTGAGATCGACTGCATTCCAGTCGGTGACTGCAGAGGGACAGATCTACAAATCACCCGGCACCCTAAATAACTTCATTGTATATGTGGATTAGTCTGCCCAAAATGGATGCTCTCGAACACGGCCCACGCCTACTTGTAGAATACACTGTATGTTGCTCTCCCATCTAGCTTCATTTTCTCACCAGCTGTCTCCGGTTCCTCTTCCACGTCTCTGCTTTCCTCTTTGAGTTCATGTTATTGAATGCTGTACAGAAAAATAAACAGTTTTAGAAAATTACACGAGAATGTAATACTTGTTAAACCCCATAACCGCGCAGGTTAAGCATCTGAAACCCTTTCAGACTCTCCGTTATGAAACAAATAGCCATTTAAGATCTGTTGATTGACATTTTAGTCGCACCAACGCAGAGAGATTCTACATTTAAAAAATAATCCCTAATTAGGGAATTTGAAGATTGGTACATGCAACAACTCAAAACATGAAGCAATCCTAAAAACAAACCATTTTAAGTTATTAATTTTATTTTTGTACAAGCACATTTCAAATCATTACCTAGTTAGTAGAGAAACATTAAAGGCACAATATCTGGGACATTTCCAACTGTTCAATGGTTTTTCTAATTAATAGTATATAAGCTTATGAGCTTTGTACATCAGTTTTACCTCCACCATAACCCAAACATGACTCCATTGTTTATCTTTTGGTTGTCATTTGGGTTTTTGTAAACAATGTGTAGCTCCAAAATATGCTTCCAAATCTCAAGGACTACAAGGTCTGAGAAACTCCAAATTGTGGCTTTATCATCAATACAGGGTGTTAGTATGTAAAGTAATGGATTGATTGGGGATGCCTGACTTTGCTTACTGAAGTCACTGGGGAGGCTATGATTCAGGTTCTTGTAGAACTCGGTACGATGCGCCCTTTTCAGACCTGTGCAAAGACCAAAGTCAGACAGCTTCACATGGCCCTGAAACAATCAAGCAAAAACACATTCAGTACAGGCTTATATTCATTAGTGCTGTGTATTGGAAAAGTTTAGCTCGTTTTATTCATTTTGGTGCCTTGTAAATTCAAACAGAATAACATATCCAAACCACCAGTCTGAGCTCATGTTTGCGTCTCTTGCGTACGTGCTCAAACTCACCCTGGAGTCCAGTAGCAGGTTGTCAGGTTTGATGTCTCTGTGAATGAAGCCCAACTGGTGGATGGAGTCGATGGCTAGCACTGTCTCAGCGATGTAGAACTGACTGGCCTCCTCTGTCAGAGTATCCTTCTTCATTAGCAGGGTCATCATGTCACCTGTAGGGGGCAGTGTCGGGTTACAACATGTACAGTCCCACTGGACTTTGAGGCATATTCAGCGGGACAGAAGTTGTTCGTTCGGTGGCTTTGCAGAGAGAACATTGAGAATAAACAATCATTATGCAGCACATTTATGTTTTTCTGCAATGTTCTGATGGCTGTATCAAGCATCTCAGAGTAGAAGTACTAATCTAGGATCAATTTAGCCTTTTAGACCCTAATGAACATGATACTATTTACAGGAGGGACCCAATCCTAGATCAGCACTTACTCTCTGTCTACATTCACTTGCAAGAGTAGCTGATCTAGCTTCCAACTGGACAATGACTGTCCCTGTAGTGTAGGAGAGTGTTTGGGGTTCAGCTTAGGGTGAGGGGGGTGTAATCAAATCAAATTTATTTATATAGCCCTTCGTACATCAGCTGATATCTCAAAGTGCTGTACAGAAACCCAGCCTAAAACTCCAAACAGCAAGCAATGCAGGTGTAGAAGCATGGGTGTAATACCGCCAGGCAGGAACTCCATGATGAGGTAGAGGTTCATCTTGTCCTGGAAGCTGTAGAACATCTTAACCACCCACAGACTGTCAGCCTCTACCAAGATGTCCCTCTCAGCACGGATGTGGCCCACCTAGAAATATACACATATGGCATGATACATGAACTCAGCAAAAAAAAAAAGTCCCCTTTTCAGGACCCTGTCATTCAAAGATAATTAGTAAAAATCTAAATAACTTTACAGATCTTCATTGTAAAGGGGTTAAACACTGTTTCCCTTGCTTGTTCAATGAACCATAAACAATTAATGAACATGCACCTGTAGAACGGCCATTAAGACACTAACAGCTTACAGACGGTAGGCAATTAAGGTCACAGTTATGAAAACTGAAGACACTAAAGAGGCCTTTCTACTGACTCTAAAAACCCCAAAAGAAATATGCCCAGGGTCCTTGCTCATCTGCGTGAATTGCAATGTCCGTACTGTGAGACACCTAAGACAGAGCTACAGGGAGACAGGACGGACAGCTGATCGTCCTCGCAGTGGCAGACCACGTCTAACAACACCTGCACAGGATCGTTACATCCGAACATCACACCTACCGGACAAATACAAGATGGCAACAACAACTGCCCGAGCTACAACAGGAACGCACAATCCCTCCATCAGTGCTCAGACTGCCCACAATAGGCTGAGAGAGGCTGGACTGAGGGCTTGTAGGCCTGTTGTAAGGCAGGTCCTCACCAGACATCACCGGCAACATCGTCGCCTATGGGCACAAACCCACCGTCACTGGACCAGACAGGACAGGCAAAAAAGGTGCTCTTAACTGACGAATCGAGGTTTTGTCTCACCAGGGGTAATGGTCGGATTCGCGTTTATTGTCGAAGGAATGAGCGTTACACCGAGGCCTGTAATCTGGAGTGGGATTGATTTGGAGGTGGTTGGTACGTCATGGTCAGGGACGGTGTGTCACAGCATCATCGGACTGAGCTGGTTGTCATTGCAGGCAATCTCAACGCTGTGCGTTACAGGGAAGACGTCCTCCTCCCTCATGTGGTACCCTTCCTGCAGGCTCATCCTGACATGACCCTCCAGCACGACAATGCCACCAGCCATACTGCTCGTTCTGTGTGTGATTTCCTGCAAGACAGGAATGTCAGTGTTCTGCCATGGCCAGCAAAGAGCCCGGATCTCAATCCCATTGAGCACGTCTGGGACCTGTTGGATCGGAGGGTGAGGGCTAGGGCCATTCCCCCCAGAAATGTCCGGGAACTTGTAGGTGCCTTGGTGGAAGAGTGGGGTAACATCTCACAGCAAGAACTGGCAAATCTGGTGCAGTCCATGAGGAGGAGATGCACTGCAGTACTTAATGCAGCTGGTGGCCAAACCAGATACTGACTGTTAATTTAGATTTTTTTATCCCCCTTTGTTCAGGGACACATTATTCCATTTCTGTTAGTCACGTCTGTGGAACTTGTTCCGTTTATGTCTCAGTTGTGTTCATAGAAATATTAACACATGTTAAGTTTGCTGAAAATAATCGCAGTTGACAGCGAGAGGACGTTTCTTCTTTTTGCTGAGTTTACATTTATAGATTGCATGGCAGGTACTACTTTTGTATCCAAGACACTGCTTTGGATTTGTGAGAATGAACATGACTGGCCATTATGTACTGGCAAACATACCCTCCTACCCTTCCCTCCTCCTCACCTGCTCCTTCTCCAGCATGTCGGCCTTGCGGAGGATCTTCATAGCGTACACGTGACCTGTGTCCTTCTTCTGCACCAGACGCACCTTGGGACCAAAATGTGTCAATAATTTATTGAATAATAAGTTGAAAGTCTGCAAGGCTATGTAAGAGAGGTGTTTAAGAAAAGGGGTGATGCCTACCTCTCCGAAAGCTCCTCGGCCAATCACCTTGAGGGACTCGAAGTCCTCCAGCCCCAGGCGGGTTCGTTTGAGACGCAGGAACTCAGTCTCTTTCCTGGCGTGCTGGGAGCGCCGGATACGCTTCTGCACAGGTAGAGGAGGCAATGGTTAGTGCGCACAACTGCACGTGTCAAAAAGGTAGCGTGTGTTAGTCTTCAATGTCACCTCTTCATCAGCCAAGCCCTCTTGATCCATCACCTTTTCCAACTTCTGCTGCCTGCAACAGAAATGGAGAAAAATATTAAATTATGGCTGTCCCCGATTAAAGATTTGTCGACCAAAATTAATCTCTATTTTCGACCAGTTGATTGTTCAACATTTTTTTAAACGTGTAATATTTCCAAAAATAGACACACCTGTTTTAATAAAATTAACTATATGCATTGAGCTTGTCTGATGCTTTAAGCGCACCGTTGGATGAAATAAGACGCAAATGACTCGAAAGAGCCAGAGCAGAAGAAATACAAAAAAACCTGATCACATTCCTCCTGCTTTAAGCTTACGGTTTGATGTCTCGAGGGCACCAGAGATCTAGATAAGTTTTTTTTCTTCTGGTTAACCTAACTTAACCTTTCTCCTCCAGCTGGCTTTCTCAGATTGACATTACTCTCCTGAAGTTGCTGTTAATAGGCTACACGAGGAGTCAAACTTTTTCATGTGGAATGACCATTTATCTTACAATTTCTACCAATCTGCATGCCCTTTTATAGTTTTCATATGCACATTTTTGTGAAACAGATTCATTTTGTTTATCATAACATCTTTGAATCTCAAAATCATTCTCATGTGGTTAATCGAAATTAAAATAAAACCTAAAAAGAAGAAAGAGGTAACTTCTATTGCCAACCATGTAAAAATTGCCTACATAAAGCAATTAAATAACATTGTAGCCTGCAGGTAGAAAATATTGCTCCGTTCATCTTTCCCTCGACCCTGACTAGTCTCCCAGTCCCTGCCGTTGAAAAACATCCCCACAGCATGATACCACCACCATGCTTCACAGTAGGGATGGTGCCAGGTTTCCGCCACACTTGACACTCTGGCTAAAGAGTTCAATCTTGGTTTCATCAGACCAGAGAATCTTGTTTCTCAAGGTCAGAGTCTCTGATCCACCTCTACGCAGACGACACCATTCTGTATACTTCTGGCCCTTCTTTGGACACTGTGTTAACAACCCTCCAGGCAAGCTTCAATGCCGTACAACTCTCCTTCCGTGGCCTCCAATTGCTCTTAAATACAAGTAAAACTAAATGCATGCTCTTCAACCGATCGCTGCCTGCACCTGCCCGCCTGTCCAACATCACTACTCTGGACGGCTCTGACTTAGAATACGTGGACAACTACAAATACCTAGGTGTCTGGTTAGACTGTAAACTCTTCTTCCAGACCCACATCAAACATCTCCAATCCAAAGTTAAATCTAGAATTGGCTTCCTATTTCGCAACAAAGCATGCTGCCAAACATACCCTTGTAAAACTGACCATCCTACCAATCCTCGACTACGGCGATGTCATTTACAAAATAGCCTCCAATACCTTACTCAACAAATTGGATGCAGTCTATCACAGTGCAATCAGTTTTGTCACAAAAGCCCCATATACTACCCACCATTGCGACATGTACGCTCTCGCTGGCTGGCCCTCGCTTCATATTCGTCGCCAAACCCACTGGCTCCATGTCATCTACAAGACCCTGCTAGGTAAAGTTATCTCAGCTCGCTGGTCACCATAGCATCACCCACCTGTAGCACGTGCTCCAGCAGGTACATCTCTCTGGTCACCCCCAAAACTAATTCTTTCTTTGGTAGCCTCTCCTTCCAGTTCTCTGCTGCCAATGACTGGAACGAACTACAAAAATCTCTGAAACTGGAAACACTTCTCCCTCACTAGCTTTAAGCACCAACTGTCAGAGCAGCTCACAGATTACTGCACCTGTACATAGCCCACCTATAATTTAGTCCAAACAACTACCTCTTTCCCTACTGTATTTATTTTATTTATTTATTTATTTAGCTCCTTTGCACCCCATTATTTTTACTTGCACATTCTTCCACTGCTAATCTACCATTCCAGTGTTTTACTTGCTATATTGTATTTACTTTGCCACCATGGCCTTTTTTTTTGCCTTTACCTCTCTTATCTCACCTCATTTGCTCACATCGTATATAGACTTGTTTATACTGTATTATTGACTGTATGTTTGTTTTACTCCATGTGTAACTCTGTGCTTTGCTTTATCTTGGCCAGGTCGCAATTGTAAATGAGAACTTGTTCTCAACTTGCCTACCTGGTTAAATAAAGGTGAAATAAAAATAAATTTACGTGCCTTTTGACAAACTTCAAGCGAGCTGTCATGTGCCTTTTAAAGAGGAGTGGCTTCTGTCTGGCCACTACCATAAACACTTGATTGGTGGAGTGCTGCAGAGATGGTTGTCCTTCTGGATGGTTCTCCCACCACAGAGGAACTCTGGAGCTGTCAGAGTGACCATTGTAATTCCTGGTCACCTCCCTGACCAAGGCCCTTCTCCCCCGATTGCTCAGTTTGGCAGGGCGTCCAGCTCCAGCAAGAGTCTTGGTGGTTCCAAACGTCTTCCATTTAAGAATGATGGAGGCCACTGTGTTCTTGGGGACCTTCAATGCTGCAGAAATGTTTTGGTACCCTTCCACAGATCTGTGCTTCGGAGCTCTACGGACAATTACTTCGACCTGATGGCTTCTGCAGGAAATGCAGAAGTATTTTCTGTTTCGCTATGATCAGGTTGCCAAAATAAATTATGGATACAACCTTGAAACCACTGATCATGACAATGGAGTGAAAGGGTTATATCCTGCCTGTTTGGCCCTGTCCAGGGGTATCGTCGGATGGGGCCACAGTATCTCCCGACCCCTTCTGTCTCAGCCTCTACTATTCATGCTGCAATAGTTTGTGTCGGGGGGCTAGGGTTAGTCTGTTATATCTGGAGTATTTCTCCTATCTTATCTGGTGTCCTGTGTGAATTTAAGTATGCGCTCTCTAATTCTCTCTTTTGGAGGACCTGTTCCCTAGGACCACGCCTCAGGACTACCTAGCCTGATGACTCCTTGCTGTCCCCAGTCCACCTGGTCGTGCTGCTGCTACAGTTTCAAATGTTCTGCCTGCGACTATGGTACCCTGATCTGTTCACAGGACAGGTGCTACCTGCCCCCAGACCTGCTGTTTTCAACTCTCTAGAGACAGCAGGAGCGGTAGAGATACTCAATGATCGGCTATGAAAAGCCAACTGACATTTACTCCTGAGGTGCCTGTTGCACCCACTACAACCACTGATTATTATTATTATTATTATTATTATTATTATTTGACCCTGCTGGTCATCTATGAATATTTGAACATCTTGGCCATGTTCTGTTATAATCTCCACCCGGCACAGCCAGAAGAGGCCACCCCTCATAGCCTGGTTCCTCTCTAGTTTCTTCCTAGGTTCTGGCCTTTCTAGTGAGTTTTTCCTAGCCACCGTGCTTCTACACATTCATTGCTTGTTGCTTGGGGTTTTAGGCTGGGTTTCTGTACAGCACTTTGACATCTGCTGATAAAAAAGTTCAATTGTAGAATTTATTTCCTTCTTAATGTGTTAGAGCCAATCAGTTGTGTTGTGACAAGGTAGGGTTGGTTAAAGACCAAGTGCATATTTTTATGGGCTCCCGCGTGGCGCTGCGGTCTAAGGCACTGCATCTCAGTGCTAGAGGTGTCACTACAGACGCTGGTTCGATTCCAGGCTGTACCACAACCGGCCATCGTAAATAAGAATTTGTTCTTAACTGACTTTAGTTAAAGGTAACATAAAAAATGGCAAGAACATCTCAAATAAGCAAAGAGAGATTAATCCAGAAAACTTCAATAACTTTCAGCGTTTCTTCAAATCCAGTCGCAAAAAGCATGAAGCGCTATGATGAAACTGGCGCTCATGAGGACCGCCACAGGAAAGGAAGACCCAGAGTTAGGTCTGCTGCAGGATAAGTTCGTTAGTTACCAGCCTCAGATATTGCAGCCCAAATAAATGCTTCAGAGTTCAAGTAACAGACATCTCAACAACTGTTCAGAGGAGACTGTGAATTAGGCCTTCATGGTCGAATTACTGCAAAGAAACCACTACTAAAGGACACCAATAAGAAGAGACTTGCTTGGGCCAAGAAACACGAGCAATGGACATTGGACCGGGGGAAATCTGTCCATTGGTCTGAGGAATCCAATTTTGAGATTTCTGGTTCCAACACCCGTGTCTTTGTGAGATGCAGAGTTGGTGAAAATATGATCTCCGCATGTGTGGCTCCCACCGTGAAGCATGGGGAAAGTGTGATGGTGCTTTGCTGGTGACACTGTCTGATTTAGAATTCCAGGCACACTTAACCAGCATGACTATCTATCACAGCATTCTGCAACGATACGCCATCCCATTTGGTTTGCTCTAAGAGGGACAATCATTTGATTTTCAACAGGACAATGACCAAACACACCTCAAGGCTGTGTAAGGGCTCTTTGACCAAGGAGAGTGATGAGTGCTACATCAGATGACCTGGCCCCCACAAATCACCCAATCTCAACTCAATTGAGATGGTTTGGGATGAGTTGGACTGCAGAGTGAAGGAAAAGCAGACAACAAGTGCTAAGCATATGCAGGAATTTCTTCAAGACTATTGGAAAAGCATTCCAACTGAAGCTGGTTGAGAGAATGCCAAGAGTGTGCAAAGTTGTCATCAAGGCAAAGGGTGGCTACTTTGAAGAATCTCATATATAAAATATATTTTGATTTGTTAAACACTTTTTTGGTTACTACATGATTTCATAGTTTATGTCTTCACTATTATTCAACAATGTAGAAAATAGGAAAAATAAAGAAAAACCCTGGAATGAGTATGTGTGTCCAAACTTGACTGGTACTGTATTTAATACATTTGCAAACATTTCTAAAAACCTGTTTTTACAGTGTGTGGATTGAGTTTGTTAAATATATTTTTTGAATCCATTTTAGAATAAGGCCATAACGTGTGGATGAAAGGTGGATAAAAGGTGTCCACATCACCAACAAACTATCATGGTCCAAACACACCAAGACAGTTGTGAAGAGTGCACGACAACACCTTTTCCCCCCTCAGGAGACTGAAAAGATTTAGCATGGGTCCTCAGATACTCAAAAGGGTCTACAGCTGCACCATCGAGAGCATCCTGACCGGTTGCATCACCGCCTGGTATGGCAACTACTTTGCATCTGACCGTAAGACGCCACAGAAGGTAGTGCGAATGGCCCAGTACATCACTGGGGCCAAGCATCCTGCAATCCAGGACCTATATACTTGGCGGTGTCAGAAGAAAGCACAAAAAACTGTCACAGACTCCAGTTACCCAAGTCATAGACTTCTCTCTGCTACCGCACCGCACTGCAAGCGGTACCAGAGTGCCAAATCTAAGCTCAAAAGGCTCCTTAACAGCTTCTACCCCCAAGCCATAAGACTGCTGACAATTAATCAAATGGCCACCCGGACAACTTACATAAACCCCCCATTTGTTTTAACACTGCTGCTACTGGCTGTTTTTATCTATGCAGTCACTTTACCCCAACCTACATGTACAAATTACCTCGACTAACCTGTACCCCTGCACATTTACTCGATACCGGTACCCCCTGTATATAGCCTCGTTATTGTTATTTTATTGTTACTTTTTGATTTCTCTTTACTTTAGTTAATGTGGTAAATATTTTCTTAACTCTTTCTTGAACTGCATTGTTGGAGTTGCATCTCTAGGGGCGCTATTTCATTTTTGGATAAAAAACGTTCCCGTTTTAAGCGCGATATTTTGTCACGAAAAGATGCTCGACTATGCATATTCTTGACAGTTTTGGAAAGAAAACACTCTGAAGTTTCAGAATCTGCAAAGATTTTGTCTGTAAGTGCCCCAGAACTCATTCTACAGGCGAAAACAAGATGATACGTCAAACAGGAAATGAGCAGAATTTCTGAAGCTCTGTTTTCTAATGTCTCCTTATATGGCTGTGAATGCGACAGGAATAAGCTTAGACCTTCTGCCGTTTCCCCAAGATGTCGGCAGCATTGTGACGTATTTGTAGGCATATCATTGGAAGATTGGCCATAAGAGACTACCATTTCCAGGGGTCCGCCCGGTGTCCTTTGTCTAAATTTGTGCGTAATCTTCAGGTGCGGGCATTTTCTCCTGGGATTCAGGAGAGAAAGCACACTTCCACGAACGATATATCATCGAAGAGATATGTGAAAAACACCTTGAGGATTGATTCTAAACAACGTTTGCCATGTTTTCAGTCGATATTATGGAGTTAATTTGGAAAAAAGTTCGCGTTTTGAGGACTGAATTTTCGGGGGTTTTTTGGTAGCCAAATGTGATGTACAAAACGGAGCTATTTCTAATACACAAAGAATCTTTTTGGAAGAACTGAGCATCTGCTATCTAACTGAGAGTCTCCTCATTGAAAACATCAGAAGTTCTTCAAAGGTAAATTATTTTATTTGAAGGCTTTTATGTTTTTGTTGAAATGTTGCGTGCTGGATGCTAACGCTAATGCTAACGCTAAATGCTACGCTAGCTAGCTACTTTTACACAAATGATTGTTTTCCTATGGTTGAGAAGCATATTTTGAAAATCTGAGATGACAGTGTTGTTTACAAAAGGCTAAGCTTGAGAGATGGCATATTTATTTCATTTCATTTGCGATTTTCATGAATAGTTAACGTTGCGTTATGGTAATGAGCTTGAGTCTGTATTCACGATCCCGGATCCGGGATGGGGAGATCAGAAAGGTTAAGGGCTTGTAAGTAAGAATGTAACGGTAAGGTTGTATTCAGCACATGTGACAAATAAAGTTTGATTTGAAACAGTGAGGGACAGTCTTTACTCCAATAAGAATGCTTGTTTTTGTTTTCAGTATCACTACGCTTTATTACATTGTGGAATAATGAATGAATTTGGACTATTGTGTGTTTGTCTATTACATGAAATCCAAATAAAAATCTATTTAAATTACAGGTTGTAATGCAACAAAATAGGAAAAAACACCAATGGGGATCAATACTTTTACAAGGCAATGTTAGGCACAAATACCAAAGTTTGCAACACCCACCTTGAATGACATAACGCATAAGAATGTAGCAATAGAGAACAGAGGAGTTGTAAACAATGTGTCAGTGGAAGGCAGTTGGCTGAGCCCAGACGGATGTGTGCGTGTGTAGTAGGAGGCCCTACCTCATCTCTCTCTCCTCATGTTGAGCGATGAGGTTGCTGTAGAAGTTCTCCAGGGTCACCTTGGCCATGGTCACACGTTCCTTGGTGTGATTACTCATCGAGGAGCAGGAACTCTGGCCCGTCATTGCCATGGTTACCTGAGAGATGCATTGAAAGGGGGAGGGTGCAATTAAGCAACCTGTATATCCTCTTGAAAGAACTATAGGCCTACACTATCATAATTAACGTCAAGTCCAAACCAAATGCAGATGTATTCAACTTTTCACCCGTCTTGTAATTGTGCTGTTTTCACAAAGGCCTATACCCTTGCAAACACTTTCACAGACTCTTCTTTTATTTGCTTTTAACTTTCCCTACAACCTTTTCCAAGTGCTGAACCGCTCTCTTTCTAAAATAAGGGGGCAAGAGAAGAGGGGTTAAAGACAATTGTCCTCTTTCAGTCACAGTACAGTAACTCAATGTCCAGTCAGCCTCAGCATATTTTGCATGGCTGAGCAACAGGGACCCTTGAGGTGGCAGGAGGAGGGAGGCAAGTGGAAAGAGTCTACCGTTTGGCTAAGAGCTCCAAGCACCGACAAGGCCCTTGATTTTTGTATTGCCGATGCTAAGTCAGGGTAATTCAATTATCCGCCGGACATTCAGATGGGCAATGAATAAGGAGGTCGTTAAAAGGAAAGGCTGGTGCTCAATGAGTCATGGAAGCCGCCGTGTTTGCAGTGCTATGATAGAGGCTGGTCAATAATACTGTGACAGAGCAGTTAAATGGTGTGGAAATCAATTTTGTGCACCCAATGCTGATGGGAGCATTACTCTGAACCAGAGAGGGGTAGTGTGTGCATCATCATAAACTGTGCAGACAAATACATCACCTCTAATGTCCAAGACATGCAAACACTTCAAGCACACCTTCTCACAATGTATACCTTTATTTATTTAACTAGGCAAGTCAGTTAAGAACAAATTCTAATTGACAAAAAACGGCCTACCCCAGCCAAACCCTGACGATGCTGGGATAATTGCACGCTGCCCTATTGGACTCCCATTCACGGCCTGTTGTGACACAGCCTGGAATCGAACCAGGGTCGGTAGTGAGCACTGAGAAGCAGTGCCTTAGACCACTGCACCACTTGGGAGCCCCAAAAACCACTTTACATTTTTTTTTTGCATAAGTAAAGAGGTTTTCTGAAGTTGCTAGATACACTACATGGCCAAAAGTACATGGATACATGCTCGTCGAACATCTCATTCCAAAATAATGGGCATTAATATGGAGCTGGTCGCCCCTTTGCTGCTATAACAGCCTCCATTCTTCTGGGAAGGCCTTCCACTACATGTTGGAACATTGCTGCGGGGACTTGCTTCCATTCAGTCACAAGAGTATTAGTGAGGTCGGGCACTGATGTTGAGCGATTAGGCCTGGCTCGTAGTCTGCGTTCCAATTAATCCCAAAGGTGTTCCATGAGGTTGAGGCTCTGTGCAGGCCAGTCAAGTTCTTCCACACCAATCTCGACAAACCATTTTAGTATGGACCTTGCTTTGTGTACGGGGGAATTATCATTCTGAGACAGGAAAGAGCTTTCCCCAAACTGTTGCCAGCCACAAAGATGGAAGCACAGAATCGTCTAGAGTGTCATTGTATGCTGTAGCGTTACGATTTCCCTTCACTGGAACTAAGGGGCCTAGCCCGAACCATGGAAAACAGCCAAAGACCATTATTCCTACGCTACCAAACTTTACATTTGGCACTATGCAGTCGGGCAGGTAGCATTCTCCTGGCATCCGCCAAATCCAGATGTCTCTCAGGCTGTCAAATGGTGAAGCATGACTCATCACTCCAGAGAACGTTTCCACTGCTCCAGAGTCAAATGGCGGCGAGTTTTACACCACTCCAGCCGACGCTTGGCATTGCGCATGGTAACTTTATATTACGTTCCAGGCATTTTTTTCTAGTCCCACATAAAAACACCTATTCAAAGTCTTCACTGTCACTCAGAAACAATATATCTTCACCGGCTTCGAGGGCATTATCACTTTTATACACCAACATAACCAAATAATGATTTAGATAAACATTATTTTAATTAATTTATTCATACTATTTCATCCTTCCACAAGATGTAGTCCCGACAAGTCTAGGGTTGCGCCCCAGCCCGGCTGATCGTTCTATCAATTGTTGCCAGAGACGCGACCCAGTCGTTCAGTCTTTTTGTTCTGTATCTATTCCCAGTCGTTCGTTCTAAATGTTCCATTGCCATACTGGCTGGCAACGTTCTTATCCTTTGCTTGCTAGCTAGCCAACTACGGCTAAATTAGTCATGTCAAAAAGTGCAGCCAGAAAAACGGCAAAGCATTTGTTTAGAGCTTCCAGTTCCTTGGTGTGCAGATCCCCAACAAGCGATCATGGTCGAAACACACTAAGACAGTCATGAAAAGGGCACGACAAAGCCTATTCCTCCTCAGGAAACTGAGAAGATTTGGCATGGGTCCTCAGATCCTCAAAAGGTTTGACAGCTGCACCAGAGAGCACCCTGACTGGTTGCATCCCTGCCTGGTATGGCAACTGCTCGGCCTCCGACCGCAAGGCACTACAGAGGGTAGTGTGTACGGTCCAGTACATCACCGGGGCCAAGCATCCTGCCATCCAGAGGAAGCTTGTCAGAGAAGGCCCTAAAAATTGTCAAACTCCAGCCACCCTAGCCATGGACTGTTCTCTCTGCTACCGCATGGCAAGGATACTGTAGGCCTAGTTATCATGTTTCACATTGTATTTATTAACTACAAAACTGTATTTTTAACCCTCCTGCTGTGTTCTGGTCAAATTGGACCGATTTACAAGTTCTCTCTGAAAAATGTTGTTCATTTAGGTTCCATGACTTTGTCCACACAGGGCATCTGAACAAACAAAATACATTGATGATTTTCATTACATTTTTGGGTGTTTTATTTAACTTTGTACACCTGTGGTGTTCCCGGTCAAAAATTACTGGTCATTAGAAAATAATGGGTGAGACTACAAATGAGTGTATAAAATTGAGTTCAGGCACATGCCCATTCATCAGATGGACACACTTCCTCTCCCAGACCCCCACATGCATGTGTCTTGAGCACACACCTCACTCCCCTTCATGGCTTCCATGGCAACCCCCACTGAAACCTTTCCCCAATGGGAACCACACCTGTTGGCATTCTCACAAACAATCGCAACATTGTTTCAATAATATATGGAACTTTTGTGTAGCCTCCGACACATTGGTGCGGCTGGCTTCCGGGTTGGATGCGCGCTGTGTTAAGAAGCAGTACGGCTGGTTGGGTTGTGTATCGGAGGACGCATGACATTCAGCCTTCGTCTCTCCCGAGCCCGTACGGGAGTTGTAGCAATGAGACAAGATAGTAGCTACTACAACAATTGGATACCACGAAATTGGGGAGAAAAAGGGGTGTGTATGTATATGTATATATATATATATATATTTCATCTGAGTATTTGTTATAGTCCAAATAATTAATACATAACGCATTTGTTTTACTCAAAAACTAGTTGTATGAGTTCAGGTCAATGAGGCCTACAGGCCATAAATTGAAGTTCAAAACGAATGAATGTTCACAAGAACTTAAGTTGATAAAAAGATCTAACACAACATTAGGTGATAATATGTGGATTTATAGTCAGCTATAATGGAGCGGTCATTTTGGACTGGGAACACAGAATGAATTGACGTGAAAGGAACACAACAGGAGGGTCATTTCTGGTGTCGCTTTGCACACACGCTTGTTAGCTAGCTCAAAAGACATTCCAAGTTCCTTCATAGAAGTCGCTCCTCCTAGGTATAATTCTGTGGAAATTATTCAGATAATCATGTCATAACAAGATGTCCAGCACTTCAAGCCTCCTTATCCCTCTCTCGACATCTCTCCACCCGCAAAATTCCAGTCGCATCTTGCGCCATAGGGTACACTTCTTTGTCCATCAGGCATGTAAACAACTAGCTTGCCTGCTCTATTCGCTTTAGTACTTTAATGAGCTAGAACTGTTCATTTCACAGGTTAAAAAAATAACGATATACACGGGTACTTTCGGGGGATCGAACCGGTAAAGAACTTTATTTTGCTGGTCGGAACGAAACGATGGGAAAATAATTTCGGTTCCAACCCCTTCCCGTAGATAGCTAAATCAAATATGACTATAAAGTAAAATGCCAAGTAGCTAACGTTAGCCAACCTAATTTAAACGTGTTTACACAAGCGTGTCAAACTAGTTAGCTAACTTATCAAGAGTCCATCCAGTGCACCATCACATCAAATAATATATTTGCACACGTTTGTATCGAACTAGCTAACGTTAGTAACACAGGCTACACAGCTTGTGGTAAAGTCAAGAGAGCTTGTTCGCTAGCTTAACTAACCTTTGCTAGCCTAGTTGTTTACTGTCGGGTAAGATACTGGGACTAGCGTTAGCTGTGTAGCCTGTGTTACTTGTGGTAAAGTCAAGAGAGCTTGTTCGCTAGCTTAACTAACCTTAGCTTGCCTAGTTGTTTACTGTCGGGTAAAATTACGTTAATTCGGAAAACACAACTAGCTCTCTTCAGTACCTTAGCTAGCTGATGTTAATGCTGATGTTAACTTTCAAATATACTCAATTATGGACCAAATAAACGGTTAAAAAAATATCTAGCCACATAGCTTCAACAAAGTAGATAGCTAGCCAACTTGGTTTAGCCGAGTTAGCTTAGCTTGCTCATGCTGTGCTAAACGTGAAACGTTAGCTAACCAACGATGCTTGGCTGGCACGATACCATGAGACAACTAGAAGATGGTGGGGAACATGTTAACCATAACATATTATTTCACTAAACTAGGTAGGTACGTGTAATAGTCTTAAATAAATAAGCATTTCATTATAACTACCTCCGCAGGAACGACCTCTCTCCCTGCTCCGCTGTTTGTGGTTCTTCTTCGATCGGGTTTAACGGCGGTTGGCATCCAACGTTAACGGTGCATTACCGCCACCAGCTGGACGGGGTATTGAATAAGAAACAAAAAAAAACATTGCGGGAACTGGGGGAAAACTTCATCCTTGAAAATAAAACACGTCAACTAAGAAAACCCATCGTGCTTCTGCAATCAATGTCCACTTAATTAAGCAATACGGCGCGAGGGAGTGTGGTATATGGATAATAAACCACGGCTAAGGGCTGTTCTTATGCACAATGCATCCTGTGACGTTCTGCATTAGCATCGCACAGCCCCCGTGATATGCAACTTTTCAGGGAAGTTACGAACAAATATACACAGGCAGTTAGGAAAGCTAAGGCTAGCTTTTTCAAACAGAAATTTGCATCCTGTAGTACTAACTCAAAAAAGTTCTGGGGGGACACTGTAAAGTCCATGGAGAATAAGAGCACCTCCTCCCAGCTGCCCACTGCTCGGAAACACTGTCACCTCTGATAAATTCACTATAATTGAGAATTTCAATAAGCATTTCTCTACGGCTGGCCATGCTTTACACCTGCCTTCCCCGGTCAACTGCCGGCACCCTCCACAGCAACCCGCTAAAGCCCCCACCATTTCTCATTTACTCAAATCCAGATAGCTGATGTTCTGAAAGAGCTGCAAAATCTGGACCCCTACAAATCAGCCGGGCTAGACAATCTGGACCCTCTCTTTCTAAAATTATCTGCCGAAATTGTTGCAACCCCTATTACTAGCCTGTTCAACCTCTCTTTCTTATCGTCTGAGATTCCCAAAGATTGGAAAGCTGTCGCGGTCATCCCCCTCTTCAAAGGGGGAGACACTCTAGACCCAAACTGCTACAGACCTATATCTATCCTACCCTGTCTTTCTAAGGTCTTCGAAAGCCAAGTTAAACAGATTACCGACCATTTTGAACCCCACTGTACCTTCTCCGCTATGCAATCTGGTTTCAGAGCTGGTCATGGGTGCACCTCAGCCACGCTCAAGGTCCTAAATGACATCATAACCGCATTCGATAAGAGACATTACTGTGCAGCTGTCTTCATCGACCTGGCCAAGGCTTTCGACTCTGTCAATCACCACATTCTTATTATCAGACTCGACAGCCTTGGTTTCTCAAATGGTTGCCTCGCCTGGTTTACCAACTACTTCTCTGATAGAGTTCAGTGTGTCAAATCGGAGGGCCTGTTGTCCGGACCTCTGGCAGTCTCTGGGGGTGCCACAGGGTTAAATTCCAGTGTTTTAATTCCTATATTGTAATTACTTCACCACTATGGCCTATTTATTGCCTTAACTCCCTTATCTTACCTCATTTGCACTCACTGTATATAGACTCTTTGTTTTATTTTGTTCTACTGTATTATTGACTATGTTTTGTTTATTCCATGTGTAACTCTGTGTTGTTGTATGTGTCGAATTGCTATGCTTTATCTTAGCCAGGTCGCAGTTGCAAATGAGAACTTGCTCTCAAGTAGCCTACCTGGTTAAATAAAGGGGAAATAAAATAAAATTAAAATTGCGGAGTGACTGGACACAGCCCTTAGCCGTGGTATATTGGCCATATACCATAAACCCCAGAGGTGCCTTATCGCTATTATAAACTGGTTATTAACGTAATTAGAGCAGTAAAAATACATGTTTTGTCATACCTGTGGTATACGGTCTGATATATAATGGCTGTCAGCCAGTCAACATTTAGGGCTCCAACCACCCAGTTTATAATACAAAATATATCCCTACACAGGCTCAGGGGCCTGTGATGGCGGTACATTCACCGACAATAATTCTTGCATGGCCTCGGCTGTGAAATCACGAAGGCCCAAAAAACGTTTAGCGGCATTCATTAATGATTCCAATTTTCTTAGACTTCTTCTCTGCTTGTGCTGTACAGTTTATGACCATTGCAAAAAATCATACAAAGTCCACCTTTTTAACATGTAGTATTTCACTATCCCTCAGCTGATCCCTTCACTGGTCGTGGTGGCTCTACTACCATTGCTTCTTCCCCGCCACTCGTTCCATCCCATCTTCTCACTGACTCCAGATAGGAGAAACACTGGACACTTCTTACCCTTGCCAACTAATTCTCCTTCACCCTAACAGGGCAGTCTAGGAATTCAGGTGCATGTTCACCTCCACAGTTGCAACAGTTCACTTCATCTGGCATACGACACTCTTCCCTTCTGCACACACTTGACAAAATCTTCTACATTTACTGCATGGCACTGAAGGGGCTTGTGCATGAAAGCTCTTACAGGGTATCTCATGAATCCTAACTTTATATGAGAAGGGAGAGACTCTTCATCAAAGAACAGTAGCATGGATGAAGTGAATTTCTTTCCTCCGTCCACCATACAGGTCAGTCAGCATGCACCAACCACTCCATCGATGTCTTCAGTAATATCCTCAGTCTTTCTTTCTTGCGCCACCCCAGAAATAACCCACTTGATTGGTGCCTGGCTACGAAAATCCATGCAGGAAATGTTCCACTTCGATATATTTTTTAGTCTTAAAACATGCTTCTTTCCTCCAAGACATTCCAGATTTTCTTTGAGACGTTAAACTGATTTTTGAAGTAGCATTGATCCAAAACCCTCACTCTGACTAGTGATTTGAGTGGCTTGCTTGTGGGCGTGCTAGGCAGCAGTTTGTTTGTTTGGAGAGATTCCTGAGTTTCAACATGGGATTCTGAGTTGGATGACCATTCAAAACGATTTTTCCCAGTCTGAGCTAGGTTTCCCGAGTTCCCAAGCACTAAAGTCAGATATCTGAGAGTTCCTAGTTCTACGTTGTTTTGAAAGCACATTATCCTAGGACATGGGTACTCAACTCTTACACTACAAGGTCCGGAGCCTTCTGGTTTTCTGTTCTACCTGATAATTAATTGCACACACCTGGTGTCCCAGGTCTAAATCAATCCCTGATTAGAGGGAAACAATGAAAACATGCAGTGGAACTGGCTTTGATGTCCAGAGTTGAGTTTGAGGCTCCTAGGGTTTTCAGCGGTTAGCAGACGGTTGGCTGCATGTGAACTACAATTCTGAAGCTGGGTTTTAACGTTTAGAAACTTCAATAATCATCGCTTGCAAAACTGTTTTAGAAACATATGCTGATATGCCCCATCTTTCATATCAGCAAGTAATAATTGTTCAAATAAAAAATATCACTTACTGTTGCAGTTTGCACAGATCCATACACTCAAATCAAAATCCAATCAAATTTATCACAAAGTGCTTATACAGAATCTCAGCCTAAAACCCTTAACAGCAAGCAAAACAGATGTAGAAGCGCAGTGGGTAGGAAAAACTCCCTAGAAAGGTAGGAACCTAGGAAAAAAGTGAGAGTTGCCAGGCTCTGGGGGGTGGCCAGTCGGCTGTGCCAGTTGGAGATTATAAGAGTACATGGCCATTGATTCAAGATTGTTCTTCAAGATGTTCAAATGTTCATAGATGACCAGCATGGTCAAATAGTAATCACAGTGGTTGCAGAGTGTGCAACAGGTCAGTACATCTGGAGTAAATGTCAGTTGGCACTGAGAGGTCGAGACAGCAGGTGCTGGACAAGGTATCGCATCCGGTAAACAGGTCAGGGTTCCATAGCCGCAGGCAGAACTGTTGAAACTGGAGCAGCAGCATGACCAGGTGGACTGGGGACAGCCAGGAGTCATCAGGCCAGGTAGTCCTGAGGCATAGCCCTAGCGCTCAGGTCCTCTGGGAGGGGAGGACGAGAGAGAGAGAATTAGAGGGAATATACTTAAATTCACACAGGACACCAGATAAGACAGGAGAAATACACCAGATATAACAGACTGACCACAGCTCCCTGGGCACATAAACTACTGCAGCATAGGTACTGGAAGCTGAGACAGGGAGGGTCGGGGGACACTGTGGCCCCGTCTGACGATACCCCCGGAGAGGGCCAACCAGGCAGGATATAACCCCACCCACCTGCCAAAGCACAGGCCCCACACCACTAGAGGGATATCAACAGACCACCAACTTACTACTCTGAGACAAGGCTGAGTATAGCCCACAAAGATCTCCACAGCACAAGCCTGAGGGGGCACAAAACCGGACAGGAAGATCACGTCATTGACTCAAGCGATGCACCCCTCCTAGGGATGGCATGGAAGAGCACTACTAAGCCAGTGACTCAGACCCCGTAATATGGTCAGACGCAGAGAATCGCAGTGGAGAGAGGGGAGCCGGCCAGAGACAGCAAGGGTGGTTCGTCACGCCATTGTCTTGCCGTTCACCCTTGCACCTCTGGGCCAGACTACACTCAGTCATAGGACCTAGTAAAGAGATGAGTCTTCAATAAAGACTTAAATGTCGAGACCGAGTCTGCATCTCTCACATGGATTGGCAGACCGTTCTATAAAAATGAATCTCTATAGAAGAAAGCCTTGCCTCCAGCAGTTGGCGTAGAAATTCTAGGAACAATAAGGAGGCCTACCTCGCGACCGTAGCGTACGTGTAGGTATGTACGGTAGGACCAAATCTGAGAGACAGGTAGCAAGCCCATGTAATGCTTTGTAGGTTAGAAGTAAAACCTTGAAATCAGCCCTAGCCTTAACATGAAGCCAGTGTAGAGACCGCTCTACTTTTTTCCATTAGGCTGTTTATTTGCAGACACTGTAGTAAACTACAGTCTAATCATATGTAAGTTCATTTCATATTTATGTAGCTACAGGGCAGCTTAAAGCGAGTCTTGAATCTGGGAATAATGGTAATTTAAATTATTGAACCATTGATTATTTTCTTGAATAATCTAATGTATAAATGTACACCAAGGTAATTCTTTGTCATGCCTCATTTTAGGAGGATCAGATGGTGACAGTGGCCTCAGCAGGGTCAGACAGCCAGGGAAGACCAGTCTGTGACAGAGTTGAGGTGAATTATTGCAGATACAACACTTTATTCTCTCTGTGCAGTAAACACTGAACAAGCCAGATGCTATTTTAAGGCAGTCTGACAAACTTCGAAAGTTGATTTCCAAACTGTATCAAGGGTTGATAGAGGCTTTTCCCGATGACTAAATGTGAGGAAGACCTGGGAGAAGCTATTGATGATGATGATGAATGGATACAGGTGTGTTTGAATGCCCAGTCATGTTCATATAATCTCAGACATAAATTACTGCAGTTTATGTCCATTCATAGAACATACTATTTGCCATTGAAATTGAAATACATGCACTCAGAAATGTCTTCCTCTGCTGGAGTTGTAAAAACACAAACGGGGACAAATGTTATGGTCTTGTGAAGTCTGCCTGAATTCTGGAAAAGTGTATGTTCTTTTATCTCAGTATGTCTACAGATTCTCCCTTCTCCCTGTTTTCGTTTGCTTGGAAATATTGATACTGGAGACTGTTATCTTAAGAAACTTTGTAAACAAGCATTTATAGTGGCTAAGAAATGCTTTGCTGTTATTTGGTTGGTTATAGTCCCACAATGTCAAGTTATGATACATTATATTTGATTTATTACAAGATTAAGAGTATACTGGGCTACTTTCATAAGGTCTGGATTCCTTATATGGAATACAGTAGGAATAAAGGTATTGAAAACATGCATACGTCACGGAAGACACCTATTTAGGCAATCCCTAGCTGCTAGGCTGGCCCTGGGGGGTCTGCTGTCCTGTGGGTTGTAACTCTGGCCTTGGCCTAACACACCCTAAACCAATAAATGACTGTTTCACTAAGATCCTAAAGCTGAGTGGGGTGTGTTGGGGAGCTACGGGGTGGTGGACCCCTAGGGACAGGACGGGGCAACCCAGCTATATTGTGGGAAAGTAAAAAGAGCAATACAGTACTATTAGGCCTATGAGATTAATTATATAGAGGATTTGCTGTTTCTGTGTGATAATGTATATTTGAGGTGTATGTGGTTTATTTTGTGGGGGGTTTTGGTTTCCAAACCTTTCCCCTTGGGAATAAAAACAATAAAGGTGGGAACTGGGAAAGATATTGTGTTAGGAGAGCGTTGAGTTATATACTAGACCGGTGAGGGTCGGGCATGCAAGCAGCTCGGGCTGGCTGGTCACTCTGGCTGAAATGTTATATAGAGGAGGTCTGTCACGCCCTGACCATAGAGAGCCCTCTGGGTTCTATAATTTCTCCGTAATTAATATTACCTGATTGAGCTAATCATGTAAATATAATTAACTAGAGAGTCTCACCTGAAAGTTGTACATTCTTGGTTATCTTCACGAAGCCTGGCTCACAAGTTGAATCAGCAATACCAAATTGGGTTTAATTATTTATTTACTAAACACCTAACTAATCACACATAATTAAATCATAACTTGATTACAAATTACGTCATAAAGGAAAATGTCCCTAGCGGGCGGAACAGATATGACAGCTTGTTTCACAAAAGAAAAGGGGTGTAACGATCTGGGTGTAGTGGGTGCAAAGTCAGGCGCAGGAAACAGAGAGTTCAAGGTAGTGCTTTTTAATGCACACATGGCGAACATAGGCCACCCCACGAAACACTGGACGCTCACAAAAACAAATGCCCAAACACGGGGACTAAAACAGTCCTGCAAAACCCACGAACAGGAAAAAACACGTTCGTCTCAAACATGCACAAATGTCACACAAACAATCCAGCACAAAGAACAGGCGGGCCGGCTGGCTAATAAAGCCCAACTAATCACCACAATACATAACAGGTGTAACCAATAAACAGACAAGGAGGGGGAGGAAAGAATCAGTGGCAGCTAGTAGACCGCCGGAGCGCCACCCGAACCGGAAGGGAAGCCACCTTCGGTAGGAGTCGTTACAAGGGGCTGGGTTGGAGTGAAAGAGCGGGAAGACTGAGGAACAAAGGGAAGAAGCTGTGCTATCGTAAATACAGTATCTTATGCATTCTAAATTACTGCCCATTTGGAAAAGGAAAATGCAATAAATATTTACTCTGAGCTGCACTTCGGTAGGTTGGTGATAGATGGAAGGCCGTGTTGCCCAACCGAGTCCTTTGAAGAATGTCTCTGGTGGTCAATTGGATACGTTGTAGTAAAGTCGTTGTGTGGTAGACGGGATACTCTGTCTGTTCCTTCCTAACCCTCGTTTGCATCTGCTGTTTGTAACTCAACGGCTAGGAGGTATCACTTCTGTAGGGAGAAAGGTTAGTTGAGGAGTGGCGTAGTGAGTTTTGGGCCATCTCTGCCCAGGGTACGAACTTCGATCAGACACTATATCTTCAGGCACCCCATAGTGCCAGAAAACGTGTGTAAACAGGGCCTCCGCAGTTTGTAAGGCCGTAGGGAGACCGGGCAAAGGGAGGAGACGACAGGACTTAGAAAAACGATCCACAATGACCAGGATCGTGGTGTTACCCTGTGAAGGTGGAAGATCAGTTAAAAAAGGTGCGACCACGGCCATTGTGGAACGGGTAAGGGTTGTAACTTACCTCTGTGCAGGTGTCTAGGAGCATTGCACTGGGCACACACTGAGCAGGAGGAAACATAAATCCTCACGTCCTTAGCTAAAGTGGGCCACCAGGTACCTCCCATCAAGACAGCGCACCCTCCGACCTATCCCAGGATGACCAGAGGAGGGTGATGTGTGGGCCCAATAGATCAGTCGGTCGCGGACAGCCCAGCTAGACACTGGGAGGGAGAGGGCTCTGCACGTGACGCCCGCTTAATGTCCACGTCCAGCTTCCACACTACTGGCGCCACCAAACAAGAAGCTGGGAGTATGAGAGTGGGATCCATGGACCGCTCCTCTGTGTCATACAGCCGGGACAGTGCGTCTGCCTTAACGTTCTGGGAGCCTGGTCTGTAAGAGATGCTAAACACAAAATGGGTGAAAAACTTGGCCCATCTTGCCTGACGAGGATTTAGTCTCCTCGCCGCCCGGATGTACTCCAGATTGTGATGGTCAGTCCAGATGAGAAAAGGGTGTTTAACCCCCTCAAGTTAATGTCTCTACGCCTTTAAGGCTTTTACGACAGCCAACAGCTCCTGGTCCCCCACATCATAGTTTCGCTCCGCCGGGCTGAGCTTCTTTGAAAAGAAGGCACAGGGGCGTAGCTTCAGTGGCGTACCCGAGCGCTGAGAGAGCACTGCTCCTATCCCAGCTTCGGATGCGTCCACTTCCACTATGAACGGTAAAGAGGGATCCGGATGAGCCAACACAGGAACCGAGGTAAACAGAGCCTTCAGGTGCCTAAAAGCCCTGTTCGCCTTAGCTGACCACTGCAAGTGCACCGGGCCCCCCTTTAGCAGTGAGGTAATGGGAGCAGCGACCTGACCAAAACCCTGTATAAACCTCCGGTAGTAGTTGGCAAACCCTAAGAATCGCTGCGCCTCCTTTACCGTGGCGGGAGTAGGCCAATTACACACGGCTGCAATGCGGTCGCTCTCCATCTCCACTCCTGATGTGGAAATCCGATGCCCTAGGAAGGAGACGGACTGTTGGAAGAACAAGCATTTCTCAGCCTTGACATATAGATCATGCTCCAACAGGCGACCAAGCACTTTGTGCACCAGGGACACATGCTCGGCGCGTGTAGCGGTATATCAGGATGTCATCGATATACACCCCTGCCCGTGCAGGTCTCTGAAAATCTCGTCTACAAATGATTGGAAAACTGATGGAGCATTCATCAACCCATATGGCATGACGCGATACCCATAATGCCCTGAGGTGGTGCTAAATGCCGTCTTCCACTCGTCTCCCTTCCTAATACGCACCAGATTGTACGCACTCCTGAGATCCAGTTTAGTGAAGAAGCGCGCCCCGTGCATTGATTCAATCGTCGTAGTGATAATACCTCACCGTGATTTTTTATTTATTTTAAATTTTAGCCCTTTTTCTCCCCAATTTCGTGGTATCCAATTGTTTAGTAGCTACTATCTTGTCTCATCGCTACAACTCCCGTATGGGCTCGGGAGAGACAAAGGTAGAAAGTCATGCGTCCTCCGATAAAGAACCCAACCAAGCCGCACTGCTTCTTAACACAGCGCCATCCAACCCGCACCAATGTGTCGGAGGAAACACTGTGCACCTGGCAACCTTGGTTAGCGCGCACTGCGCCCGGCCCGCCACAGTTGCTGGTGCGCGATGAGACAAGGATTTCCCTACCGGCCAAACCGTCCCTAACCCGGACGACGCTAGGCCAATTGTACGTCGCCCCACGGACCTCCAGGTCGCAGCCGGTTACGACAGAGCCTGGGCGCGAACCCAGAGTCTCTGGTGGCACAGCTGGCGCTGCAGTACAGCGCCCTTAACCACTGCGCCACCCGGGAGGCCCTACCGTGATTTTATTGAGACCTCGATAATCAATGCACGGGCGCAAACCGCCATCCTTCTTCTTCACAAAAAAGAAACTTGAGGAGACGGGTGAAATGGAGGGCTGAATGTACCCCTGACGCAGGGATTCAGAGACATATGTCTCCATAGCCACCGTCTCCACTTGCGACAGGGGACACATGTGACTCCTGGGAAGTGCAGCGTCTACCAGGAGATCTATTGCACAATCCCCTCCGTCGATGGGGTGGTAATTGAGTCGCCTTCTTTTTACAGAAGGCAAGAGCCAAATCGGCATATTCTGGGGGAATGCGCACGGTGGAGACCTGGTCTGGACTTTCCACCGTAGTAGCACCAACAGAAACCCCTACACACCTGGTGGTCCCCAGCCCGGTACCACCAGTACCGGCACCACACAACAGATCTACAGTGCACCTCGCCAGTCCAGAACGTCCGGCAACAGTACCCAGTCCAGTGCGTCCGGCAACAGTACCCAGTCCAGAGCGTCCGGCAACAGTACCAGTCCAGAGCGTCCGGCGATAGTCTACAGGCCGGAACCTCCTACGACAAGCCGCAGACCGGAACCTCCTACGACGGGCCGCAGACCGGAACCTCCTACGACGGGCCGCAGACCGGAACCTCCTACGACGTGTCGCAGACCGGAACCTCCTACGACGTGCCGCTGACCGAGACCTACCACGACGGGCCACAGTCCGGAACCTACCACGACGGGTCACAGTCCGGAACCTACCACAACGGGTCACAGTCCGGAACCTACCATGACGGGTCACAGTCCGGATCCGCCAGAGTCTCCCTCCAGTCCGGATCCGCCAGAGTCTCCCTCCAGTCCGGATCCGCCACTCACTCCAGACTCGAACATCACTACAGTGGCGTCCTCTAGTCCGGGGTCGGCGGTGAGGGTTCCCGCTCCAGAGACATCACGTAAGTGGGCCGAGTCAGAAGTGGAGCGGGGTCCACGTCCCTCACCAGAACCACCACCGCGGAGTTATGCTCACCCAGACCCTCCCATATAGGCTTAGTTGTGCGGCCGGGAGTCCGCACCTTTGGGGGGGGGGGGGGTACTGTCACGCCCTGATCTTAGTATTCTTTGTTTTCTTTATTATTTTGGTTAGGTCAGGGTGTGACAAGGGTGATTTATGTGTTTTGGGCTTGTCTAGGGGTTTTGTATGCTTATGGGGCTGTTTACTAGTCTAGGTGTTATGTATGTCTATGGTTGCATAGATTGGTTCTCAATTAGAGGCAGCTGTTTATCATTGTCTCTGATAAGGAACCATATTTAGGAAGCCATATTCCTTAGGTTCTCTGTGGGTTATTGTCTATGTCTAGTTGCCTGTGTCTGCACTATTATATTATAGCGTCACGTTGGTTTTGTTGTTTGTTTAGTGTTTTCTTCATTAAATAAGTATGTATTCACATCACGCTGCGCCTTGGTCTCCTCGATATAATGAACGTGACAATGTGCAAATGAGGTAGGATGGAGGTAAGGCAATAAATAGGCCATGGTGGCGATGTAATTACAATATAGCAATTAAACACTGGAATGGTAGATGTGCAGAATATGAATGTGCAAATAAAGATAAAGAGAACTGGAAGGTAAGGCGGCCAAAGGAGGAATTGGCTTTGGGGGTGACCTGTGACATATACCTGCTGGAGCGAGTGATACGGGTGGGTGCTGCTATGGTGACCAGTGAGCTGAGATAAGGTGGGGCTTTACCTAGCAAAGACTTATAGATGACCTTGAGCCAGTGGGTTCGGCAACGAATATGAAGCAAGGGCCAGCCAACGAGAGCATACAGGTCGCAGTGGTGGGTAGTACATGGGGCTTTGGTGACAAAACGGATGGCACTGTGATAGAGACTGCATCCAATTTGCTGAGTAGAGTGTTGGAGGCTATTTTGAAAATGACATCACCGAAGTCAAGGATCGGTAGGATAGTCAGTTTTATGAGGGTATGCTTGGCAGCATGAGTGAAGGATGCTTTGTTGCAACATTTTGGAATGGAGATGCTTTAATGTGAGTCTGGAAGGAGAGTTTACAGTCTAACCAGACACTTAGGTATTTGTAGTTGTCCACATATTCTATGTCCAAAGTACATAGACAGGCAGGCAGGTGTGGGCAGCGATCGGTTGAAGAGCATGTATTTAGTTTTACTTGCATTTAAGAGCAGTTGGAGGCCACAGAAGGAGAGTTGTACGGCATTGAAGCTCATCTGGAGGTTAGTTAACAGTGTCCAAAGAAGGGTCAGAAGTATACAGAATGGTGTCGTCTGCGTAGAGATGGATCAGAGAATCACCAGCAGCAAGAGTGACATCATTGATGTATGCAGAGAAAAGAGTCCGCCCGAGATTTGAACCCTGTGGCACCTCCATAGAGACTGCCAGAGGTCCGGACAACAGGCCCTCCAATTTGACACACTGAACTCTGTCTGAGAAGTAGTTGGTGAACCAGGCGAGGGAGTCATTTGAGAAACCAAGGCTGTTGAGTCTGCCGATAAGGATGTGGTGATTGACAGAGTCGAAAGACTTGGCCAGGTCGATGAATACAGCTGAACAGTAATGTCTCTTATCAATGGTGTTATGATATCGTTTAGGACCTTGAGCGTGGCTGAGGTGCACCCATGACCAGCTTGGAAACCAGATTGCATAGCGGAGAAGATACGGTGGGATTCGAAATGGTCGGTGATGTGTTCGTTAACTTGGCTTTTGAAGACCTTAGAAAGGCAGAGTAGGACAGATATAAGTCTGGGTCCGGAGTGTCTCCCTCTTTGAAGAGGGGATGACCGCGGCAGCTTTCCAATCTTTGGGGATCTCGGACGATACGAAAGAGACATTGAACAGGCTAGTAACAGGGTTTGCAACTATTGCGACGGATAATTTTAGAAAGAGAGGGTCCAGATTGTCTAGCCTGGATGATTTGTTGGGGTCCAGATTTTGCAGCTTTCTGAACATCAGCTATCTGGATATGGGTGAAGGAGAAATTGGGGAGGCTTGGGCAAGTTGCTGTGGGGGGTGCAGGGCTGTTGACCGGGTAGGGGTAGCCAGGTGGAAAGCATGGCCAGCCGTAGAAAAATGCTTATTGAAATTCTCAATTATCGTGGATTTATTGGTGGTGACACTGTTTCCTAGCTTCAGTGTGGTGGGCAGCTGGGAGGAGGTGTTCTTATTCTCCATGGACTTTAGTGTCCCAAAACGTTTTGGAGTTAGTGCTACAGGATGCAAATTTATGTTTGAAGAAGCTAGCCTTTGCTTTCCTAACTGCCTGTGTATGTTGGTTCCTAACTTCCCTGAAAAGTTTAATATCGTGGGGGCTATTCAATGCAGTACGCCACAGGATGTTTTTGTGCTGGTCAAGGGCAGTCAGGTTGGGAGTGAACCAAGGGCTATATCTGTTCCTGGTTCTACATTTTTTGAATGGGGCATGCTTATTTAAGATGGTGAGGAAAGCACTTTTACAGAATAACCAGGCATCCTCTACTGACGGAATAAGGTCAATATCCTTTCATTATACCCGGGCCAGGTCGATTAGAAAGGCCTGCTCGCTGAAGTGCTTTAGGGAGTGTTTGACAGTGATGAGGGGTGGTCGTTTGACTGCAGACTCATTATGGATGCAGGCAATGAGGCAGTGATCGCTGAGATCCTGGTTGAAGACAGCAGAGGTGTATTTGGAGGGCAGGTTGGTTAGAATGATATGTATGAGGGTGCCCGTGTTTACGGATTTGGGGTTGTACCTGGTAGGTTCATTGATAATTTGTGTGAGATTGAAGGCATCTAACTTAGATTGTAGGACGGCCGGGTTTTGTGTCATCTGTAGCCTAATAAACTGCATGCTTTCCTGATGAGTCGTAGTGTGAGGACTAATTTTATTTGAAAATGCTGCTTAAAGTGAAGCCTTGTGCATTTTTGTTTAATGAGTATACCCCAGTGTATAAAGTTTGTTATTTTGTAGATTTGTTTTGTAAGTTATGTTTGTATATTGTATTATAATTGTTCTTAATAAATTTTTTAAAAGATGGTTATATCGATATTAGCGGATAAAAGCGTTTCCACCGACATTTATCGGATTATTAATTTTATCAAGACATAAAGATCCCATCCTATGGAACGCTGTTTGGGTCTTTGCATGTCAAAAAACTATACACTTCAAATAACACTATTTGACACGTTAAATAAGATCTTAATTTGACACGTCAAATAACAGTTCTATTACAGAACGTGTTCTGACTGGTTCTGACTGGTACAATAAATGTGGCTCAAATCACAGGGGTTTCTGAGTCCCGCAATAAGAGGGGCGGCAGGTTGCCTAGTGGTTATAATGTCATGCCATATTGGATTTGTAACTGTAAGGTTGCAAGATCGAATCCCCGAGCTGGCAGCCCCTGAACAAGGCAGTTAACCCTGAATACGAACTTGCCTAGAGCTACGATGCTGATGTTCTCTGTGTGTCTGACACCCCATGCCATTGATCCACAATCCATAAGGCTGTACAGTGAAATAAGTACGCTCCAATGCAATTCTAATACACCCAGGGTGATTTTAACACATTATTGTCTTCTGTTGAATTTATATAAGAACATTCCAACCTCGTTTAGCATGATCTATTCCAATATGGCATGACATTTTTTATCTGACGTACTTTACTCGCATAAGACATTCGACATGTACATTACTCGCATAAAAAGTTGGTTATTGACGTTTATATATATATATATATATATATATATATATATGATTTTATATTTATTTATTTAGACCGGATAAGGCTTTTGATGCACCCGTAGCTAAGATTCCTCCCACTCCCCTTAGTGAAACGTTTTCCAAGTGAAAGGCCTATTGTGCGACGGAAGTGGGATATCCCTATTCCCTGTCAAATATCGCTCCGCTTTTCTTAAATATCTCTCCGCTATAACCACAAGAACAGCTCATAGCTCGTTGGGAACTAGACTCATTTGTGCGGGGATTAGACTCCTGCGGCTAGTCCATACACTTGTTAGTTACATATAAACTGACAAAAGAGTCCGAGGTTGCCGCATAGTTAAATTAGCACACTAGCTCTCAGGCAGACCACGATAGAGGCCATCGCTTCCGCATAGAATCAAGCATCAAGGTAAGAGATTTCCGAAGGACGACTGTTTGTCAACTTGTCTCAGCTTTTCATGATCATGATTGTATGGTGTTGACAATCTATTATATGTTTAGTTAGCTACATATATTGATAGCTAGCTAGCTAGCTAGCTGACCAGTTGATTTTGTTGCTAACTACTATGATTGCATAGGGCAACATGAGATGAACTTCCTAGCTATATAACATTGCTTTTGAATGGCTTTTTTGTAGACATGATTTGGTTACTATTCACTATAGGTAGACTTAAAAATGTCTGCCTTAAGTATATATATACCCTTCAATGCCCTAGCTATAATGCAAGCCTTGCATTTATTTACTCTGTCTCACTGACTGCTGTTTGCAATATCAGCACAATCTATCAGGAAAATTGTGATATGCATGTATGGTTTAGCAGTTCGTTTTTTTACCAGCCCTCCCTCTGCAGCTTGTGCCCAGCATGTTGCCATAGTCAAATTGTGCTCACCAAAACATACTGTCGAGTAAAAATAACTCTCTCTCCTCATAAGGGCCAAGCCCAGGAAAACTGTTGTTACCCCACTGTGGATTCCCTGAATAGTACCAGGGTGGAGGCAGTCGTAGGCAGAGTGGGTGCCACGTGAAGTGTGGTTTCGGCTTCCTCCATGAGTAACAACGCTGGTCAAAGAGCTCCACGGACCCGGGCGGCGAAGGAAGCCCAGGGGGCAGGGGGGACAACGACATGGATCCCTCAGGACCAGAGAATGGACCCATCCTACAGGCCAACCACCACTGCAGGCCCAACCACAACATGCAGTGGTGGAGGGAGCTCCTGTGTCCTGAGTAAGCTGATCCAGCTGCCGGCTCCACCGCTGTCGCGTCACCAGCTGAAGAAGTTGGAGGAGCACAGGTATAGCAGTGCAGGCCACTCCCTTCTGGAGCCCTTCATGCAGCACTACTGGGAGTGGCTAGTGGCGCGTGTGCCGGCATGGATAGCCCCCAACCTCATCACTATCGTGGGCTTGGCCACAAACATCCTCACCACATTGGTGTTGGTGTACTACTGCCCCACTGCCACTGAACAGGTAGGTGCAGGGGCACCGCTGGGAATTCTAGGCCACGGGGGAGAATTTAACGTTGGGGCCCTTTCACACACTGTCTATCACGTGACCCACCCTCCTACTGAGCACCCACATATTAATTATTGAACAGTTATTGCTACTAAGTAATAACCATGGAATAGTAGGTCAATGTTTGTTGTCACAGCTGTACGACTAATGTACACTACTGACAGGACATTGAGAAAATACGAGAGCCTTCAGAATTTCTTGATTGAAAAGTATTGATTGTCAGATATAGCCTACCCATTTGGAGCCAAAGTCTAGATATGATTGTTTTGCCAATGTTTACTGCACTTTTTTCTAGATAAGTATGCTACATAGCCTAATACTATCCACATTGTCTGTATGTGAGAACTGTATTCTAAACCAGTTTACAGTAGCAGTCTTTGATGAACACTGTTGTGGTAAACCACCAGAATGTCACAACCCGCAACTTAAATGTCACTCCCTTGGCTGTGTCTGAAAATGTTACTAGCTGTCAAATCCTCCCTCCATTCTAGTTTCCTCAATTTCTCTCAAAGCTCATTAGAGGAGGAGGTCAAAGGAAGGGACCTTAGATCCTCTACTCCAATGCGATTTCAGAAGAATTTGAGGAAACGAGGCAAGGATTGGACACTAGCTCGTAAAATTTGTCACTAGCTATACCGAACAAAACATAAATGGAACAATTTCAAAGTTCATATAAGGAAGTCAGTCCATTTTTAAATAAATTCATTAGGCCTTAATCTATGGATTTCACATGACTGGTAATACAAATACCCCCCCAAAAAATAGGTAGGGGCGTGGATCTGAAAACCAGTCAGTATCTGGTGTGACCACCAGACCGCCTCATACAGCACGACATCTCCTTAGCATAGAGTTTATCAGACTGTTGATTGTGGCCTGTGGAATTCTGTGCCACTCCTCTTCAATGGCTGTGCAAAGATGCTGGATATTGGTGGAAACTGGAACACACTGTTTGTACACGTCGATGGGTGACATGTCTGAGTATGCAGGCCATGGAAGAACTGGGACATTTTCAATTTCCAAGAATATGCGTCATGGGGCTGTGCATTATGCTGAAACATGAGGTTATGGTGGCGGATGAATGGCACGACAATGGGTCTCAGGATCTGGTCATGGAATTTCTATGTATTCAAATTGCCATCGTTAAAATGCAATTGTGTTTGTTGTCCGTAGCTTATGCCTGCTCATACCATACCCCCACCACCACAGGGCACTTTGTTCACAACGTTGACATCAGCAAACCGCTCGCCTGCACGACGCCATGCACGCCATCTGCCCGGTACAGTTGAAACTTTGATTCATCCGTGAAGAGCACACTTCTCCAATGTGCCAGTGGCCATGGAAGGTGAGCATTTGCCCACTGAAGTCGGTTACGACCCCGAACTGAAGTCAGGTCTAACATGGGTTTGAATGAGAAGAATAGGAATACAGTGGTTGCTATGCTATACTAAACAAAACTATAAACTCAACATCTAAAGTGTTGGTCCCATGTTTCATGAGCTGAAATAAAAGATCCCAGAAATGTTCCATACACAAAAATCCTCTCTCAAATTTTGAGTACAAATTTGTATACATTCCTGTTAGTGATAATTTCTCCTTTGCCAAGATAATCCTGATAAGTGTGGCATATCATGAAGCTGATTAAACAGAATGATCATTACACAGGTGCACCTTGTGCTGAGGACAATAAAAGGCCACTCTAAAATGTGCAGTTTTGTCACAACACAATGCCAAAGATATCTCAAGTTTTGAGGGAGTGTGCAATTGGCATTCTGACTGCAGGAATGTCCACCAGAGCTGTTACCAGAAAATGTAATGTACATTTCTCTACCATAAGCCGCTTCCAACAGCATTTTAGAGAATTTAGCAGTACGTCCAACCGGCTTCACAACCGCAGACCATGTGTAACCACACCAGCCCAGGGCCTCCACATCCGGCTCTTTCACCTGCGGGATCATCTGAGACCAGCCATCCAGACAGCTGATGAAACTGAGGAGTATTTCTGTAATAAAGCTCTTTTGTGTGGAAAAACTCATTCTGATTGGCTGGGCCTGCCTCCCCTGTGGGTGGCCTGGCTCCAAAGTGGGTGGGTCTATGCCCCCACAAGCCCACCCATGGCTGCATCCTGGCCAAATCATGTTAAATCCATAGATTAGGGCCTCATTTATTTAAATTGTCTGATGTCTTTGAAATTGTTAATTGTTGCATTTTTTAAATATCTTTGTTCAGTATAAATGGTCCTGCTCCTTGGTCAATTAAGCTACAACATCAACTTTAAAACGTTCAGCCGAGCCTAACTTAAAATTCTCTAAAACCTTTATGAACTATATATATATTTTTAAATTGGCATACATTTTTGCATAAATCACCAACTGTCAAGTGTCAGTTCTGCAGAGGTGAGGATGGAGTCAGGCGCAGGTCACAGAACTGAGTAAAACAACGTACTTCACTCGGAAAAATAAATCAGCCAAAATAAATCCACGCAGGGAATAACAAACCCTAACACAAAAGACTAACACAAAACCAGGAACAATCATGCACAAAACATAATGAGAACCAGAGGGTTAAATAGGGAAATAATAATAACGTAATCGGAACCAGGTGTGTACAATCAAGACATAATAAATGGAGGAAGAAACGTGGATCTGTGGCAGCTAGAAAGCCGGTGACGACGACCTCCAAACGTCGACCAAACAAGGAGAGGCACCAACTTCGGCGGAAGTCGTGACACCAACAGTAACTCTTGAACTGTTCAAGCTCGAGTTTGCCAAACCAACTTTCACATGTTCAGACTATCCCATCTTATCAATCGATATTTCACAAGCAAGCAAGCGTACCACATTTCCTTTAGGAAATTTACTTTTCTACTTGTATTATTATATTTATTCCGCCCGCTCTAGAGCTTAAACAATTTAAATTATTTAAACGAAACTAACTTTTCAAATGCCCATACTGCCCCAACTTTGGTTGAAATCGGTGGTTTTACCAATCTAAGTTGGGGCAGTCTGAATGTTTCGACGTTGGTTTAGGAGTTGATAGCTTAAAAATGGTGACGGAGGAGATTGGTAAAACCACAAAATTCAACCAATCCCCTCTGTCACCATTTTTAAGCTATCAACTCCAAATCAACGTTGAAACGTTCAGACTGCCCCAATTTAGATTGCTTGTCAAAGGATTTTTGATGCTGTGTATACTTTTTGAACTACAACTATTTAAAATATGAATAATTGAACATGGGTTTGAATGAGAACAATAGGAATACTGAGAATCCTGTTCCTTGGCCAATTAAGCTACAAGACTAACTTTAAAATATTCAGGCTATCTAGAAGATAGCGAAGGAGTCAGGCGCAGGACACAGGTAAGAGTAAAAAAAACACTGTATTTACTCAATCTAAGAACGTAACAAAAATCTCGTTATCAACCAAGGACAAAACAGGATAGAACTCCAACACACGAAAGACAATCACACACAAAACAGAAAGGGAAACCAGAGGGTTAAATAAGGAACATAATCATGAGATGGGAACCAGGTGTGTAAACAGACAAAACAAAAGGACAAATGAAACATGGATCGGTGGTGGCTAGAAAGCCGGTGACGTTGAACTCCGCCCGAACAAGGATAGGGAACAACTTCGGTGGAAGTCGTGACACTATCCTAACTTCAAAGTCTTTTAAAATCTTTATAAACTAGCAATTTGCATACATTTGCATAAACTAACTCTTGATCTGTTAAAGCTAGACACACCATATTAACTTTCCCATGTTCAGGCTATTCTATCTATCTACAGTGCCTTGCGAAAGTATTCGGCCCCCTTGAACTTTGCGACCTTTTGCCACATTTCAGGCTTCAAACATAAAGATATACAACTGTATTTTTTTGTGAAGAATCAACAACAAGTGGGACACAATCATGAAGTGGAACAACATTTATTGGATATTTCAAACTTTTTTAACAAATCAAAAACTGAAAAATTGAGCTTACCTATCGTATGAATATCATTTTCTGACTCAAATAGGATTCCCTAAAGATTGCTTTGATGTCCAAAAGATTTCAAATCAATATTACGTATATTTGAAAATATCTACATTGGTCAATCCTAAATAGATTTAGATTTATTTATTTGTAATAATTACAACAATACTGAATGAACACTTATTTTAATTTAATATAATACATCAATAAAATAAATGTTGCTTCAAATAAATAATGAAACATGTTCAATTTGGTGTAAATAATGCAAAAAGTGTTGGAGAAGAAAGTGAAAGTGCAATATGTGCCATGTAAGAAAGCTAACGTTTAAGTTCCTTGCTCAGAGCATGAGAACATATGAAAGCTGGTGGTTCCTTTTAACATGAGTCTTCAACATTCCCAGGTAAGAAGTTTTAGGTTGTAGTTATTATAGGAATTATAGGACTATTTCTCTATACGATTTGTATTTCATTAACCTTTGACTATTGGATGTTCTTATAGGCACGTTAGTATTGCCAGTAACAGTATAGCTTCCGTCCCTCTACTTGCTCCTCCCTGGGCTCGAACCAGGAACACATCGACAACAGCCACCATCGAAGCAGCGTTACCCATGCAGAGCAAGGAGAACAACTACTCCAAGTCTCAGTTTATTCTTTCAGGAACCGTTCCGTATTTTATCTAACGGATGGCATCCCTAAGTCTAAATATTGCTGTTACATTGCACAACCTTCAATGTTATGTCATAATTACGTACAATTCTGGCAAATTAGTTAACAATGAGCCAGGCGGCCCAAACTGTTGCAAATACCCTGACTCTGCGTGCAATGAACGCAAGAGAAGTGACACAATTTCACCTGGTTAATATTGCCTGCTAACCTGGATTTCTTTTAGCTAAATATGCAGGTTTAAAAATGTAATTCTGTGTATTGATTTTAAGAAAGGCATTGATGTTTATGGTTAGGTCCACATTGGAGCAACGACAGTCCTTTTTCGCGAATGCGCACCGCATTGATTATATGCAACGCAGGACACGCTAGACAAACTAGTAATATCATCAACCATGTGTAGTTATAACTAGTGATTATGATTGATTGATTGTTTTTTATAAGATAAGTTTAATGCTAGCTAGCAACTTAGCTTGGCTTCTTACTGCATTCGCGTAACAGGCAGGCTCCTCGTGAGGCAGGTGGTTAAGAGCGTTGGACTAGTTAACCATAAGGTTGCAAGATTGAATCCCTGAGCTGACAAGGTTAATCTGTCGTTCTGCCCCTGAACAAGGCAGTTAACCCACCATTCCTAGGCCGTCATTGAAAATAAGAATGTGTTCTTAACTGACTTGGCAAGTTAAAAAAAGGTGTAAAAAAAATAAATGCAAAATCAGCGTCCAAAAAAAACTATTTCTGATTGTTATGAAAACTTGAAATCGGCCCTAATTAATCGGCCATTCCGATTTAATCGGTCAACCTCTAGTTCGAGCTAGGCTCCTTTAGTTCCAGTGAAGGGAAATCGTAACGCTACAGCATACAATGACATTCTAGACGATTCTGTGCTTCTTACGTTGTGGCAACAGTTTGGGGAAAGCCCTTTCTTGTTTCAATATGACAATGACCCCATGCACAAAGCGAGGTCCATACAGAAATGGTTTGTCGAGATCGGTGTGGAAGAAATTGACTGACCTGCACAGAGCCCTGACCTCAACCCCATCGAACACCTTTGGGATGAATTGGAACGCCGACTGCGAGCCAGGCCTAATCACCCTACATCACTGCCCGACCAAACTAATGCTCTTGTGGCTGATGTCCCCACAGCAATGTTCCAACATCTTGTGGAAAGCCTTCCCAGAGGAATGGAGGCTGTTATGGCAGCAAAGGGGCATTAATATATAGAGTTGGTCCCACATGATTTTGGAATGAGATGCTCGACGAGCAGGTGTTCACATACTTTTGATCATGTAGTGTAAATCGTTTTATTGTGAGGCACAGCTGAGTGGGCATAATAATGTGGTTTTTTTGTTCTTTCTTTTTTTTAACTGGACCGATGATCTGCATCTGATTGTCAATCTGAGTGGACGGAGGGAGCAGCTCCCAACATTTTTGTTGTTTTAAAGCGACTGAGATTCTGTATGAAAAGCGCCATATAAAATGTGTCTATTGTTCAGTATACATCACCATGAAGAGAATTGCATTCATATTTATGCATTTCTGTAGAGTACAGATCAGGGACCATGATGTCATTCTGTTACCATGACTCTGTTGCCAGAGGTTAATCCACTTCACTTGCTGTAGTTTTCAAACTCAAGGTGTCATATCATAGCTGACACCCCATTCTTTCTGCAGACAATTTGAATAATATTTCAGAGTAGATATTTTGGAAAACATGGTCACATAAACGGAGGGAAATTTTAACATCATTCTGTTACCAAACTTTATATTCTTTGGTTTGAAATGGGTTTTTGTCAAATTTATATTGGAAATTTAAAAAAAGTTGTGTTTGTGCATTGATTGTATGGTTTGTTTTACCTTAACAATCAATGTTTTTTGTTTGGTATACTTTTAAAGTGAAAAATCAGAGTTTCTGCGTCATTTTGTTACCTTGGAGTTACCCAAATACTGCAAGTTTTGCATTTGACACATTCTTCTAGAATATTAAGATTTATTATGTAGTATAATATGGTGGTATCTATCCCAACAATGGGCTTTGCATAGGCGTTTTGAGAACACACACTACTGTAAGCCTCATTTGAAGCAACAAAAATGAAATTGTTCAAGCTTAACTTGTGATAACTATACAACAGAACAGATGAACAGGAATGACATTTACTCTCACGAGTGGTTAAAAATAACTATCTGAACGCCACGTGCCCACTAAACTACCCCTCCAGTCTTTTGATCTGACCCGCTGGGTAATACAGTATCTCAATAACCCAGCACCAACAACACAACCATGCTCTTTTTAAAGAAAACAGCCCAACTAAGTGACATCAAATAGCACCTTGGTTGAACCCATAGCAACCCCACATACTTGTCTTTTCCCACTAGCACTGATTTTGCTGATAGCTGCTTTTTTTAAATTAAAGTGTTTTACTTGCAATAAATGGGATATGTGGTTGTCTTACCAACCTTAGTTGAGTGCATTGAATGTAAGTCACTCTGGATAAGAGCATCTGCTAAGTGCCAAATGTAATCATATTACTCCAATATGGAAATGACATTCATGAAGGCTGAACCCATGCTTTTCTGTGAATGTCGACGAGCACTAGACTAATAATATTATTGTGAAAGTTTCTGATGCCATAGAGAGCTTCCTCATTTATGATGTTGAATGTTTGTGCCCTTTCCCTTTCAGGCACCTCTGTGGGCATACCTGTCTTGTGCAGTGGGTCTCTTCATCTACCAATCACTGGACGCCATCGATGGGAAGCAGGCACGGCGCACCAATAACAGCACCCCACTGGGAGAGCTCTTTGACCATGGTTGTGACTCCCTCTCGACAGGTGTGTGTGTGTGTGTGTGTGTGTGTGTGTGTGTGTGTGTGTGTGTGTGTGTGCTGGAGCGTGTGTATACAGTCTCAAACAAACATACAGAACACACTCAGACTAAAAGGACAGTACAAAATGCTCTCAGACACCTACAAACACGCGCTCTAAGACGGAGATGTAGACATAACACACTTGCAGACATAAACAACATACACTTACAGTTGAAGTCGGAAGTTTACATACACTTAGGTTGGAGTCATTAAAACTAGTTTTTCAACCACTCCACAAATTTCTTGTTAACAAACTATAGTTTTGGCAAGTTGGTTAGGACATCTACTTTGTGCATGACACAAGTAATTTTTTTTCCAACAATTGTTTACATACAGATTTCACTTATAATTCACTATCACAATTCCAGTGGGTCAGAACTTTACATACACTAAGTTGACTGTGCCTTTAAACAGCTTGGGAAACTTCAGAAAATGATGTCATGGTTTTAGAAGTTTCTGATAGGCTAATTGACATCATTTGAGTCAATTGGAGGTGTACCTGTGGATGAATTTCAGGGCCTAACTTCAAACTCAGTGCCTCTTTGCTTGACATGGGGAAAATCAAAAGAAATCAACCAAGACCTCAGAAAGAAATTGTAGACCTCCACAAGTCTGGTTCATCCGTGGGAGCAATTTCCAAAAGCCCGAAGGTACCACGTTCAATACAAACTGTACAAACAACAATGCAAGTATAAACACCATGGGACCACGCAGCCGTCATACCGCTCAGGAAGGAGATGCGTTCTGTCTCCTAGAGATGAACGTACTTTGGTGCGAAAAGTGCAAATCAATCCCAGAACAACAGCAAAGGACCTTGTGAAGATGCTGGAGGAAACGGGTAAAGTATCTATATCCACAGTAAAACGAGTCCTATATCGACATAAAATGAAAGGCTGCTCAGCAAGGAAGAAGCCACTGCTCCAAAACCGCCATAAAAAGCCAGACAACGGTTTGCAACTGCACATGGGGACAAAGATCGTACTTTTTGGAGAAATGTCCTCTGGTATGATGAAACAAAAATAGAACTGTTTGGCTGTAATGACCATCCTTATGTTTGGAGGAAAAAGAGGAACGCTTGCAATCCAAAGAACACCATCCCAACCGGGAAGCACGGGGGTGGCAGCATCATGTTGTGGGGGTGCTTTGTTGCGGGAGGGACTGGTGGACTTCACAAAATAGATGGCATCATGATGACAGAAAATTATGTGGATATATTGAAGCAACATCTAAAGACATCAGTCAGGCAGGAAGTTAAAGCTTGGTCGCAAATGGGTCTTCCAAATGGACAATGACCCCAAGCATACTTCCAAAGTTGTGGCAAAATGGCTTAAGGACAACAAAGTCAAGGTATTGGAGTGGCCATCGCAAAGCCCTGACCTCAATCCCATAAAACATTTGTGGGCAGAACTGAAAAAGCGTGTGTGAGCAAGGAGGCCTACAAACCTGACTCAGTTACACCAGCTCTGTCAGGAGGAATGGGCCAAAATTCACTCAACTTATTTTGGGAAGCTTGTGGAAGGCTACCGGAAACGTTTGATCAAAGTTAAACAATTTAAAGGCAATGCTACCAAATACTAATTGAGTGTATGTAGACTTCTGACTCACTGGGAACGTGACGAAAGAAATAAAAGCTGAAATAAATCATTCTCTCTACTATTATTCTGACATTTCACATTCTTAAAAAAAAGTGGTGATCCTAACTGACCTTAAAACAGGGAATTTTTACTAGGATTAAATGTCAGGAATTGTGAAAAACTGAGTTTAAATGTAAAAACTTCCGACTTCAACTGTACGTTCATAAACGGAATAATTTGCATTAGGGCTGTCCCCGGAAAAAAATATTGATAGACCGAAAGTCGTATGGTCTTTTGACCAAATGTTTGCTAAATCTTTAAGTGTATTTTTCCATATATAGATTTAATGTGATTTAATAAAATCAACTATGTGCAATGAGCTTGTTTGATGCTTTAAGCTTACGATTTGATGTCTCGAGGGCACCAGAGATCTAGATAACCAGAAGATAACCTTAACCTAACCCAACCATTCTCCTCCAGCTGGCTTTCACAGGTTCTGCCATTTCTCTCCTGAAGTTGTTGTTAATAGGCTACACGAGGAGTCAAACTTTCTCATGTGGAATGACCATTTATCTTACAATTTCTACCAATCTGCATGCCCTTTTATAGTTTTCATATGCACATTTTCATGAAACAGTTTCATTTAATTCATAATAATGTCTTCATATCTCAGTCATTGTTGTGGTTAATACAACTGATATCCAAATCTAAAAGAAAATTATACAAACGTAAAAAGTAACTTATTGCCAACTATGTAAAAATAGTCTACATAAAGCCAACAAACAATGCAGCTTGCAGGTAGAACATTTCCAGATTTAAAAAATATATATAAATATCCTATAAATCACATTGGCTACACATGGCCTGTCTACATTGAACTTGAAACATTGTATCAACTTGGATCTGGCCCAAAGCTTGTGCTAGCAAACTTGCAACATTGTATAGAATATTCTGTGCCCTCAGTTTCCTGCACCAGCTCAGGACAGACACAGCTGTAATGCTATTTGTGCAAGGGATAAGAAGCAGTGCTTGACTTGAACAGGAGCTCACCGGAGCTGACTACCAACACCTCAAATGTTCTCCTGCTTGAGCTCCTGTTCCTCTTATAGAATATTAGCTCAAAAGTATTGTGGAGCTCCTGCACCTACATATAAACAGTACCAACACCCAAAATGAGGACCGGAACCTATTTCAGTCCAAGTCAAGCACTGATAAGAAGCCTATTTTATATATCCACTGTATCGGAGCATGACATTCATTTTCCCTTTCACGCTGAGTGGTTATTGAAAGTGAGAGAGATGGAAAGATTTTTCAAATACATTGAGGAGCAATTGGGATTCTCAATGGATGTAAAAACAGACTTTGTTTGCTTGAAGAAAACAACATTACTTTGAGATGCTCCACGGGTCATTAGTGGTGGTGCATTAAGCCAATCAGAAATACTATCAGATCCCCAAATGGGCACATTTATTACGTCCTTACTCAACATCGACAGGAGCGCTCAAAACAAAAGACAATGACTAAATTTGACAGAACTCGTAAATGGAATTAAATAAACCGTAACTTTTTTTCTCAAAGTGTAGCATAGGTTGTGCACTCTGCAAACAATGTGTCCACTCTGACAGTGAGAACAGGAAGACTGGAATAATATTGAATCCATTAAAATAAATGACCGTAACCAAAGTAACAAACATTGTAGATCAGAAATGATAGGAATTGATGGTAAATGTACTACTGGTGAAATGTAATGGGGAATTGATATACACTAACAATCAAACGCAAACAATTCACAAAATGAAGTTATGACACAATGAATGTGCACAAATTGGTGGGAGAGAGCGCATTCTGGGTGAATGGTCAATCCGCCGTCTGCGTTGTCCATACAACATTTCGGGTGATATGGCCTCAGCAGATGTCAGGGCATTCATACTTCTTGTGCTTCGCGGAGCAATGCAGAGCTGTTGTCAAGGAAGTGAGTTTGTGTTTAAACAGTGTGTCCAAATGTTTGGCTGGTAATGTGTAGTGTGTGTGTGTGTGTGTGTGTGTGGAATATAGTAAAAATGAAGAAAAACCCTTGAATAAGTAGGTGTTATATTACATTACATACTACCGGTCAAAAGTTTTAGAACACATACTCATTCAAGGGTTTTTCTTCATTTTACTATTTTCTTCATTGTTGAATAATAGTGAAGACATCAAAACTATGAAATAACGCATATGTAATCTTGTAGTAACCAAAAACGTGTTAAACAAATCAAAATATATTTTATATTTAAATAGCCACCCTTTGCCTTGATGACAGCTTTGCATGCTCTTGGTATTCTCTCAACCAGCTTCACCTGGAATGCTTTTCCAACAGTCTTGAAGGAGTTCCCACATATGCTGAGCACTTGTTGGTTTGGAATAAGTCGGACCGCAGAAGCAGCCATCTCAATTTGATTGAGATCGGGGATTGTGGAGGCCAGGTCATCCGATGCAGCACTCCATCACTCTCCTTCTTGGTAAAATAGCCCTTACACCGCCTGAAGGTGTGTTGGGGTTTCATTGTCCTGTTGAAAAACAAATGATAGTGTGACAAAGCACAAACCAGATGGGATGGCCTATCGCTGCAGAATGTAATGATAGCCATGCTGGATAAGTGTGCCTTGAATTCTAAATAAATCACAGACCGTGTCACCAGCAAAGCACCCCCACCCCACATCACACCTCCTCCTCCATGCTTTACGGTTGGAAATAAACATGCGGAGATCATCTGTTCACCCACACCACGTCTCACAAAGACACGGCGGTTGGAACCAAAAATCTACAATTTGGACTCCAAACCAAATGACACATTTCCACCGGTTTAATGTCCATTGCTCATGTTTCCTGGCCCAAGTAAATATCTTCTTCTTATTGGTGTCCTTTAGTACCCTTTTCTTTGCAGAAATTCGACCATGGACTTATTCACGCAGTCTCCTCTGAATAGTTCATGTTAAGATGTTTTACTTTTATTTGGGCTGCATGTGTCCGTTAGCATTTATTTGGGCTGCAATTTCTGAGGCTGGTAACTAATGAACTTATCTCTGCAGCAGATATATCTCTAGGTCTTCCATTCCTGTGGCAGTCTTCATGAGAGCCAGTTTCATCATAGCGCTTAATGTTTTTTGCGACTGCACTTGAAGAAACTATCAAAGTCCTTGAAATGTTCTGTGTTGACTGACCTTCATGTCTTAAAGTAATGATGGACTGTCATTTCTCATTTGAGCTGTTCTTGCCATAATATGGACTTGGTCTTTTACCAAATAGGGCTATCTTCTGTATACCCCCCTACCTTGTCACAACACAACTGATTGGCGCAAACACACTAAGAAGGAAAGAAATTACACATGGACTTTTAAGAAGGCACACCTGTTAATTGAAATGCATTCCAGGTGTCTGAAGCTGGTTGAGAGAATGCCAAGAGTGTGCAAAGCTGTAATCAAGGCAAAGGGTGGCTATTTTAAGAATATCAAATATAAAATATATTTTGATTTGTTTAACACCTTTTTGGTTACTACATGATTCCATATGTTATTTCATAGTTTTGATGTCTTCACTATTATTCTACAATGTAGAAATTAGTACAAATAAATTAACTCTTGAATGAGTAGGTATTCTAAGACTTTTGACCGTGTGTGTGTATAATTTGTTCCTGCTCGACTAAAACAATCTCAGTTGACCAACAGCCTAGCGACCAAACAATTGACCAGTATACTAATTGGGGTACAAATCATCCTTCTCCATGACCACTATCTTTGTGTACCGTCTTCTTAAAGCTAATGAATCATTCCTGTCGGAACTATCTGAACTACTTACTATTGCTGTCCCACTTACCCGCTAGAACTCCCGTCAGTGGCCACACCTCAGACTCAGCTGTGGTTACACAGGGTGTCCCCCAAGGGCTCTGTGCTGGGTCCCTTACTATTCAACATTTACATCCTCCCCTTTGGTCAGATCCTCCATCACTTCAACCTTGACTTCCACTGCTATGCTGATGACACAAAGATCTACCTCGGCACAAAATCCCTCAACCCACCTCTGACCCATATTATTGATTCTTGCCTCTCTGCAATAAAAACATGGATACAACAAAACTCCCTCAAGCTCAGTGATAAAACAGAACTCCTTTTCATAGGCACCAAACCCACCCTTACCAAAGTTGGCATCCTCACCATTGACGACACTACTGTCTTTCCCACAAACTCTGCATCATTCTGGAATCCACCCTCTCCTTTGAGCACCACATAAAACAGACGGTCAAATCCTCATTCTTCCACCTCCGCAACATTGCCAGATTAAGGTCCTATCTCTCCCGTCCTCTCCGCTGAAACCCTCATACATGCATCTCTTCCAGTCTTAACTATTGCAACTCACTACTCTCCGGCATCAACTCAACTCCCGCCATAAGCTCCAAATAGTTCAAAACTCTGCAACCCGACTTCTCACCCACACCGTGGGTCCTGTGCAGCACATCAGCCTTGTAATCCGTGAACTCCACTGTCTCCCTGTCTCCCAACGCATTGATTACAAGATACTCCTTCTAACCTACAAAGCCCTTCACCACCTCTGTTAGGTTCTCATTTTTCGGAGTAAATAACTCATGGACACTAGAGAAGCTTAACCAAGTTTAATTCTTCCCAAAGGGTTGTTACAGCTGTAATTCAGGCAAAACATGTTCTCACCATCACAAGTGTGTACAGTATATATACTCTACTTTAGACACCCCTCCATCTCTCCAATCCTTACATCTTATGGTTCGACAGGAAGAGAGTAACAGGATAATAAAACCATTATTGCTCCCTTCAAGGGATCTGACCTGACCTCCTGATCTCAACCCCTCCTTCGCCTAATCCACAGATGTCCTATCGTATCACCTATCGCACTCCCGTGACCCTCTCCCTCTCTCCCAGCACATTCCACAGCCACTCTGTCTTTCTACAGATCTCACTCCTTTATATACAATGCGTCTGATCTGTCATGTCTTTAATATCTCAATGTTAAAAGTTTACCCAGAATCCAACACCTCTCAGACCTTCTCCCCTGCAACCCACACATGCATTTCACCTTGTCGTCCTCAGGTCGAAGCTCCAGAGCTTCGGCGAGTCCATCACCATTTTTCAGTCCCTCCTAAAGCCCCACCACATACAGGCAAAGTATATTAAGCACCACCTAACAAAAAACCCTCACCCTATCCATTACCCTAAAACATGTTTGTATCTTACCCCTTACCCTATCTGGGTTTGTATACAAACCCCTACCCTCCCCATACACTGTTACATCACACTCTTTCCCTTCCTTGAGCCCACCCCTCTCTTTGTTTTTGTTTTGACTACTGTTTATTTGTTGTTTAATTTCTACAATTGTAAAGTGACTTTTGGGTCCTTGAAAAGGGACCCAAAAGTCAAATTTAAATAAGTCCCATTTATTATTATACTGAACTAAAGTATAAACGCAACATGCAGCAATTTCAAAGATTTTACTGAGTTAGTTCATATAAGGAAATCAGTCAATTGAAATTAAATCTAATCTAAACCCTAATCTATGGATTTCACATGACTGGGAATACAGATATGCATCTGTTGGTCACATATACCTTTAAAAAAATGAGCCTCACAATTGGCCTCAGGATCTCGTCACGGTATCTCTGGGCATTCAAATTGCCAATGATAAAATGCAGTTGTGTTCATTGTCCATAGCTTATGTTTGCCCATACCGTAACCCCACCGCCACCATGGGGCACTCTGTTCACAACATTGACATCAGCAAACTGCTGTGAGGCCAGTTGGACGTACTACGGAATTCTCTAAAACGATGTTAGAGGTGGCGTATGGTAGAGAAATTAACATTCAATTATCTGGCAACAGCTGTGGTGGACATTCCTGCAGTCAGCATGCCAATTGCACACTCCCTCAACTTGACTGACATCTGTGGCATTGTGTTGTGTGACACAACTGCACATTTTAGTGGACTTTTATTGTCCCCAGCATAAGGTGCACCTGTGTAATGATCATGCTGTTTAATCAGCTTCTTGATATGCCACACCTATTAGGTGTATGATTTATCTTGGCAAAGAAGAAATGCTCACAAACAGGGATGTAAACAAATGTGTGTACAAAATTATAGAGAATACACTTCCTTGCATCTGCAAAATTTCTGGGATCTTAAATTTCAGCTCATGAAACATGGGACCAACACTACATGCTGCATTTATATTTTTGTTCAGTGTAGTATTATATATTTTTCTTGTGTAATTGAACTTCTCTCTCTCTGTCACTCTCTCTTTCCCTCTCTGCATCCATTGATGTCACTGGTACTTGACCCACAGTAAAATACATTTTTCTTACCCATGTTCATTTCCACACGCAATTAAGCACAGTAAGGATAATAGCCTGGTGCCAGATATATTTGTGCTCTTGCCAACCCCATTGATTGCTGTCATTGTCAAGCCAAACTTGTGCCATTACAATGAGTGAGAAGGAGTTGGCATGATGGCACAAACAGACACTCAGGCTGGAGGATACCTGCCTCTTTGGAATTTTTCTGTCACTCACTCATTTTCTCTCTCGGACTTCCTTCTCTGCCCCTCCCTCAGTGTTTGTGGTCCTGGGTACCTGTATCGCCGTCCAGCTTGGCACTAACCCCGACTGGATGTTCTTCTGCTGCTTTGCCGGCATGTTCATGTTCTACTGTGCCCACTGGCAGACCTACGTATCAGGCACCCTGCGCTTTGGCATGTGAGTGAGTGGGGGAGGCAATAACAAGGCAGGAGGACAAGAGCATCATGCCTGATGTTCCAGGGTGCCGTGTTCATAAAGCGTCTCAGCGTAGGAGTGTTGATCTAGGATCAGGTCCCCCTTCTTATTCTTTCTGAACAAAAAGGCAAAACTGATCCTATATCAGTACTCTGAGACGCTTTATGAACACGGGTCCTGAAAAGTTTGAATAAAATGGCTATGTCATTGCACTCTTTAATATTTGTCTAGTATGTATGCAACCATGGGAACATTTAGTAACCACATGCTGTTTTGTCATAGGCCTACATGTAGGGAGATGGGAGATGTTTTTCATAGACACTGGGCTTAAAACCTGGCTATCTAGCCATGTCACAGAGCTTCCTTGTCTTTTTCCTGGTGGGCAGATTTGATGTCAGAGTATCTGATCGTGTAGCTATGTTAGACGTGCACAGCCACGTTTGGGCCCGGGTTCTGGAACTTAACGGTAAAACGAGAGCATAATCCGCGTGACTTCCCTGTTGAAGATAACCTTTGTGTCCAATCAGGCCCCACTTCCTGCACAGACTGCCCCCATCGCCAAAACCAACCATTCCTGGACAACTTTCTTATAGACCCTGTTTCATTTGTTCTCACATCGCTTTGATACTGTCATTTGGTATTTGATAGAGGTGGCTAAATTTGATTAGATGTGAGCTATCCTAGATTACGTTAATCTCTGTTGACCACTGGAATAATGTTAGGAAGCAGAGAGATGATGGAATTCACATAACCTGAATTATAAGATTTATAATTTACGACAAATTTTGGGCCCACCACCACCACCATTGGTGCAAAGCTTTAAGATCAATGGCTATATTTCGACCTCAAACTAAACATGTTTATTCTGATTGTTTTTAACAATGATAGGTCTGTCATGACAGCTTGTTCACCCAGTACATTTCTGCACCAGCAGCCGTGTTGACGTAGACACCAGGACATTAGCAGCTGATTTAGATTTTGATGGAACTTCACATATCAACATTGGCTAATCCGATTGGCTTTCGGGAACAACCACAAGGACAAGCGATGAATGTCCTTGGAGTATGGTTGATTTTATATGATGTAAGCCCTTCACAGAGTAAGTAAGCGCTAAGTAGGTTGTCAGACAGAACAACTAAAAAAAACTTTAACAGATCAGGTTCCTCCCAGCCTTTCAAGGGAAATGTTCTCCTCACTCTACACACACACACACATTCACAATAGAGGTCGACCGATTAATCGGAATGGCCGATTAATTAGGGGCGATTTCAAGTTTTCATAACAATCGGAAATCGGTATTTTTGGGCGCCGATTTCCGATTATTTAAAAATATATATATATTTTTTAATTTTTTATACCTTTTATTTATCTAGGCAAGTCAGTTAAGAACACATTCTTATTTTCAATACCTGCCTAGGAACTGTGGGTTAACTGCCTTGTTCAGGGGCAGAACGACAGATTTTCACCTTGTCAGGGGTTCCAATTTTGCAACCGCACAGTTAACTAGTCCAACGCTCTAACCATCCGATTAATCGGTATCGGCTTTTTTGGTACTCCAATAATCGGTATCGGCGTTGAAAAATCATTATCGGTTGACCTCTAATTCACAACCAAGAGGAATGGGTACAGTTTGTGCAGGACCTGCTAGGGGGTGCTATGTGCATGTTGTTTTTCATGAGTGACATGTGAAATCACTAATGGTTGCTCATGATTCCTCTGTCTCTCTGCCCGTTCAGCATTGATGTGACTGAAGTGCAGTTCTTCATTATAATCATGTATTTACTGGCTGCCATCGGAGGATCAGCTTTTTGGCAGTTCTTGGTAATGCATTTAACCCATTTGATTCAGCAAATTATGGCCTGTTTCTACTGCTTGGATTTGAAAAATGCTAAAATGCTAATATTTACATGCATTGTAGTTTGATGCATTTGATCTGGCATGTTGGTTGAAGTGTTCAGACTCACGTCCTGGTTCATGATTGTGTGAATACTTCAGAAATGCATCCTTTCCTTCTTTCCTGGAGGTAAGCACACATCTAATAAGTGATTGGATAGGTGAAAGCCAGGTTACCACCCTATTACTTTCACCAATCCAACACATTCTGATCTGTCTTTACTTAAAGGATGGTAGGAAGGATGCATTTCAAAAGTATTGGAACAGGGCTCTTACTAATCTCCCTAACACACACAGATCCCTGGGGTGAACATCCAGATTAAGATCATTCCAGCCATCCTCACTGTGGCAGGAGCCATCTTTTCCTGCACCAACTACTTCCGGGTCATATTCACGGGAGGTGTAGGAAAGAACGGATCCACCATAGCGGTAAGTAAGACGTGATCCATCCTTGCTGATGAGGATCCAGTTGAATTGTATGGCTGAGTTACAGTCTAGGAAGGAAGGTTTACAGTCCTGCTGCTCATTGTATTGGTTATTTCAACAGGTATGATATGGGTGACACTTACAGAAGGTTGGTGGTACCTTAATTGGGAGAACATGGCTCATTGTAATGGCTGGAGCAGAAGATGTGGAATGGTATCAAACACGTGTTTGATGCCATTTCATTTGCTTGGTTCCAGCCATTCTTATGAGCCATCCTCCCCTTGGCAGCCTCCTGTGGCGGCAGGTAGCCTAGCGGGTAGAGGCAAATCCCAGGTCTGATGGGAAAAATCTGGTGGGTAGTGAGCTGGCAAATGGAGGGTTGCACGTATCAAATCCTAGATGTTATTGCCTACTATTGTACCCTTGAGCAAGGCCACCCCCCCCCACACCAAATGTGCCCATGGATTGGCTTCATGGGAACTTCTTACGCTCCCACAACAGCTCAATAGGGTTGAGATCCGGTGACTGTGCCGGCCACTCCATTATAGACAGAATACCAGCTGGCTGCTTCTTCCCTAAATAGTTATTGCATTGTTTGGAGCTGTGCTTTGGGTCATTGTCTTGTAGGAGGAATTTGACTCCAATCAAGCGCCGTCCACAGGGCGTATGGCGTATGGCGTTGCAAAATGGAGTGATAGACTTCCTTCTTTAAGATCCCATTTACCCTGTACAAATCTCCCACTTTACCACCACCAAAGCACCCCCAGACTATCACATTGCCTCCAACATGCTTGACAAATGACATCAAGCACTCCCCCAGCATCTTTTCATTTTTTCTGCATCTCACGAATGGTCTTTGTGATCCGAACACCTCAAACTGAGGTCCATAAGTTTTGTCCATAAGTTTTTTCCAATCTTCATCTTTTGCCCATCTTAATCTTTTCTTTTTATTGGCCAGTCTGAGATATGGCTTTTTCTTTGCAACTCTGCCTAGAAGGCCAGCATCCCGGAGTCACCTCTTCACTGTTGATATTGAGACTGGTGTTTCGCGGGTACTATTTAATTAAGCTGCCAGTTGAGGACTTGTGAGGCATCTGTTTCTCAATCCAGACACTCTAATGTACTTGTCCTTTTGCTCAGTTGTGCACCGGGGCCTCCCACTCCTTTTTCTATTCTGGTTAGAGCCAGTTAGTAATGTTCTGTGAAGGGAGTAGTACACAGCGTTGTACGAGATCTTCAGTTTCTTGGCAATTTCTCGTATGGAATAGCCTTCATTTCTCAGAAAAATAATAGACTGACGAGTTTCAGGAGAAAGTTCTTTGTTTCTGGCCATTTTGAGCCTGTAATCGAACCCACAAATGCTGATGCTCCAGATACTCAACTAGTCTAAAGAAGGCCAGTTGTATTGCTTCTTTAATAAGAACAACAGTTTTCAACTGTGCTAAGGAAAGAGTTTCCTAATGATCAATTAGCCTTTTAAAATGATAAACTTGGATTAGCTAACACAATGTGCCATTGGAACACAGGAATAATGGTTGCTGATAATGGGCCTCTGTACGCCTATGTAGATATTCCATTTAAAAAATCAGTCGTTTCCAGCTACAATAGTCACTTACAACATTAACAATGTCTACACTGTATTTCTGATCAATTTGATGTTATTTTAATGGCCAAATCTGTGCTTTTCTTTCAAAAACAAGGACATTTCTAAGTGACTCCAAACTTTTGAACTGTAGTGTATATCGTACAGTGGCTTAATTAAAAAAAAACATCAACAGCATTAGTTTTTTTTGTAGCCAGTCTTTTCTAATGTTTAAAAGGCGACTGCACTTCCTGATTTGGCGTCGTTTTAGATTAGTTTTTTAAAGAAACGCTAGCGGCCATGGCTGAATTCAAACGCGAGTTGGTTTCTGGGTGTGGTTTGATGTGGGTGTCGTGTGTGTGTGTGTGTGTGTGTGTGTGTGTGTGTGTGTGTGTGTTCGCAGGTGGGAAGAGTTAGCCAAATGATTTCGCCAATTAGCTTTAGCTGACTAGTGTGCGACCATGGAAAGGTTGGGGATCGTGGGGAACATAAATAAATTACACAATGTAAATGAAACAAATTGTTTTCATGTTGCACATTTAAATTATTTCAATATTTGTATATACATTTCATAGTTTTGAGGTTAAGCCATTGAAATGTTGAGCTAATGACATTTTAAAATATTGTCCCATGTACATTATTGATTGTCCCTAACTAGCCCCATTGGGATATCTAATGTCACACCAAATTGACCATGGGCATAACGATCAGGTTGCTTGCAGCTATGTTCCTAATTGATGATTACTTGGGTGATGCCATCTGTGGGCATGTGGATATGATTAAAATAAACCCAACCCAAGGAAAACTATTACGGTTCCCTTCATTCCATGACAGAGCCATGACTACATGGAACTCGCTGCCACTCCAGGTAACTCAAGCTAGCAATAAAAACAGATTCAAAAACCAGATGAAATAACACCTTATGCCACAACGGGGACTGTGAAGAGACAGACATATTGTGTTAAGTAAGTGGCCTGACAAGAATGGCTCATAGGTGAGGAGCCATCTCCTGTTTCTAAAGTGTGAGGCAGAAACAGGAGATTACGTAGATAAAGTATTATGGTGTATCGAACTGAGCAGGTAGCATACTTTTTGAAGGGATTTGTTTGACAATCGTATGAAAACACACCACCCATGATATGAGCAACTGCCTGCGCAGACCGCAAAAACAACAGTAAACAGCATAAGATGTTAACATGCCACAGTATCCCATTTTAGATCAGCATATCCCAGGCATCTTACCTGGGTTTCTTATAACTGGGATACAAGCCTTTTCGGTTGTTGTAAATGGGATATGATATGAATATCTCAAATAATAACAGGATATTGGTGTGGATTTAACTGGTGACATCAATAAGGGATAATAGCTTTCACCTGGATTTAGCTGGTCAGTCTGTCATGGAAAGAGGTGTTCCTAATGTTTTGTACACGCTGTGTATATTATGTATTTACATTTTTTTGTTTCCTGTTTGGACCCCAGGAAGAGTATTTGGGAATCCTAATAAATACTAAATAAAAAATCATTTTGGATGATTGACTTATATCAAAATTATTCTATTTACACTTTTGTAGTCATTTTTAACACTAGAATACATTTGTCTGACTCATATCGATGCAGCATAGGGCATTTTCAAAACAAGATGTTGCTTTATTTGATCTTTCATTTAACTAGGCAAGTCAGTTAAGAACAAATTCTTATTTTCAATGCCGGCCTAGGAACAGTGGGTTAACTTGTTCAGGGGCAGAACAACAGATTTTTACGTCAGCGCGGGGATTCGATCTTGCAACCTTCCAGTTACTAGTCCAATGCTCTAACCACTAGGCTACCTGCCACCCAGCTTTCTAGTGGCAGTCGCTCTTTAAATACCATTTTTCATTTCTTTGCCTCCATAAAATGGTGACAGTGGATGCCTATCATGCCTGGACTTTTTTCATTTGTTTCAGCCAAGCCACTGACTGCTCTGCAGACCTTTACCGTGCAGTTTATTGATCACTTTAGAGAAGGACAAGAATGGTGGAATTTTCAGCTAGGTACAGTGATTGTGACATCCATGTCCCGTCGTCTTCCTCAGGGAACGAGTGTCCTGTCACCGTTCTTCCACATAGGGTCAGTTATCACTCTGGCTATTATGATCTACAAGAAGTCTGCGTCCCAGCTGTTTGAGAAGCACCCCTGTCTGTACGTCCTGGCCTTTGGGTTTGTGTCGGCCAAGATCACCAACAAGCTAGTGGTGAGGAAGCAGATGGTCTGAAACATTAAACACTGAAAGGGCCTGGTTACTTTCCAAATCCACACTAGTATACCACTTGGAATACATGTCCAATCTTTTGCTTCATTCTAAATAGTATGTTGGTGTGGATGTTGGAACTTTGGCCTAATGTGCCCTGTTTTAGTTGTGTTAACTTAGGGTTAAAGCTCAAATCTAGGATTCCTTATTCAGCATACCAACTCTAGTCTTGTTTTTCCTTGTTTAACTTAACACTGCCCAATCTTATTTATATATATTTGTTTTACAGGTGGCTCATATGACCAAAAGTGAGATGTCTCTCCATGACTTGGCTTACCTGGGGCCAGGGCTGCTCTTCTTGGACCAGTATTTTAACAGCATCATAGACGAGTACTTGGTCCTCTGGGTGGCACTAGTAAGGCTACACCTCAATCGGTTCATCCATGTACACATACCAAGCCAATTGAAACCTAAATGAAAGTTAGGATTTCCCCTTTTAACTTATTTTGCAGTACAATGTAGATGCCTAGCTTAGAATTGTGCCATTTTTTTTTTCTTTTTTTTTGGACCCCAGGAGAAGTAGCGCCTGCCTTGGCAGCAGCTAATGGGATCCTAATCAAATACCTTTTCAAGGGGAATTTATTCAAAAGATGATTGACCATATAATAAACACAACCAGTTTTGTATATAGGGAGCCTTAAATTGACTATTTGACATCCACCCTCTGTCTTGTTTCTCTCCAGTTCCTGTCCATCTTTGACCTGGTGCGCTACTGCGTCAGCGTATGCAACCAGATCGCCTCTCACCTGCACATCTTTGTGTTCAAGATCAAACCCCCCAACCTGCGGCCCGTTGCTGCCTCCCAGTCAGGCAAAGATGTGTGGTGACACTTGTGTCCCTGGTCTGGTGACACTGTCCGTACGGAGATGAAGTTGGTGGGTGTACCTCTACCGCCTCCCCCTTGTCACCACAGGATTCCCATTGGATGAGACAAATTGGAGGCGGTCTCTCTACGAATGTATTAGCCAATGAAATTATGAATACATTGAGGGTGGTGGAAATAATTTATTTCAATCTATTTGTTGTGCAATAATGCTCAGTTTTTGCCGATGTTGTGTTGTTTTGGTGTTAAAGGTTCATAACCGAAGAGAAAGGGGTTTTGTTAGTTTGTCGTAAAAGAGCACCCCGTTATTTGGTAACAAACTAATTGAGAATTAGTTGTCTAACCAAACTTTATGGATAGAGGTTAATGTTGCTTACTATAACCGTGCTGCCACTATCTGTGTATTAGCTATTTTTTAAACTGAAATAAATGTTATCCATGGGAAGGAGCAGGTTATACCTAACCAAGTAATATTATAATATTATATTTATCTACAGGAAAAACACCTACAGTTTATTAATGTGTCAGAGCAGTAGGACTGAATTTAAATGTCTCTGTTCTTTCAGTATTGGTACTAGTTTAGCTCCTCTACATACAACTACTTGTTCCACTCCAGAGAAAACATTAGTCCTCTGTTCAAGGTGTAGTTCTGTGTACTGCATTCTGAGGTCTCGTCATTAACCAAGTATTAAACGTTAGAACTATATCCGTACGGATGGACGCAGTACCCGTCCGTGTTCAAACATAAGGAATGTTTTTTTTTTCTGCAAAAGTTAAGGAATGCCTCTTACCTTATATCAAACAGTGACACACAGAGTATTCAAATGTCTGCAGCTAATGTCTCATAACAAGAGTAGAACTTGTCATTGTTCTCGTGTGTATCATATGCATGGGATGGGCATTACAACCCACTGTAGTGGTCACAGCCAATATCTCTGTAACTGATGGGGTTCAACCAATCGAAACATCCATTCAAACGTACATTTTTCCCCCCCCCTTGGATTGTTTGTCATTTCTGATGCAGAGATTTTGAAAATAAAATGCGAAGGATGAATCAGTCGTTGGCCGTTAAAAAAAAAATGCTTCTGTCATTATTATTTTTTTGTTTGGTCAAAATTGTTACTTTGTCAAAGAAAATACATTTTTGAATAAACAAGCTTATGTAAAATAAAGATTTGCTATATTTATAAAAGATCTAGAGTCTATTGGAAGACCGCATAATTGGAGAAAAAAAACTCAAGAGTGGGGAGAGAATGATGTTTCAGAGGGACAAACACACACGTTCACTCTAGCCCCAGTTTTCCTAGTTCTAACATGCATCCTTCGTGCGGATATTGTCCTGATGTCCGTTCGTACTTTTAAGATTGGATCACAATGAGTCTTGTCTACACACCCATCTAAGAATGTGGACAAGATCAGGACAAAGGACATGTTAGAACCAGGTATAAACAGGGCTTCTCTCAGGTGGCATATCATGAAGCGTATTAAACAGCATGATCATTACACAGGTGCACCTTGTGCCAGGGACAATAAAAGGCCACTAAAATGTGAAGTTTTGTCACACAACACAAAGCCACAGATGTCTCAAGTTGAGGGAGTGTACAATTGGAATGCTGACTGCAGGAATGTCCACCAGAGCTGTTGCCAGATAATTTGATGTTCATTTCTCTACCATAAGCTGCCTCCAACGTTGTTTTATAGAATTTGGTAGTACGTCCAACCAGCCTCACAACAGCAGATCTTGTGTAACCTCGCAAGCCCAGGACCTCCATATCCGGCTTCTTCACCTGCAGGATCATCTGAGACCACCCACCCGGACAGCTGATGAAACTCAGAAGTATTTCTGTCTGTAATAAAGCCCTTCTGTGGGGAAAAACTCAATCTGGTCCTGCCTCCCCAGTGGGTGGGCCTAGCTCCCAAGTGGGTAGGCCTATGCCCTCCGAGGCCCACCCATGGCTGCGCCCCTGCCCAGTGCTGTGAAATCCATAGATTAGGGCCTAGTGAAAATATTTAAATTGACTGATTTCCATATATGAACCGTAACTTAGTAAAAACGTTGAAATTGTTGCATGTTGCGTTTATATTTTTGTTCAGTATATATACACACACAAGTATGTGGACACTCCTTCAATTTAGTGGATTCGGCTATTTCAGGTACACCTGTTCCTGACTGGGGCATAAAATCGAGCATAGCCGTGTGCTATGTGCCATAGCCGTGTGACAAACATTGGCCGTAGAATGGCCTTACTGAAGAGGTCAGTGACTTTCAATGAGGCACCGTCATAGGATGCCACCTTTCCAACAAGTCAGCTAGTCAAAGTTCTACCCTGCTAGAGCTGTCCCGGGTCAACTGTAAGTGCTGTTATTGTGAAATGGAAACGTTTAGGAGCAACAATGGCTCAGAAACAAAGTGGCAGGCCACACAAGTTCACAGAACGGGACCACCTAGTGCTGAAGCGCATAAAAATCATCTCTCCTCGGTTGCAACACTCACGACTGAGTTCCAAACTGTCTCTGGAAGCAACGTCAGCACAGTAACTGTTTGTCGGGAGCTTCATAAAATGGGTTTCCAGCTAACCATGCGCAATGCCAATCGTCAGCTGGAGTGGTGTAAATCTCGCCACAATTGGACTCTGGATAAGTGGAAATTAATTCTCTGGAATGATGAATCACGCTTCACCATCTGGCAGTCTGGGAATCTGGAGTTAGCAGATGCCAGGAAAACGCTACATGCCCCAATGCATAGTACCAACAAACTCCTTTGGGATGAATTGGAACACCAACTACGAGCCAGGCCTAATCGCCCAATATCAGTGCCCAACCTCACTAATGCTATTGTGGCTGAATGGAAGCAAGTCCCCTCAGCAATGTTCCAACATCTAGTGGAAAGTCTTCCCAGAACAGTGAAGGTTGTTATAGCAGCAAATGGGGGGTCCAACTCCATGTTAATGACCATGATTTTGGAATGAGATGTTCGACGAGCAGGTGTCCACATACTTTTGGTCAGGTAGTGTATCATTCACACTGATATAGGGGCAAGACCTGCTCTTAATTGCATTATGACTGAACATGCCAAATGTTGTCAATAAGCAAGACATGTTTTTTTCACCTTTATTTAACTAAGCAAGTCAGTTTTAAGAACAAATTCTTATTTACAATTACGGGAACATTGGGTTAACTGCCTTGTTCAGGGGCAGAACGACAGAAATTTACCTTGTCAGCTCGGGGATTCGATCTAGCACCTTTCGGATACTGGCCCAACGCTCTAACCACTAGGCTACCTGCCGCCCCCACATTCATAACTGATAAAGCCTAAAAAGAGAGCAAATAACTTGAATCAAATTCTAAAACATCTTGTTTTAAATAGGCTATACAGGCACCATAATTGCTACCCGTAATATGCAGTCATTTCAAGATGCAGTAATCTCAATGCTTTCCACTCAAGCACGAGTGGTCTTTCTACAGATTTAAGAAGGCTGTGGTTAAACGCTTAGTGTTATTTGAGTACACAACAGGAAACACTGCTGAGCATATCTTCCTTTTTAGAAAATACAAAACTGGCGCACGCATGCAGCAGGCACACACACACTCCATATCAGTTATAATAATTGAGTGGTCTTACTAAAAGTATGAAGCGGTCTATACTCCCAATCAGACTACTAGAATTTAGTGCCTGAAGTGTGGTGTTAAAGTGGGTGACAGTTTGCAGGACTGATAGTTTGTTTAGTCTGTGACCTAGTTCAACACACTGCTTGAACACAGACTTGATTCTATTCCCGGTTGAAAACTTCGTCATGGTGGAGTGTGGCTTTGAATGTCAGCCAAGGAAATTACTCTGCTAAGTACAAATCTAGTGTCATGGATGTTATTTACGAAGCAAAAAGTATCCCGCTGGGCACACTGGTTGAATCAATGTTGTTTCCACGCCATTTCAATAAAAATATGTTGAACTAACGTGGATTAGAAGTTGAATTGATGTGCGTGCCCAGTAGAATGTGTTTGGTTCAGTTAGACCTAGCAGGGATTGGGGAGCAATTAGTTTGATGATCTATGTGGCTTCATTGTTTCTCTACAGTTAAGTTACAGGGGGTACTTTTGTTAGTCATATGACATGAAAGAGTCACTTGAAACACACACACACACACGAAGTAGGGGTGCTGAGGGTGCTGCAGCTCCCTATTATTTTTTCTCACCTCAAGGCAAATACCATTTCTTCCATCTGGAATGTGTGACAGCTTGGGTCAGGTATGGATGTGTTGTTCTGCTCTTTCACAGAAAACCACCACCATGACAGTATACCTGCAGGGCGCTCTACGTCCTGGTTGAAATTGGGGTGTCGTACCACGGGCCGGGACATCCTGGAGGCGCGGGCTCACAAACACACATGCACACGCACACAGGGAAGCTGCAGACATTGACACATTAGAAGGGGACACAAGAGTGGGAACTGAATGGATCTGTTAAATGACCATGGAAAAGCATTGCATTTTGGAAACACGTGTACCACTTGTAGGCAAGGAATGTAAAAACATTTTACTTTCCTTGCCTGTAGGGACAGTTTCTCAGGCTCAAATTAAATTACTCCTGGCCCGTCAGGAAGTCCAGGATCCAGTTGCAGAGGGTGATGTTCAGACCCAGGGCTCTAAGCTTGGTGTCGAGCTTGGAGGGTATAAATAGTGTTGAATGCTGAACTGTAGTCAATGAACAGCCTTCTCACATAGGAGTTCCTCTTGTCCAGATGTGTTAGGGTTAAGGCTGTCATTACATTTTGTTAACTGGTTATTGTCATGCGAAAGACTGCAGGTCTCACGGTAATTGACGTTAATTAACATGAACAAGCTACTGATGTGCGCCTTTGGAACATATACATTGAAACAGTGGTGGAAAAAGTACCAAATTGTCATAGAAGTAAAGATACAGCATCTTAACAAAAAATGACACCCAGTAAAATACTACTTGAGTAAAAGTCTAAAAGTATTTGGTTTTAAAATCTACTTTAAATCTGCTAAACATCGAAGACAGGCATCCAAAAAATAAAAGCATCTGGTAGTGGACTAAGTTGTGATAAAACAGCAGAGCACTCACAACAACACAGGCAGAGATCTAGTTGATCTTAGAATGCTCATTAGAGTGCATTCGGAAAGTTCTCAGACCCCCTGATTATTTATACATTTTGTTACATCATAGCCTTATTCTAAAATAGATTAAATCATCGTCATCGTCGTCGCGCCCCCCCACCCCCCCCATCAATCTACACAACATACCCCATAATGACAAAGCAAAAACAGGTTTTTAGAAATATTTGCAAATGTATAAAAAAACAACAACTGAAATATCACATTTATACAGTGGTGTAAAAAACCACCCTACTGCCTCCGATCTGGCGGACTCACAAAAACACACAAGCTTAATTTGTAAATAATGTCAGAGTCTAGGAGATAGCCCCTGGCTTTCCGTAAATTAGTTAAAAAAAAAGAAAATGGTGCCATCTGGTTTGCTTAATATAAGAAATTTTAAATGATTCATACATTTACATTTACTTTTGATACTTAAGTATAATTGGAACCAAATAATTTTAGACTTTTACTCAAGTAGTATTTTACTGTGACTTTCACTTTTTCTTGAGTCATCTTTTCTTAAAAGTTATCATTACTTTTACTCAAGAATGACAAAATCGGGTACTTTTTCCACTACTACATTTACATAAGTATTCAGAACCTTTATTTAGTACTTTGTTGAAGCACCTTTGGCAGCGATTACAGCCTTTTTTGGAGAGTTGCTCCCATTCTTCTCTGCAGAACCTATCAAGCTCTGTCAGGTTGAATGGGGAGCGTTGCTGCTCAGTTATTTTCAGGTCACTCCAGAGATGTTTGATTGGGTTCAAGTCTGGCTCTGGATGGGCCACTCAAGGACATTCAGAGACTTGTCCCAAATCCACTCCTGCGTCGTCTTGGCCGTGTGCTTAGGGTCGTTGTCCTGTTTGAAGGTGAACTTTTGCCCCCAGTCTGAGGTCGAGTGCTCTGGAGCAGGTTTTAATCAAGGATCTCTCTGTACTTTGCTCCGTTCATCTTTCCCTCGATCCTGACTAGTCTCCCAGTCCCTGCCGCTTTAAAAACATCCCCACAGCATCATGCTGCCACCACCATGCTTCACCGTAGGAATGTTGCCAGGTTTCCCCCAGATGTGATGCTTAGCATTCATGCCAAAGAGTTTAATCTTGGTTTCATCAGACCAGAGAATCTTGTTTCTCATGGTCAGAGTCCATTAGGTGCCTTTTGGCAAACTCCAAGCGGGCTGTCATGTGCCTTTTGCCGAGGAGTGGCTTCCGTCTAAACACTCTACCATAAAGGCCTGATTGGTGGAGTGCTGCAGAAATGGTTGTCCTTCTGGAAGGAGTAACCATTGGGTTCTTGGTCACCTCCCTGGCCAAGGCCCTTCTCCCCCGATTGCTCAGTTTGGCCCGGGCGGCCAGCTCTAGGAAGAGTCTTGGTGGTTCCAAATTTCTTCCATTTAAGAATGATGGAAGCCACTGTGGTCTTGGGGACCTTCAATGCTGAATACATTTTTTGGTAGCCTTCCCCACATCTGTGCCTCGACACAATTCTGTCTCGGAGCACTACGGACAATTCTTTCGACCTCATGGCTTGGTTTTGTCTCTGACATGCACTGTCAAATGTCGGACCTTATATAGACCGGAGTGTGCCTTTCCAAATCATGTCCAATCAATTGATTGGAGTCCACCTGTGGAAAATTCAAGTTGTAGAAACATCTAAAGGATGATCAATGGAAACGGGATATACCTGAGCTCAATTTCAAGTCTCATGGCAAAGGGTCTGAATACCTACGTAAATAAGGTACTTTTGTTTAAATTTTTAATACATTTGCTGAAAACCTGTTTTCACTTCATCATTATGGGGTATTGACGCGGAGTGCCTGGACACAGCCCTTAGCCGTGGTATATTGGCCATATACCACAAACCCCCGCAGTGCCTTATTGCTATTATAAACTGGTTACCACCGTAATTAGAGCAGTTAAATGTTTCGTCATACCCGTCAGCCAATCAGCATTCAGGGCTCAAACCACCCAGTTTATAAATGGCTTTATACAATGGGTGGGTCTAATCCTGAATTCTGATTGGTTAAAGTTACCACCGGCTCTATGAATCTTTGACGTTAAAATGCCTATTTCCTGCCAAACCACTGTCTCATCAGCCCAGGCAGAGAAGTTATGAACTTGATCTCCACTATAAAAAGCATCTAGACATTAACTTACATTTCTTTTAGACTAACATTTAGTTTTCAACAGCGGAGATTTGTATAAACCTTACTGTCTGTCTCTCTGACATTTGCAACAATATTCAAATTCGATCTCCAGCTGTCACATGGTGATGAACGGGTCGGGAGTCAGGACGAGACAGACAGGCAGGCAGTGTTTCTCAGCCAGTTGAAATCATGAATCAGCTGGCATCATTTTTATGGATATATACAAAGAAATGTTGATTGAAAAAAAAGGTCAAATTAAATGAATTGCAGCTAGTTGGCAGTCTTTCCAGCTTCAGTTTGAAGGGATTGTGTTAGCTGTGTTGTTGGCCAGCTCCTCTGACCAACAGTGTCCTGAAGAGAGAGCACATTTTCTATGCCAGGGGAAATCATGTCTCATTAGCGCATTGTTATGGATGTGTCCAAATAAATGTCACTAGAAAACAGCTTAAACAAATGCAGCTACTTTTGTTATTCTGTCTGCACTGTTTGACGTGACTGTAAGTTAGCTGTAGTTGGCTAGCTAGCAACAAGGGATAAGAACGTTGCCAGCCAGTATGACAATGACTGGGTCGCGTCCATAGAAACAGAACAAAAAGATTGAACGGCTGGGTCGCGTCTCTGGCAACCGAACCAATAGAACGAACGACCACCTGGCTTGGGTAGCAACCCTAGATTTGTTTCGGGACTATCTTGTGGAAGGATGAAATAGTATATACATATTTATCAAAATAACGTTTTTTATGAAAATGTCACTCATTATTCAAATATGTTATATTGGATATATTGGCATGGTTTGGCGGCCCGAGACGAAGTCTTGGTGCTCCGGTACCGCTTGCCTTGCGGTAGCAGAGAGAACAGTCTATGACTTGGGTGACTGGAGTCTTTGACAATTTTTGGGGACTTCCTCTAACACCACCTAGTACATAGGTCCTAGATGTCATGTCAGGAAACTTGGCCCAGTGATGTACTAGGTCGTACGCACTACCCTCTGTAGCGCCTTACGGTCAGATGCAAGAGCAGTTGCCATACCAGGCGTTGATAGAACCAGTCAGGATGCTCTCGATGGTGCAGCTGTAGAACCTTTTGAGGCTCTCGGGACCCATGCCAAATCTTTTCAGTCTCATTTCCACTTCAGTCCCGTTGATGTTAATGGGGGCCTGGTCGGCCCTTCTTTTCCTATAGTCCAAGATCAGCTCCTTTGTCTTGCTCACATTGAGAGAGACGTTGTTGTCCTGGAACCACACTGCCAGGTCTCTGACCTCCTCCCGATAGTCTCATCGTTGTCGGTGATCAGGCCTACCATGGTTGTGTCATCAGCAAACTTGGTGTTGAAGTCATGCTTGGCCACACAGTCGTGGGTGAACATGGAGGGGACTCAGCACGCACCCCTGAGCGGCCCCAATGTTGAGGACTCAGCACGCACCCCTGAGTGGCCCCAATGTTGAGGATGGCATCTGCATGGCAGATGTTTTGTTGCCTACCCTTACCACCTGTGGGCGGCCCATCAGGAAGTCCAGGATCCAGTTGCAGAGGGAGGTGTAAAGTCCCAGGGTCCTTAGCTTCGTGATGATTTTTGTGGACACTATGGTGCTGAGCTGTAGTCAATGAATACGCATTCTCTTTCCAAACCACCCAATTTTTTTGTGTTATGTTTATGTCCAATGGCTAATGAGCACTGATACGTTTTATCTATAATAGCTTTCTAGCTAAGATTTTGAAAGTATGATGTTGACATGATCAGTCCAAAACTAAGGTAGATATAACGTGATTGGAAGTTATTTTATCTGTGGCCAATGACCTTGAGCCTTCTTATATGGGCACTTCTAATGTAAATCTATGGCAGCACCCAAGGCGCTTGAACTTTCTAGCTCTCCCTGTATAAACACCATGGGACCAGAGATGGGACCTAGAGATGAACGTACTTTGGTGTGAAAAGTGAAAATCAATCCCAGAACAGCAGCAAAGGACCTTGTGAAGATGCTGGAAGAAACAGGTACAAAAGTATCTGTAAAACGAGTCCAATATCGAAAACCTGAAAGGCCGCTCAGCAAGGAAGAAGCCACTGCTCCAAAACCGCCATAAAAAGCAAGACTACGGTTTGCAACTGCACATGGGGACAATGATCGTAGGGGGAGGCATGCAAGCCTGAAGAACACCATCCAAACCATGAAGCACGGGGGTGGCAGCATCATGTTGTGGGGGTGCTTTGCTGCAGGAGGGACTGGTGCACTTCACAAAATACAGTGCCTTGCAAAAGTATTCGGCCCCCTTGAATTTTGCGACCTTTTGCCACATTTCAGGCTTCAAACATAAAGATATAAAACTGTATTTTTTTGTGAAGAATCAACAACAAGTGGGACTCAATCATGAAGTGGAACGACATTTATTGGATATTTCAAACTTTTTTAACAAATCAAAAACTGAAAAATTGGACGTGCAAAATTATTCAGCCCCCTTAAGTTAATACTTTGTAGCGCCACCTTTTGCTGCGATTACAGCTGTAAGTCGCTTGGGGTATGTCTCTATCAGTTTTGCACATCGAGAGACTGACATTTTTTCCCATTCCTCCTTGCAAAACAGCTCGAGCTCAGTGAGGTTGGATGGAGAGCATTTGTGAACAGCAGTTTTCAGTTCTTTCCACAGATTCTCGATTGGATTCAGGTCTGGACTTTGACTTGGCCATTCTAACACCTGGATATGTTTATTTTTGAACCATTCCATTGTAGATTTTGCTTTATGTTTTGGATCATTGTCTTGTTGGAAGACAAATCTCCGTCCCAGTCTCAGGTCTTTTGCAGACTCCATCAGGTTTTCTTCCAGAATGGTCCTGTATTTGGCTCCATCCATCTTCCCATCAATTTTAACCATCTTCCCTGTCCCTGCTGAAGAAAAGCAGGCCCAAACCATGATGCTGCCACCACCATGTTTGACAGTGGGGATGGTGTGTTCAGGGTGTTGCTTTTACACCAAACATAACGTTTTGCATTGTTGCCAAAAAGTTCAATTTTGGTTTCATCTGACCAGAGCACCTTCTTCCACATGTTTGGTGTGTCTCCCAGGTGGCTTGTGGCAAACTTTAAACAACACTTTTTATGGATATCTTTAAGAAATGGCTTTCTTCTTGCCACTCTTCCATAAAGGCCAGATTTGTGCATTATACAACTGATTGTTGTCCTATGGACAGAGTCTCCCACCTCAGCTGTAGATCTCTGCAGTTCATCCAGAGTGATCATGGGCCTCTTGGCTGCATCTCTGATCAGTCTTCTCCTTGTATGAGCTGAAGGTTTAGAGGGACGGCCAGGTCTTGGTAGATTTGTGGTGGTCTGATACTCCTTCCATTTCAATATTATCGCTTGCACAGTGCTCCTTGGGATGTTTAAAGCTTGGGAAATCTTTTTGTATCCAAATCCGGCTTTAAACTTCTTCACAACAGTATCTCGGAACTGCCTGGTGTGTTCCTTGTTCTTCATGATGCTCTCTGCGCTTTTAACGGACCTCTGAGACTATCACAGTGCAGGTGCATTTATACGGAGACTTGATTACACACAGGTGGATTGTATTTATCATCATTAGTCATTTAGGTCAACATTGGATCATTCAGAGATCCTCACTGAACTTCTGGAGAGAGTTTGCTGCACTAAAAGTAAAGGGGCTGAATAATTTTGCACGCCCAATTTTTCAGTTTTTGATTTGTTAAAAAAGTTTGAAATATCCAATAAATGTCGTTCCACTTCATGATTGTGTCCCACTTGTTGTTGATTCTTCACAAAAAAATACAGTTTTATATCTTTATGTTTGAAGCCTGAAATGTGGCAAAAGGTCGCAAAGTTCAAGGGGGCCGAATACTTTCGCAAGGCACTGTAGATGGCATCATGAGGTAGGGAAAATTATGTGGATACATAGAAGCAACATCTCAAGACATCCGTCAGGAAGTTAAAGCTTGGTTGCAAATGGGTCTTCCAAATGGACAATGACCCCAAGCATACTTCCAAAGTTGTGGCAAAATGGCTTAAGGACAACAATGTCAAGGTATTGGAGTGGCCATCACAAAAGGATGAAAATTCACCCAACTTATTGTGGGAAGCTTGTGGAAGGCTACCTGAAAAGTTTGACCCAAGTTAAACAATTATTGGCAATGCTACCAAATACTAATTGAGCATATGTAAACGTCTTACCCACTGGGAATGTGATTAAAGAAATAAAAGCTTAAATAAATCACTGCTATTATTCTGACATTTCACATTCTTAAAATAAAGTGGTGATCCTAACTGACCTAAGACAGGTAATTTTTACTAGGATTAAATGTCAGGAATTGTGAAAAACTGAGTTTAAATGTAGTTGGCTGACACGGAACCCAAACTGTCTGCGCGCGCCATCGTGCATAAATATATTTTGTCCCCCTACACCAAACGCGATCACGACACACAGGTTAAAATATCTATACTAACTCTGAACCAATTACATTAATTTGGGGACAGGTCGAAAAGCATTAAATATTAAGGCAATTTAGCTAGTTAGCTTGCACTTGCTAGCTAATTTGTTCTATTTAGCTAGCGTGCTGTTGCTAGCTAATTTGTCCTGGGATATAAACATCAAGTTATTTTACCGGAAATGCACAAGGACTTCTACTCCGACAATTAATCCACACATAAAACGGTCAACCACATCGTTTCTAGTCATCTCTCCTCCTCCCAGGCTTTTTCATCTTTGAACTTATATGATGATTGGCATCTAAACTTTCATAGTATTACCACGATGACCGGCAAAACATTTAGTCTTTCCCACTTGGGTATAACCAATGAGGAGATGCCACGTGGGAACCTGCTTCTATAAACAAATGAGGAGATGGGAGAAGCAGGACTTGCAGCGCGGTCTGTGTCAGAAATAGGAATGACTTCTATTTTGCTGTGGCAACGCAGACGCTCGTTGACGCGCGCGAGCAGTGTGTGTCCAATAATTGAATAACATGGATATCAACATTTATTTTTGCAACGCGAGCGCAAGCGAGCGGTGGTCAGCCTGTAAGGTGTATGTAAACTTCCCACTTGAACTGTATATTTATTTTTTAGCTAAACAGGTGGGGCTCAAAACGCCATTGGTGCGCATATGAAGTGGCTGTTGAGCGAAAAAGTTCGCATTTGAAACAAGTCCTATATGCTATTTTTTTTGTTATTTGGCAACTTTAGTGGTGCATGATACAAACCTTAGAAATCAAAATACTTATGGGCTGCTTGATGCAACTATAAGCTATCAATTATTTGAGAAAGTTGCAAAATAAGCTTGTGCTCGGTTTTCTCCAGCGATCATTATTTCACACATCAGAATATTCTCAATTTAATATCTCGTCTTTACTAATATGTACATTTTGTTTAGATTTAGAATGGCCCATAATGGGCGGGAACAGGGGCAAGAGACATGTCATCCATAGGCCCTCTATAGGAATGGAGGCCACTTTCCCACCTCCTACTCAGGTTATTTCGCCATGCACAAGTGACATTCCCCCCAAACTATGTATGCCATGGGCTCTCCAGCCCTGTTCCTGCAGTTACCCAGTGTTTAATTTGGGAAACAGTGAAATCTGTTCGGGAACATCAACAAAACATCTTTCATTAAACTGTTGACAGCCTCTCTCGACACGCTGTAGAAAGCAATGAAGGCAAGAGGGGAGGAGATAGATACGCACGGTGGTGAGATATTCTGTAGCCAAAGTTAATGTGTCAGTCTATTAATTATGAAAATATAAAGAATGCCCTATTACTAGGCTTTTCAAAATACAAATTCACTATAATGTTCTGTAGGCTAACTCAATTAAATCCTTTTTATTGTTTTTATTTTTCTGCCTTCTGTAATATGCCATGCCGGTAGGCAATGTATTGTATAAAAGCAGATCATTATTTTAATTGTTTATTTTTGTGGAGGGGGGGGGGGAATATATCAGCCTGTGTGTTCTAATATGCATATGGGTGTTTTGAATGAATCATCACTTTAGAAGGCACTATCCATTTCTTTGTGTTAAGCTTTGAAACAACATCCACAATGTTAACCACTCGGTTTCAACCCTGTGTTGAACTTTTTCAAATTGATCAATCACAGTGAGTTTTAAAAGCACAATGTTTTGATGACAAGTTTTTGATGTGATTTTCAAATGCATTTACATTTATGTCAGAGTGGTTAGAGGGACAATAGAGCCCCGAGTAATAGGCCATTAGCGACCTGATGATCATTAGTGAGTTGGGTACTACTAACATGTCCAGCGTGCATAAAAGGAGATTACCGTGGCTCAACGGGTCATGACTCATGACTGCCGGTGTGGCGGTAATGCAGTCACTGCAAAAGCCCTAGTTAGGTCCGTGTGAATAGCGATGGAAATGGCATCTTCCATGGATCTTTTGGAGTGGTAGTCAAATTCGAGTGGTTCCAGTGTGCCTGGCATGCTGGCCTTGTGGGCCATGACCAGTCTCTCAAAGCACTTCATGATGACCGGGGTGAGTGCGACGACAGGATAGTCATTTGGGCATCTCACCTTGGTTTTCTTGGGCACTGGGATGATGGTGGTCTCCTTGAAGCAAGTGGGGACGACAGCCTGGGACAGGCTTGGCATTGTCTGCCTCGAAGCAAGCATAGAATGTGTTAAGCTCATCTGAGAGGGAGACATTTTAGCATCAGAAACTCCAGGTCATGTGAACAGGAGCTAGAGATGTTTTCAACTTCGGTACACCAGGAAATGTTGATCTGGAAGCATACACTTCTACCTTACTCTCACCATAAGCCGGCGTTCGATTCATAATGGAAAATGGATTGAACGGTTGAATAGCACAGTTGAGTATTGTCCTTCAGCCACGTTTCTGTAAAAATAAAGACAGCATTCCCAGATGTCCCTCTGCAATGTAACATTTGTTTTTCCTTATTGGACCAGTCCAGGTAGTCTGTCCCTGCTTCAGTCAGTATTCTTCCATTTGGTGGTAAAAACATTATTTCTTTTCAAGTCCAGTTTGCCTTTTTTATATCTGTAATGTACAGTTTTGATGCTACCAAATTTCTGCTGTTGTACTTTTCCACAAATAAATCAGAGGGATTTTTTTGTACACACACACACACAGTTAACCTGTTGATATTTTACTTGGCAACATATTTCTTGAACAGAACTGAAAAACTGGAAAGCAGTAGTAAAGGGTCATAAAAAAACTTGATTTTGCTTCATCTAATTGATCGTAGCAGGTTCAGATGGTAACTGACTGAAGCGAACACTAATTCTGAATCTAGTCTTGTCAACCATCTATATTGAACAAAAATATAAAACAATTTCTAAAGATTTTACTGAGTTACAGTTCATATAAAAATAAATATTTAAACAGCATCTTGAAATGCCACACCTGTCAGGTGGATGGATTTTCTTAGCAAAGGAGAAATGCTCACTAAAAGGGATGTAAACATATTTGTGCACAAAACTTGACAGAAATACACTTTGTGTGTGTATGGAACATTCCTAGGGTTTATTTATTTCAGCTCATGAAACATGGGACCAACAATTTACATGTTACGTTTATATTTTTGTTCAGTGTATCATTTTATACAGTAGCAGCACATTAAAAATACCCACTGTTACCCCAACCCCTCTCACACAAACTCTTGCTCACATACAGATAAATAAATCAAACTGGGCCTCCCGAGGGGCTGTGCCACAACTGGCCGTGGCCGAGAGTCCCATAGGATGGCTCACAATTGGCCCAGCGTCGTCAGGTTTAGGGGAGGGTTTGGCAGGGGGGGCTTTACTTGGCCCATCGCGCTCTAGTGACTTCTTGTGGCGGGCCGGGTGCCAGCAGACTGATCCCGGTCGCCAGATGGGCGGTGTTTCCTCCTGTTGCGGCTGGCTTCCGGGTTAAGCTGGCGGGTGTTAAGGAGCGCGGTTAGGCGGGTCATGTTTAAGAGGACGCATGACTCCACCTTTGCCTCTCTCAAGCCCGTTGAAGTTGCATCGATGAGAGAAGATTGAAATTTGTGAGAAAAATAGGAAAAACAAAATACAATAGTAAAACATGTATTTTTTATATACAATAAACTACACTATTCACTTCCAATATTTACATCTACATCTAAAAATCTAGATATTATCACACATCTACAGTAAATCCCTTATATACACACACAATCACCTCGAGCTCAACCTCAACAAGACAGAGCTACTCTTCCTACCAGGGAAGGCCTTCCCGCTCCAAGACCTCTCCTTTCATGGTTGACAACTCCACGGTGTCCCCCGCCCGGAGTGCAAAGAATCTTGGCGTGACCCTGGACAACACCCTGTCATTCTCTGCAAACATCCAAGCAGTGTCTCGGTCGTACTCGACATCCGTAGAGTGCGACCCTACCTCACGCAGGAAGGGGGGCAGGTGCTAATCCAGGCACTTGTCATCTCCTGTCTGGACTACTGCAACGCACTGTGGGCTGTGTTCCCCGCATCAAACACCTGCAACCTATCCCGAACGCTGCATGATATACAACCTTCCCAAGTTCACCCATGTCACCCTGCACACACCACTGGCTTCCAGTTGAAGTTTGCCTCCACTACAATACCATGGTACTTGCCTATGGAGCAACAAGAGGAACTGCCCCTCCCTACCACTAGGCTATGCTCTACCCTACACCCCAACCCGAGCACCCCTATCTACCACCTCCCTTTTAAGCCCAGTCAAAGATCCCCCACCCCCATACTACCACTGACTTGGCTGATGGCAACTATAATGCACTTACTATGACAGAGATGGCTAGGTGGGACAACCACATATATCTTAAGATGAATGCACAAACTAAGTCGCTCTGGATAATAGCGTCTGCTAAATGACACATGTAAATGTAATATCATGGCCTCGTTTACAGTGTATTCATACTTAGTGTCTCTTCTTCGCCTTCTCTTTTTTCTTCTGTTCCTGGTATTCAACAATCTTTTTGTGGAAAATTCCTGAAAAAAAAAAAAAAGGAGTAGATGATTAATTTACTCCTTTATGATAAGCAAACATATACCCCAGGAACAAGCTGGCTTCATTACCATGGTAAACAACTTCAGAAATGGTTTCTAACACATAAGTAGCATCTTTCAAATACTGTTCGGTTATGTAAGTATGTATAATTTAAATAAACTCTCCCTCGCACACGCACCTTGCTGGGGGCTCGCTGGCTGCTGCTCCACCTCCTGGATAAACAGGTCAAACATCTGGGTCTGGAGGAACTTCTTGACAAAGTGCCGCGTGGTCTTGGACTTGATGGCCTTGTAGAAGGCTCTGCTCTGGAACACCCCCGGCTGGCCCCTGCTGTTCCGCGTCACGTACAAATCAAAATGGCCAACAGTCTTCACGAAGAAGGGCAGGAAGGCTTCCAAGACCACGCTGTTCAGCTCCTCCACAGCTGAGGGGGAAATGGTACACACACGGTCCAGGTGGTTCCTCAGAGGGGTGTCATTTGGGAGTGCTCATGAGCCATAACACTCTGGCTCTCCAGTACCACAGTAAGGCATCACATTGACCTTCCACCAGTTTGTGTTACTATGATGACACATGCTAATTTTCCTTAACCTCTCATTACTTCGAAAAGATCAAAGAAAGCATAAAGCAATCTAAAGGCAACTGCCAAAATAAAGGATATACCAACGTAAAGACAAAGTGTCTTAATAGGGCGTTGGGGCACCACGAGCCACCAGAAAAGCTTCAATGCACCTTGGCATAGATTCTGCACGTGTCTGGAACTCCATTCGTCCATGAGAAATTCCAGAATTTAATGTTTTGTTGATGGTGGTGGAAAACGCCATCTCAGGCGCCACTCTAGAATCTCCCACAAGCGTTCAATTGGGTTGAGATCTAGTGACTGGAACCAACTTTAAACCCCCTATGCTCCTTTGAGACCTCTCAATAAGTCAGATGGGCAACTGGACATTTTTATACATGACCCCTAAGCATGATGGAATGTTTTAATTGTTTAAATAACTCAGGAACCACACCTGTGTGGAAGCACCTACTTTCAATATACTTTGTATCCCTCATTTACTCAAGTTCTTCATTTATTTTGTCAGGCACCTGTATTTTCAGAGGTTACAGTTAATAAATGGCATGTATTCATATCACATTTGAATTGTGTCAAAGTATGTCTATCTGAACACCTGATGTGGTACTGCAGGTGCAAAAGTGTGATAATCTCTGGACACTTCGTGAAAGAATACCCCATGCAACACATCATTTTGGATAATCAGCTTTTTTATATATGAAACTACTCACTGGATTTTTCTTTCCTGTTTCTTAGTGCCTGCAGTATTTCATCTTGAAGCTTAGGGGGCAGAATAGACTTCTCATCCCCGATCTATGAAACAGAGGAACCGTATTCAATGGTATGTCAAAGCAAAAAATACATGACCTCCCCATAGTTTTAAAGCTGCAGTATGTAACTTTTTAGGCGACCAGACCAAATATAGATCTGTCGCTCATTGAAAGGGAGTCTAGGAAGCTGTAAATCGGTTCTGTGTGTGTTATTTCTATGCTTCCCGTTCTTAAGTTTTGTTTGTGTCTTTTACTTGTCGGTTTTGTACACCAGCTTCAAACAGCTGAACATACAATATTTTCGGTCATTGAAAATATATTCGAAAGCGGATAATTTATTTTTGCTTTAGAGTTAATATCATGCAATTCTACACATTTTGCCATGGGGCATAAAGAAAATGTTACAGTTTCTAAGCACGTTTGCAACAATTCTATACATTTTGCCATGGGGCGGAGAAGAAAATTTGCTGTTTTACAGCAAATTTCCTACCATTGAACACATTTTGCCAAGGGTAGAGAGAAATGTTTGCAGTTTTGAATATGAAATCTGAGTAAGACTGTCTAACAAAAACAAATGGGGACCCCCCGGCCGGTAATTCAACCAAAATTACTAAGTTTAGATAATTGTTAAGTTAGTCTAGAGGCCAATTAAAACAATGTTAGCTGACATGGGCTAATTGAGTGACTGACTGACATAAGTGAAAAACTGCTGATGCACAACCCAGTTTCAAAATTGCACCCTGTGTATTCTATTCTAACTTGCAACAGTCAGTCAAGACCCCACCAAGTTAAAAAAAAAAAAATATATATATATATATATATATATACAGTACCAGTAAAGTGTTGACTCAAACCCTTGAATGAGTAGGTTCTTCTTTCACTATTTCTACATTGTAAAATAATAGTGAAGACATCAAAACTATGAAATAACACATGGAATCATGTATTAATCAAACATTTATTAAATCAAAATACATTTTAAATTTGAGATTCTTCAAAGTAGCAACCCTTTGCACACTCTTGGCATTCTCAACCAGCTTCACCTGGAATGATTTTTCAACAGTCTTGGAGTTCCCACATATGCTGAGCACTTGTAGGCTCAACTCATCCCAAACCATCTAATTTGGGTTGAAGTTGGGTGATTGTGGAGGCCATGTCATCTGATGCAGCATTCCATCACTCTCCTACTTGGTCAAATAGCCCTTACACAGCCTGGAGGTGTGTTTTGTGTCATTGTCCTGTTGAAAATGAAATGATAGTGGGACTAATTGAAAACCAGATGGGATGGCGTATCGCTGCAAAATGCTGTGGTAACAATGCTGGTTAAGTGTGCCTTGAATTGTAAATAAATCACAGACAGTGTCACCATTAAAGCACCCCATCACACCTCCCCCTCCATGCTTTATGGTGGGAACCACACATGCAGAGATCCGCTTATCTACTCTACATCTCAAAAAGACACGGCGGTTGGAACCAAATATCTCAAAATGAGACTCCGACCAAAGGACAGATTTCCACCGGTCTAAGGTCCATTGCTCGAGTTTCTTGGCCCAAGCAAATATCTTCTTCTCATTGGTGTCCTTTAGTGGTGGTTTCTTTGCTGCAATTCGACCATGAAGGCCTGATTCATGCAGTCTCCTCAGAACAGTTGATGTTGAGATGTCTGTTACTTGAACTTACCATCCATTCTGAGGATGGTAACTCTAATGAACTTATCCTCTCCCGTGGCAGTCCTCATGAGAGCCAGTTTCATCATAGCACTTAATGGTTTTTGCAACTGCACTTGAAACTTTCAAAGTTCTTAATTTTCCAGATTGACTGACCTTCATGTAAAAGGTAACAGACTGTCATTTCTCTGATTATTCTTGCCATAATATGAACTTGATCTTTTACCAAATGGGGCTAATACCCCTACCTTGTCACAACACAACAACTGACTGGCTCAAACGCATTAACTTCTTATGGCTGCAGGGGCAGTATTGAGTAGCTTGGATGAAAGGTGCCCAGAGTAAACACTAGAAGTTTAGAAGTTAGACGTTTCTAAAACTGTTTAAATGATGTCTGTGAGTATAACAGAACTCATATGGCAGGCAAAAACCTGAGAAGAAATCCAAACAGGAAGTGAGAAATCGGAGGTTGGTCGATTTTCAACCCAGCCCCTATTAAATACACAGTGGGATATGGATAAAGTTGCACTTCCTAGGGCTTCCACTAGATGTCAACCGTCTTTAGAAACTTGAATGAGGCTTCTAGTGTGTTAATCTGCAAAATTGTAATTATTCGCCTACCTCCTCATGCCTTTTGCACACAATGTATATAGACTCTTTTTTTCTACTGTGTTATTGACTTGTTAATTGTTTACTCCATGTGTAACTCTGTGTTGTCTGTTCACACTGCTATGCTTTATCTTGGCCAGGTCGCAGTTGCAAATGAGAACTTCTTCTCAACTAGCCTACCTGGTTAAATAAAGGTGAAATAAAAAATCAAATCAAATAAAGTGGAGCCGGATGGGAGCTCTTTGAGTCAGTGGTCTGGTCCTGGTCTGGCCAGGTCCTGGTCACGCGCATTTCACATGATAGCGACATGCGTTCCATGGATTTCCTACAGACAGACATAGGAATTCTCCGGTTGGAACTTTATTGAAGATTTATGATAACATCCTAAAGATAAATTCTATACTTAGTTTGACAAGTTTCTTCGACCTGTAATATAACTTCAAAAAGTTTTTGTCCGATGTTCGGATGGACCTGCACAAGCGTTTGGATTTGTGTACTAAACTAAAGTAGCTACTTGGACATAAATAATGGACATTATCGCACAAATAAGCATTTATTGTGGAACCGCGATTCCTGGGAGTGCATTCTGATGAAGATCATCAAAGGTAAGGGAATATTTATAATGTGATTTCTGATCAACACGGCGGATATTTTTTTTTCTGAGCACCGTCTCATTATTGCATGGTTTGGTTTTTCCGTAAAGTTCTTTTGAAATCTGACACAGCGGTTGTATTAAGGAGAGGTATATCTATATTTCCATGTCTAAGAATTGTATTTTCATCGACATTTATAATAAGTATTTCTGTGAAATGATGTGGCTCTCTGCAATATCACCGGATGTTTTTGGAACTAGTGAACGTAAAGCGCCAATGTAAACTGAGATTTTTTTATATAAATATGCACTTTATTGAACAAACCATACATGTATTGTGTAACATGAAGTCCTATGAGTGTCATCTGATGAAGATCATCAAAGGTTAGTGATTAATTGTATCTCTATTTGTGCTTTTTTTGACTCCTCTCTTTGGCTGGAAAAATGACTGGGTTTTTCTGCGAGTTGGTCACCTAACAATCGTTTGTGGTGCTTTCGCTGTAAAGCCTATTTGAAATCGGACACTGTGGTGGGATTAACAACAAGATTACCTTTAAAACGGTATAAAATGTATGTTTGAGGAATTTTAATTATGAGATTTGGCGCCCTGTACTTTCACTGGCTGTTGTCATATTGATCCCGTTAACGGGATTGCAGCCCTAAGAAGAAATTACACACATTCTAGGTGACTACCTCATGAAGCTGGTTGAGAGAATGCCAAGAGTGTGCAAAGCTGTCATCAAGTCAAAGGGTGGCTACTTTGAAGAATCTCAAATATAAAATATATTTGGATTTGTTTAACACATTTTTGGTTACTACAAGATTCCATTTGTTATTTCATAGTTTTGATGTCTTCACTATTATTCTACAATGTAGAAAAAAGTAAAAATAAACTCTGGAATGAGTAGGTGTCAAACTTTTGACTGGTACTGTATATGAGGGCCTTCAAAAGAGGGGCCCCGCCAGTTGCCCATTCCTGCTCTACACTATACTTAATTTATTTTTGCTTTAGAGTTAATATCATGCAATTCTACACATTTTGCCATGGGGCATAAAGAAAATGTTACAGTTTCTAAGCACGTTTGCAACAATTCTATACATTTTGCCATGGGGCGGAGAAGAAAATTTGCTGTTTTACAGCAAATTTCCTACCATTGAACACATTTTGCCAAGGGTAGAGAGAAATGTTTGCAGTTTTGAATATGAAATCTGAGTAAGACTGTCTAACAAAAACAAATGGGGACCCCCCGGCCGGTAATTCAACCAAAATTACTAAGTTTAGATAATTGTTAAGTTAGTCTAGAGGCCAATTAAAACAATGTTAGCTGACATGGGCTAATTGAGTGACTGACTGACATAAGTGAAAAACTGCTGATGCACAACCCAGTTTCAAAATTGCACCCTGTGTATTCTATTCTAACTTGCAACAGTCAGTCAAGACCCCACCAAGTTAAAAAAAAAAAAATATATATATATATATATATATATACAGTACCAGTAAAGTGTTGACTCAAACCCTTGAATGAGTAGGTTCTTCTTTCACTATTTCTACATTGTAAAATAATAGTGAAGACATCAAAACTATGAAATAACACATGGAATCATGTATTAATCAAACATTTATTAAATCAAAATACATTTTAAATTTGAGATTCTTCAAAGTAGCAACCCTTTGCACACTCTTGGCATTCTCAACCAGCTTCACCTGGAATGATTTTTCAACAGTCTTGGAGTTCCCACATATGCTGAGCACTTGTAGGCTCAACTCATCCCAAACCATCTAATTTGGGTTGAAGTTGGGTGATTGTGGAGGCCATGTCATCTGATGCAGCATTCCATCACTCTCCTACTTGGTCAAATAGCCCTTACACAGCCTGGAGGTGTGTTTTGTGTCATTGTCCTGTTGAAAATGAAATGATAGTGGGACTAATTGAAAACCAGATGGGATGGCGTATCGCTGCAAAATGCTGTGGTAACAATGCTGGTTAAGTGTGCCTTGAATTGTAAATAAATCACAGACAGTGTCACCATTAAAGCACCCCATCACACCTCCCCCTCCATGCTTTATGGTGGGAACCACACATGCAGAGATCCGCTTATCTACTCTACATCTCAAAAAGACACGGCGGTTGGAACCAAATATCTCAAAATGAGACTCCGACCAAAGGACAGATTTCCACCGGTCTAAGGTCCATTGCTCGAGTTTCTTGGCCCAAGCAAATATCTTCTTCTCATTGGTGTCCTTTAGTGGTGGTTTCTTTGCTGCAATTCGACCATGAAGGCCTGATTCATGCAGTCTCCTCAGAACAGTTGATGTTGAGATGTCTGTTACTTGAACTTACCATCCATTCTGAGGATGGTAACTCTAATGAACTTATCCTCTCCCGTGGCAGTCCTCATGAGAGCCAGTTTCATCATAGCACTTAATGGTTTTTGCAACTGCACTTGAAACTTTCAAAGTTCTTAATTTTCCAGATTGACTGACCTTCATGTAAAAGGTAACAGACTGTCATTTCTCTGATTATTCTTGCCATAATATGAACTTGATCTTTTACCAAATGGGGCTAATACCCCTACCTTGTCACAACACAACAACTGACTGGCTCAAACGCATTAACTTCTTATGGCTGCAGGGGCAGTATTGAGTAGCTTGGATGAAAGGTGCCCAGAGTAAACACTAGAAGTTTAGAAGTTAGACGTTTCTAAAACTGTTTAAATGATGTCTGTGAGTATAACAGAACTCATATGGCAGGCAAAAACCTGAGAAGAAATCCAAACAGGAAGTGAGAAATCGGAGGTTGGTCGATTTTCAACCCAGCCCCTATTAAATACACAGTGGGATATGGATAAAGTTGCACTTCCTAGGGCTTCCACTAGATGTCAACCGTCTTTAGAAACTTGAATGAGGCTTCTAGTGTGTTAATCTGCAAAATTGTAATTATTCGCCTACCTCCTCATGCCTTTTGCACACAATGTATATAGACTCTTTTTTTCTACTGTGTTATTGACTTGTTAATTGTTTACTCCATGTGTAACTCTGTGTTGTCTGTTCACACTGCTATGCTTTATCTTGGCCAGGTCGCAGTTGCAAATGAGAACTTCTTCTCAACTAGCCTACCTGGTTAAATAAAGGTGAAATAAAAAATCAAATCAAATAAAGTGGAGCCGGATGGGAGCTCTTTGAGTCAGTGGTCTGGTCCTGGTCTGGCCAGGTCCTGGTCACGCGCATTTCACATGATAGCGACATGCGTTCCATGGATTTCCTACAGACAGACATAGGAATTCTCCGGTTGGAACTTTATTGAAGATTTATGATAACATCCTAAAGATAAATTCTATACTTAGTTTGACAAGTTTCTTCGACCTGTAATATAACTTCAAAAAGTTTTTGTCCGATGTTCGGATGGACCTGCACAAGCGTTTGGATTTGTGTACTAAACTAAAGTAGCTACTTGGACATAAATAATGGACATTATCGCACAAATAAGCATTTATTGTGGAACCGCGATTCCTGGGAGTGCATTCTGATGAAGATCATCAAAGGTAAGGGAATATTTATAATGTGATTTCTGATCAACACGGCGGATATTTTTTTTTCTGAGCACCGTCTCATTATTGCATGGTTTGGTTTTTCCGTAAAGTTCTTTTGAAATCTGACACAGCGGTTGTATTAAGGAGAGGTATATCTATATTTCCATGTCTAAGAATTGTATTTTCATCGACATTTATAATAAGTATTTCTGTGAAATGATGTGGCTCTCTGCAATATCACCGGATGTTTTTGGAACTAGTGAACGTAAAGCGCCAATGTAAACTGAGATTTTTTTATATAAATATGCACTTTATTGAACAAACCATACATGTATTGTGTAACATGAAGTCCTATGAGTGTCATCTGATGAAGATCATCAAAGGTTAGTGATTAATTGTATCTCTATTTGTGCTTTTTTTGACTCCTCTCTTTGGCTGGAAAAATGACTGGGTTTTTCTGCGAGTTGGTCACCTAACAATCGTTTGTGGTGCTTTCGCTGTAAAGCCTATTTGAAATCGGACACTGTGGTGGGATTAACAACAAGATTACCTTTAAAACGGTATAAAATGTATGTTTGAGGAATTTTAATTATGAGATTTGGCGCCCTGTACTTTCACTGGCTGTTGTCATATTGATCCCGTTAACGGGATTGCAGCCCTAAGAAGAAATTACACACATTCTAGGTGACTACCTCATGAAGCTGGTTGAGAGAATGCCAAGAGTGTGCAAAGCTGTCATCAAGTCAAAGGGTGGCTACTTTGAAGAATCTCAAATATAAAATATATTTGGATTTGTTTAACACATTTTTGGTTACTACAAGATTCCATTTGTTATTTCATAGTTTTGATGTCTTCACTATTATTCTACAATGTAGAAAAAAGTAAAAATAAACTCTGGAATGAGTAGGTGTCAAACTTTTGACTGGTACTGTATATGAGGGCCTTCAAAAGAGGGGCCCCGCCAGTTGCCCATTCCTGCTCTACACTATACTTGCTTGTCTTGTCAAACTGAAATTAGGCAAACTATTAGAATTTTAGCAACCAGGAAATGGTGGAGCGATTTTTGCATAGTGCATATGTAAGTGCAAAACAGTGAAACAAAGAATTTCAATTCAAAAGCAGGCGTTCAAGTAAATGTGATACTTAATTGTGTCTGTAAACGTAGGCCATTCGTTCCACTCTTCAGACAACACAGGACAGGTATTTCAGACACTTACTTGAACTAGGAAAGTGTCCTTCCGATCCTCTGACAAGTCCACCACAAGGAGCTGTGTTAGGGAGAACAGAGCCTAGAATGACTATTTCAACACCAATACATCACCATTACAACTAGACTCCCAAACTTTCCATCCAGTCATTCAGGGGGATCTCTCAAATCATCTATCCTTGATTCTTCGCATCTTCACCTCATCAGAATGCATTGGAGGAGAAGGCCTGAGGGGAGGGACCTTTGACCTCCTCCAATTCGTTGAGGTGGCAAGGAAAGATGAATTGAGATAGACCGTGGCTCTGATCCAGGAACAACCTCTTAGCCCCTACCTCCTTGGAAGTTCCTGAGCTTTAACAGAGAGGCTAGCAGACTTTGCCATATTGCTTATACCTATCCAAGGGCTTAGGGGTAATGGGTTGCTTCTGAAAGGCCCACATTAGCAGCTCTAATCCTTAACGTTTCTCTGGTGCTAACACTGCTGTAGTCTCAGGGGGCCATCCTTCTATTATTCAAAGTCTCTACCGTACTTTACCCCTGTTTAGAGTCTTCCTGCCGACAGGTTCCCATGGCTTTCGGAATGTACATGATCAGGGTGTCCGAGGCTAATGGGGAGGGGGACTCACGTCGGTCTGGTCCGTGACCTGATCCATTAGCCGCTTCTGCACTCCCAGCAGGTAGGGGGTGGGGGCCATAACAACGTCGATGAGGATCTCAGGGACTATGGAGATGAAGGTGTGTTGCCAGGTGAATGGATAGAGGAGGGCGGCCACAGCGTGGATCACCTGGGACAGGGTGCTGTGGAGGGGTCAGACTTATTCAGTGTGTGTGTGTCACTGTGTGAAGTAGTTAAGCTCTCAATTGATGAAGTTGATGTATGCGTGTCTGAGACGACTAAAATAATGGTGTGTGTGTGTGCGCAGTACCTGAGCTCCACGGCTATGAAGACAATGCGTCGCTCCATAGCGGCGGCAGCGAACACCAGCACCACCTCCTCATTGGTCAAGCAACGGAAGAGCGTGCGGAAGTCCACATGCTCCAGCCACGAGTCCAACGGACGCGTCAGACTGATGATCTGTAGACAGTCAATTCCTATTGTTATATACAGTAAATGTCCCCACCGTCACCAACATGTTACATACAGTAAGGTAATAAAGTCAATTTAAAAAAAAAGTGGATTTTTATTTTTTTGTAATGCGAGCAAGCGGGGAACAACTTTACCTCAAGATAGTTCAGCCTCTTGATAAGCATGGCTTAACTCTTGGTATAATGGCAAAAATTTTGGAATGGCAGTCACCGGGGACAGGGTTTGAATCCTAGTCGGGGTACCCTCCTAATTAACTACAATAGTCCCATTGAAAGCATGTCCCAGCCACATCTGCGGCACAGTTGATTTTTCAGAGGCATAGTTCAGCCTAAATTTTTCATAATGAGTGTACTTGCTGAAATATATAGCAGTTTACTAAAGTAATCACACCTAAACGTACAGATACAATACAGCAACAACTAGAGTGTGTGTGGGGGTTAATTGTGGAAAAAAGGACCTGAAAGAAGGAATGTTGCAGGATGGGATTGGTGTTACTGGGATTTTAGCCCTGGGGGAAACATTGAGTAAGAGGGCAAGTTCAGACACAGCACCACACACACACATAGTGCTGTGTGTGTGTAGACACACAGATGTTATGTTTAACCAGTCATATACACCACACTTTACCCAATGGTGCCAGAGCAGTAACTTGGGGTTATCCAAAATGAATGCAAATGACTAAACATACACACTGTGGAATGTGTGTACACAAATGTCTACTATTCTTGCAGGCATTGACGTTCCTATTTTCATGTTGGCTGTGTGTGTCACCTCTGCCCTAGTGCATCTCTTTTCTTATCAGCATTATCCCAGGCTAAATGGATTTCCTTTTCTTTTCAGTCAATGCATCTCCACCTGCTGGCATGGTCTCCTTTTTCACTAGCTGTGTGTGTGTGTCCGTCCAACTGCCTTTGTGCATCTTGTTAGCAGTGTGTCTCCTAGATCTCTAGCTGTGTGCTTTAGTTTGACTTCCTGTAGCTTGGAAGAGGAGTACCCCTCATCCAGAATCTCTTTTCTCCTGGCCTGGATGATCAGATTGGTGACGGGGCCGGAGTATGTTTCCACCATATTGCTCATCACCAATCAATGTGGACATTTCTCAACTTTTGGAACTGTGTTTCTGGTTTTCATTACAACCAATTATTCCCATCATCCTAATGTTTTGTTATGATGTGCCCTAATGAATACCACCCAAGTCTCAAGGAAGACCATGGAGTCGTCCCATGTCAGCAAGCCATAAAACATTTTGTTGAAATTAACATTTGAAACTAAATCGATTGCACCCAATTTGGCCCTTTTATAGGACTCTCACAATATTCAACAAATATAGTACACAACATACAATTTGGACCTAACATCATCCTACTATTGGGTAGACATGATGAATCCAATAAAATAGTCAGTCACACATGGACCTCCTAAACCCCACGCCAATCCCACCCCAACAATCAGTATCCGTTCTCTATATCCGAGACGTAGTATGGAGCTGCGGCTTGGAGTTTTGCTTACTCACCCATTCAATGTATTCCCTGTGATTCTGATGTGTTTTTTCCCCTGTTCAGAGAAATTAGCCATTGATGTCATTTGCATTATTTACCATAAATTAGTGTGAAAGTACCAGGGGTGTATCCATTATGGACACGTTCACCGTTTAAGAACCAAACGGAAGTAAACAGAGCAAAACAACAATATTGGACAAATTCAGGTAGGCCCCTCCCTGTTCCGTTTAAGAAATATTTTGCAACAGAATCGGTGTAATGAATACGCCCCCAGGTTTTGCCCACTAGATGCTGCTGTTCCTGCCACACCCTTTTATACATTCTCCTGAAAGCAAGTCCTTCTCTTAGAAACCTAATGCTTCAACCCAACTCTACTTGAATTGTCCAACAAATGGCAGCTCTCTGAGGGCTATCCCTATGGTGCAATTCTCATATGAAGACTTTTCCTACATGCCCAAAACTTTGATGGAGAAATGGGCTATGACTAAAATGTTGTGACAATAAAATACAATTCTAAACCATTGCATGGCAGTCATATGCTTTTCAATACAATTACTAGAAAACATCTTTATATGTAGTATGATTAGTGATATTTACCATTAAACCCAACACCAGACAGTGTGTTCGGGATGTTTACCATTGAAGCCATTAGAACTGCTGTGGCCTAATGGTTTGCTTTAAACGAGGAATGGTCTAACTAATCCAGACCTTTTTTGAAGACAATAAACCACACAGGGTGTCCGTTTCCTGGACACAGATTAAACCTAAGAGAAGGACAAACTGAATAGCTTTCATGGAGGACTGGCTTGAGAATGACCACAACATTTATTTTCATAATCAGCAAAAGCTATTGGTTTTCTACCCAAGGTTGCAAAGAAAATGTTGTGATTAAAATGAATAAAGAGACCAGAATAATTGATAAATGGCCTTGACAGTAGCAGGAAGAGCGACATGTAGCGGGTAAAATCTGGTACTTTCACACTAATTTATGGTAACTAATGAAAGCGACTTCAATCAGATGAAAAGAAATCCTCACTTTCAAAGGGAATAACATTACATAGTATAAAGAAGCAATAGTTCAAGCCTCAGCTCCATGTTCAGACAGGGAAATGATACTGCATACTGGCTGGTTGTTGGGGTGGGATTGGCGTGTAGGTGCTCCGCCGGTGGCTTTTGAGCATATCATTGGATTCCTCATACTCATTGTTAGAAATAATTATGGTCCGAATCGGATGCTAGAGATCAAATGACATTTCAACAAACTAATGTTTCAGGAATGCTAATCATCGGTTTCTAACTAAATAAATTATTTCAACACAATCTGAGATGGTAGGTGTCAAAATTGTCTTGTGCTATACTAACTTAGTAATGTGGCTAAGTCAGGGTGCTAACCTCGGTGCCCTTGTCGGGAACGAAGCTCTTGATCTTGACAGTGTTGCCTGGGGCGGGGAACGCTGCCTCCCTAAGGCTCTGCATGAACGGGTAAATCATCGCCATGGAGATCTGGTGTCGCTTCTCCACCTCGTCAAAGATCTGCACCAGAAGACCGACAGGAATATTCCAACTCAGACATCGTCATTGTGCACCACTGGAATAATAACAATTACCACACACACACACATTTCAGTGGGTGAACTTTCAAGCCCTTCACAAAACCAACAGAAACCGCAATGAAATGGTGCAGCAGAATACGAGGAAGTAAACTGTGGGGCTTAGTATTCCCACTAACCTAAGTGATAGTGTAGCGGTGGTGTGTGTCAATATTCATGTCAAATGATTTGGGGCACCACTGAAAAGCAGTGAATTATGATTTATAAAAATCAGCTACTTCAACTTTGACCACAGACAGGGGCTAATGATAAAGTGCCACAAAGAGGGAGAACATATGAACCGTACAAACTAGGACATCTCAAAACCCCCATACCAGTCTAATAGGCTCATACATCAAAGTCATTTTCTCGTACCATAACACATCTTTACATAAACACAGAAACGCAGTCCAATTTCACACACGACTGAATAAAGGTATGAACAGTTGTCAGAATTGCGAGAGGTGCCCATCACATCCAGTTCTACTTAAGTGGAAGAGCGTACCTTTTTATTTTTTCCGATAGGGGAGGTTAGGTGCTGTTTCCAAGGGATTTCCACAGAACTGTGATAAGGTGAGAATTAGCTTGGTCTTAGTAGCTTTAAAGGGATAGTTAACTTTTTTTAAAAGTTAACTTATTTTACAGACTTACCTACAGTGTTGTCATCTTGTCCAAACTGCTTTTAAGTTTGTTCGTTGGTTATTTACCAGAATCTCCTGGCTAGCATTTTTGGAGCATGTAGCAGTGTATGGAAATTGATTGTATCAGTTCAAAAACACAAAAAAAGTGGCCTATATCTCTTTAATGGTGAAATCTGAGTAACCATCGTTACACCCAGGTTTCTGCCAGTTCAACTCATCCATGCTGCAGTCTCTGTGCAAAACACTCATTGTTGACAGCCGAAAGCCAATAACCTGAGCGGGTTACCTTGGAGAAGAGTCCGAAACAAGCCAGCCTGCTAATGATGCAGAAGGCCTCAGGGGGGCGCGCTCCCTTGCCGTGGGGCTAGGCGAGAACAATGGAGAAACAGACAGAGGAATAAGGAGACATTTGTCACACTATAATAAATCTTAAGGTAGAGCATCTGAAGTGAAAAACCAAAGTGAAACTTACCAGTAACCTTCTGCAGTATCCATTCCTTCTACTGCCATCGATCTCAGTCAAGACAAAGGAGAATGTCTCACTAGAGAAATGTGTGAAAGCATTTATATTTGATTATCAATAACACACCCAGCTTTCCCACTAGGAAAAATTCTGGACATTCATATCAGGTGCAGCGTTACCTGTGGTACTCTGTTAGGGGGGCCCAGCTGATCCCCTCAGGGAAACAGAAGAGCGTGATGGCCTTCAGGGTCTTTTCTTCCTCCTCTCTTTGGAATCTCACCATCCCATCCCTCTGAGTGAGAGTGAGAGACAGAGCGACCGAGAGTTGGAAAGTATTCAGACCCCTTCCCTTTTTCCACTGTGTTACATCCTTTTCCTCAATCTACACACAACACTCCATAATGAAAAAGCGAAAACAATTACTTTTTCACAAATCTATTTTATTTTAACTACCTTATTTCCATAGGTATTCAGACCCTTTATTATGACTAGAAATTGAGCTCAGGTGAATCCTGTTGCCATTGATCATCCTTGAGATGTTTCTACAACTTGATTGGAGTCCACCTGTGGTAAATTCAATTCATTTGACTTTTTTTGGAAAGGCACACACCGGTCTATATAAGTTCCCACAGAACTGGGGAAGGGTACCAAAAAATGTCTGCAGCATTAAAGGTCTCCAAGAACACAGTGACCATCATTCTTAAATGGAAGAAGTTTGGAACCACCAAGAACTGGCCAAATTAAGAAATTGGGGGAGAAAGGCCTTTGTCAGGGAGGTGCCCAAGAACCCGATAGTCACTCTGACAGAGCTCCAGAATTCCTCTGTGGAGATGGGAGAACCTGCCAGAAGGACAACAATCTCTGCAGCACACCACCAAATCAGGCCTTTATGTTCAAGTGGCCAGATGGAAAGGCACCTAAAGGAAAACAAATTCTCTGGTCTGATGAAACCAAGAGTGAACTCTTTGGCCTGAATGCCAAGCGTCACGTCTGGAGGAAACCTGGCACCATCCCTATGGTGAAGCATGGTGGTGGCAGCATTATCCTGTGGGGATAGTTTTCAGTGGCAGGGAGACACGTCAGGAGAGGGAAAGATGGACTGAGCAAAGTACAGAGAGACCCTTGATGAAAACCTGTTCCAGACTGCTCAGGACCTCAGACTGGGGCAAAGGCTCACCTTCCAACAGGACAACGACCCTATGCACACAGCCAAGACAACACAGGAGTGGCTTCTGGACAAGTCTCCGAATGTCCTTGAGTGGCCCAGCCAGAGCCCGGACTTGAACCCGATCTAACACCTGTGGAGATATCTGAAAATAGCTGTGCAGTGACAATCCCCACCAAACCAGACAAAGCTTGAGAGGTTCTGCAGTGAAGAACGGGAGAAACTCCCCAAATACATATGCCAAGCTTGTAGCGTCATACCCAAGAAGACTTGATGCTGTAATTGCTGCCAAAGGTGTTTCAACAAAGGACTGAGTAAAGGGTCTGAATACTTAGGTAAATGTGATGTATTAAATAGGTAAATGTATCTCAAAACCTGTTTTTGCTTTGTCATTATGGGGTATTGTGTGTAGATTGATTAGGGGGGGAACGATTTAATCCATTTTAGAATAAGGCTGTGACGTAACAAAATGTATAAATGGTCAAGGGGTCTGAATACTTTCCGAATGCACTCTAATGAGCATTCTAAGATCAACTAGATCTCTGCCTGTGTTATTGTGAGTGCTCTGCCGTTTAATCACAACTTAGTCCACTACTGGATGCCTGTCTGATGTTTAGCAACCCTCCTACTTTCCTTGCTGAAGGCCTACCTGAACTATTTTATCCTACCTCCCTTTTAATCTTCAAGGACTTCCAATGCACTTTTAATTTCTTCACATTTTTCCTTCATATCCCTTTCAGGAGACATGCAGTGTGTCCAACTAGCGGACTCACCTTGGGGAACTGGTAGGTGATCTGCGGCTCGTAGGCCCCCTCTTTGGACTTCTTGAGGCTGACCACCACCAGGTACTCAAAGAAGTAGTGCCCGCTCATGTAGCGCTGCTCCCGGGCTGTGGTGCCCACTGGGGCTGAATCCAGAGACTCCTGACATGGCTCCTTCACCTCTGCAGCGACAACATTGTGTTGTGTAAGCAGACGCTTACTATATAGTAACATAACATTTAGTTGTGTCTTTTTATCCACTTTGTTTTTGATAGTTAAATAAGAATTGATTAATAATCTGATCTGTCCAGGTTTTATAACACTGCGATGTTGAAAAGTGTATGCTAGCTTGCTGGAACTGGGAGCTGTTTTGGTTAGAATGCGGACATCGGCTTCAACGGCAGTGGAGAAGTGCAGTGAGAGGATTGCGGAGATATCAGGACTACTTTGATGATTACCGATGTGTGGTAGGCATTCTGGCGCCAGCGGCTGCCGTGGCATCTCCCAAGTGGGTGCTACACAGTAATGCAAAGGACTTGCTACAGTACCTACCGCATCCATAAGGAGGCCACAAAAAAAATCTAAATCTGTGTTCTTTGGAGAGGCTGAAGATGTCAGGGACAGCGAGGTGTGCCGATGGTTGCAGACCTGTCTCTGACCTCCTCCTTATAGGCTGTCTCGTCGTTGTTAGTGATCAGGCCCACCACTGTTGTGTCGTCAGCAAACTTAATGATGGTGTTGGAGTCGTGCCTGGCCATGGATCAGCGTGGCAGATGTGTTGCTACCTACCCTCACCACCTGGCGGGGGACGTCAGGATGTCCAGGATCCAGTTGCAGAGGGAGGTGCTTAGTCCCAGGATCCTTAGCTTAGTGATGAGCTTTGAGGGCACTATGGTGTTGAACGCTGAGCTGTAGTGAATGAATAGCATTCTCAAGTAGGTGTTCCTTTAGTCCAGGTGGGAAAGGACAGTGTGGAGAGCAATAGAGATTGCATTATCTGTGGATCTGTTGGGGCAGTATGCAAATTGGAGTGGGTCTAGTGTTTCCGGGATAATGGTATGTGACCCATGACCAGCTTTTCAAAGCACTTCAAGGCTACAGATGTGAGTGCTACGGATAGGTAGTCATTTAGGCAGGTTACCTTATGGTTATTGGGCACAGGGACTATGGTGGTCTGCTTGAACCATGTTGGCATTACAGACTCAAGTCAGGGATATGTTGAAAATGTCAGTGAAGACACCTGCCAGTTGGTCAGCACATGCCCGGAGCACACATCCTGGTAATCCGTCTGGCCTTGAATGTTGACCTGTTTAAAGGTCTTCCTCACGTCGGCTACAGAGAACATGATCACACATCCGGATGGTATGCATGACCCTTTGACTTGGCAGTGAAACACCCATTTTAATTGGTCGCTAGGGTGCCAGTGAAAAAAAATGTAGCTGTTCATATTCTTTCTGCCATTTAAAAAAAAAAAAAACATCCATGGGTATGCAACAATGGGTATGCAAACTATTTATTCAAAAAGTTTAGTACGAAGTCTTGGTTGAATCATTGTAATGCGCAATTCAGTCATCATGCACTGTTTGAATTAACATTTCTGAAGGCTTTCCCCAAAAAATCTTCCCAATTATATATTGACTGCCAAGTAGTAATGATATCATGATTTGCATCAATCGCAAAGGCATTTATTTAGCAAACTCTGCCATCACATGTAGCCTACTGTACATTGCACAGCACAAAAACACTGCTAGCCAAACAACAATCTCTTGCTAAGAGTGCAATTGAAGTAAAGGGCAACTTTCTTGTTTCTTGTTGTTGTTCCCAGACCTCAAACTGGATCTCCTTTAATGTGGTTTTAGCATTTGAGGTTTTTGTATTTTTTAAGTGTTATTTTGAGAGTGAAAACCTGAAAACACAACATGTTTACAATCACGAACAATAACACCTTTGAGATTGTGCAGATTCGTTCAATCAATGTAAATACGATATTGTCAACTTAAAATGTAATTACTTGTGTATGGTAGGCTATAAGCTATATTATATTCCAGGTTATATATTATAGTCTACTTGTTCAGCTCACAAATTAAAGACATAATTTGCCTGTTTTCCTGGGCCAGTAGCTTTCTGTTGGCACTGGCCTGGTGTGCCACTGGCAAATTTACCTGAATGTCAAGCTCTGCAAGGGCATGCTAATTTAAAAGATGGCAAGTCATTATTAGCCTGGTTCTGTTTGGAATACAGGTACATTATGGGACACAGGTCAGGTCATTATTGCTGTACAGCGGCAAAACATTTGCGCAACCAAATCATGTGCTGGTTCCATCAACTGAAAAAGTGATGTATTAATCTAACAGTAAATTGAATGTCCTGAAAATGTTTTGTTGTAGCCTACTACCCTATGCACTCACAGTGGCTGATGCCTATGTCGTATCTCAAAGCCATATCAAATATTTATGTTGTAAGATAATTGCTATTGAACTTAATATTAAGAGTTGAGGAAAACAAATGATACCCACAGAAAGTCGTCTCAACAACAGTTGCTTCCAAAAGCTGTGTTTTAGCCGCAATTGGATTTTGAAACGTTATACTATAGAAGCCTTTTTTTTTCGGAGCGCACATCAGGGGAGAGAGTGGCTCACTCATCACAGCTGCAGGCCCCACCGCAATGGGCCTAGGGCCTGGGCAGACACATGCATCACAGGAATCATTAGGATACTGACCAAATCATGGTTCTGGCTGCGCAGAAAAGTATTGTGTGTGTGAGAAATAGGAAGTACTTAATAGAAAACAATACGTTTTTTAATGTAACGAGACGTTTCCATGGAGCGTTTTAAGGCCTTATACTCACGATCTCTGTTGAGCTTGGCCCGGAATGAAGACCACATTGTGCTGAGCCTCTTGAGGGCACCTCTCTCAACCTCCTCATCCTCACTAGGCTGGACAGTGCCTAGAAGGGACCACCGGACCAACAGATGATTAGTAACTCCTACACAAGGGTCATGTTACCAAACGGAACAAAATTAACTGAAACCGGGAGGGACTAGGTGGACTTGTCTAATAAGAAACACTTATTTTTCTGTTGCAAAACGTAAAAAAAAATATATATTTATATTTGGAGTGCCCTATTGAACATGACCAATGCGTTACCCTGTTACTGGAGCTTTGGCACCTAAACCTCACATTCATCTGCCTTCAGATTGACCAGAGTAAAACAAGAACCCTGTGACTGATGTGCTAAAATATGGACCACTTCAAACAATGTGAAATCATAAAATGTACAACAATGGAAACAGCTTAAGTAGAATATTGCAATTCTGTGCTCTGACCTTGCTCATAGGTTAGTCATCAGCAAACTAATCTACGCTCAAACAAGAAAACACTGGAGGCACCTGTGGAGCGTTATCATTACATCTCTAATGTGTGTATTTTCCCTTTAAACTTTTGATACCTTTATTTGGTTAACAGTATGCTTTTATGGTTACAAGCCGCCTGGACCAAACAAAGCCATGGAACACACTCCTAGAGCTAAAGGTAGAGTCAAAGTGAAAAATGTGTACTGTGCCCAATAAGGCCTACTGTAACTACTCACTGAGATCACATGATGGGGCGTCTTTCTCTTTCCCATTGGCAGCACCTTGAGGTTGCTCACCTGTTCAGGGGAAAGTCATTCTGTGAAACTGGTTTGTCATAACGTTCCCATAATGCCAGAGGTTCCACCTTATTGAAACATACTGAACCAACAAAACTGTCCAGAGCAATACATAGGTTGGCTTATGGACAAAATGACCACATGGTTTGCCAGTTGATAAATTGTCCACCAATGACATTACCTAGTGTGTGTGTAACAGTTCAACCATTAACAGACACTACAGTGTTGCAGTCAACCAAAATGACTGAACATGTGTCCAATTTTATTTCCATGCTCACTATTACGGTTTACAGACCAGCACTGTGGAAACAAAAGGACAAAACATGCACAGTTCAGCTAGGGCTGGGAAATATATCGATTTTGATTCATTTCAATATATGTTTTTGCACTATATTCCAAATGTCTGTAACGCAGAATCAAGGTTTTGGGGATTTTTCATTTTGATGAGCGTTTGTCCGATTGTTCTCATGTCTTTTTCATCTCGTTTGCTCTTCCTGTGCTGTGCACCTTCCCAGTTACACCAGAGATCAGTATATAATGACAAGATGCTCATGCAATGCTTGCGTCCACATATTAAATTTACACATGCAATGTTATTCAATCATTGCACCCACACGGCTCACGTGCTCCAACAAGCGTCTGCGTTGCCAAGCGCTAAAATAGAAGTCAGTTCTATTTGTGACGGTGAACGCTGTGCAAGTCCTGCCTCTCCCATCTCCTCAGAAGCAGCAACCCGCGTGCCATGAGATCACTTCAGTCTCTGACAAGCGGTTTCAACTCGCAATTTGCATTTAAGGTTTGGTCCAACAGAATAAATAAAAAAATAAATAGGTCATATGGACACCGAAACACATTATTACAGTAAAATCATGTTCAATTTCTAGCAGAGCAAACACCACACAAAAAAAATTGATGTATCAATGAACATTCATTCAGGAAAAGTACTGTCCAGTTTGTCGCTCGCACACTGCGGTACCACATAGCGCTAGCAGCATTTTTGTTAAATAAAGATTATAAAATACTAAACAGCTAGTATAAAACATTCAAAAGCATAAAACAGTTACAAAGAATTCTCAACTAATGTAGGGCCCTTGATTTCAACATCTGAACAAAGTGGACAGGCTAGCATGCTGTTCAAACAGTTGGAGAATGGTGTTCATAATAATTCAACTGATGTGCTCTGTTAGCTAGCAAATAAGATCCAAGTTGGCTAAGCGTGAAATAAAAAATATTAGCTGGATACTCACTAGCACGTGGGCTTGTGTTTGAGAGATTGTTTATGAGACCTGTGTTAATTTTCTATAATCCCTGCTATCCCTCCAGAGTCCAAAGGTGGCGAGCTTTACACCTCTCCAGCTGACGCTTGGCATTGCGCATGGTGGTCTTAGGCCTGAGTGCGGCTGCTCGGCCATGGGAACCCATTTCATGAAGGTCCCGACGAACAGTTCTTGTGCTGACGTTGCTTCCAGAGGCAGTTTGGAACTCAGTAATGGGTGTTGCAACTGAGGACACTCTACGTGCTCCTGTTCTGTGAGCTTGTGTGGCCTACAACTTCGCAGCTGAGCCGTTGTTGCTCCAAAATGTTTCCACTTCACAATAACAGCACTTACTGTTGACTAGGGCACCTCTAGCAAGACAGAAATTTGCCGAACTGACTTGTTTGAAAGGTGGCATCCTATGACGGTGCCACTTTGAAAGTCACTGAGCTCTTCGGTAAGGCCATTATACTACCAAAGTTTGTCTATGGCGATTGCATGGCTGTGTGTTCAACTTTATACATCTGTCAGCAATGGGTGTGGCTGAAATAACCGAATCCACTCATTTGAAGGGGTGTCCATATACTTTTCAAATCCCCCAAAAGTTGTGAAAATAGTCAAGAACTGAGTTATGCCATACCTCATTTCAGCTATATAACTACCTAAAGAGCTCCAGTTATGCATTTGCCTAGTCAGCGACTCAGGCTACTTTTCCAACAGAACCACCAAATGAATACCTGGACTCTTTATTCAGTTGTCTAAACTTGTAGTAATCATGGTTGAATTACCAACTAGGGGGGCCCCATTGATTTTGTTAGTTACTCTCACTCTGGTATCGAACTGCAAACAATTATCCCCTCCCTATGGCAAAATGTGTATAATTTCTTGAAATTAGCTATAAAACTGCTAATTTCCGGCAAAATGTGTAGAATTGCTGGAAATTAGCTAGCAAACCTGCAATATTTTCTCCACGCCCTGTTTAAAATGTAGAACTGCAGTAAATTATAACGTATTTTTCTTCTCTCCCCTGTCAAGAGGGGGGCCGCTAAATGGATGTGTGGATGTGGGTATGAAGACCACTGCGGCCCCTCATGATGATTTCTGTTTTTTTTTGTGGCCCCCATCAAAGTTGCCAATCCCTGGGTTATATTGTGTTGTCTGTGTGTAAAATGGAGTTCACAAAAACAAAAATGTTTGAAAAGAGATTAAATGTCACCTAATCATTACCACATACCTACTCAACTTATTCTCACCAGAGCACTGACCGTTTCTCGCCAATTTATGCCTCTTCTCACAGTTGTCCAAATAGACTCCCTTGCTAGCTGCACTGCAGACACATTTACTAGACACATAATTTGGGCCTGACAAAGACACATTGTTGGATATCTGTTGGTCTATATAAAACCACTGAGAAACAACAGTTGGGACATTACTTATTATCATCTTTTTTCTGTCCAGCAACTGGATGTGCTTCCTTTTTCTACATATTTATTTACCACTAATTCACAAGCACTACACTTGGACTACCAAGGATGTGTTTCGTTCAATACTGCCTTTAGTTTACAGACTAAATCTCACACCTGACTCAATAAGTCAAGTAATCACCAAGCTCTTCATTATTTGAATCAGGTGTGCTAATTCTGAAATTTCCTATATAATAAGTGGAAGGTTGGGAAACTCTGCATTACACTTCAGCGCCACTATACGTGTCGCTTTGCTTTGAGGGGAGAGGTGCAGAGGGGAAGAGCATCTTTAATTTCCTCGACTATACCATTTTCGTTGATTAAGTACAATAGCTTTTTTTTCCAGCTAGTGGTTGACCTAAATGATCCTCTAATACACAAGTTGCTTTTGTTTACATTGTGAAAATAGTCAAATGTAGCTAGCAAGAGTTTCTGCTCGCTAGTAGCAATTCGACTTCATACATTTTTGTAAAATAACGAGTGGTGTATATGCAACAAATCAACTTAAATTATCATTATTTGAATTCACAATACGGAATTAATGCACGCATCAGCCATCAAGAATTGAGCATCAGCAATTCTTGAGCTTGGATGCTGCCATTGGACGTGGGCAGCAAAGCAGCTTTAATTTCAAACGAAGCATTCATTTAATGGCTGATAGCTGATGTCAATGCCCGATGGCTGTAGCGCAGCAGGGCCGCTAGAAGAACATGAGAACAGTCAGGCTTACATACTGCGTCGTAGGTGTAAAGAATTAATTCTCCATCACAGGGTGTGCTGCCTGTCCTTCAGGTTACATAACATGTTACAACATCTTCTCTTGACAGCCAGCAAGCCTCAACTCAATCCAATTAGGGATTGGTAGCTTCTCATTCTGGCAAGGTTCTCGCTCACTCTCTCTTCCTCCCTAAACCTTTATCTGTATGTAATGTACTAAAGTATTATTGCACTTGAAATATGACCATGATAGACCGCTAAAGTCAGTGATTCATGGTTTAGGTTCTGCGGTTTCAGAAATGCACTGTGATGAACCGATTACATTTTTAGCCGATACCGATATCCAATATTTTCCTTGCCAAAAAGAAAATAGACCGATATTTTATATTTTTGCAGCCTTTGAAGCATTCTAGTACAGTTAAGTAGTTGCACACGTAGCGGTCTAAGGCACTGCATCTCAGTGCAAGAGGCGTCACTACAGTCCCTGGTTTGAATCCAGGCTGTATCACATCCGGCCGTGATTGGGAGTCCCATAGGGCGGCGCACAGTTGACCCAGCGTCGTCCGGGACGTCATTGTAAATAAGAATTTGTTCTTAACTGACTTGCCTAGTTAATATAAAAAAGGTCACACACCACACTACCCAAAAGGTTATTTTGTTGGCATTTACGCATGTCCCCATTACCAGTAAAACAATCAAAAATTATTTCTTCAACTTCGATTCTGTGCTGTTTTGTTGTTCAGTCGTTTCATTCTCAACCAGGATTTCTATGGAAAGCCGTTTGGGTCTTTGCGTGTCAAAAAAGATGCATGTCAAATAACACTATTGGACGTGTAACAAGACACTGTTTCAGTAGCTATAGTTAACTATATAGCTAGGTGTCATCTAAAATAACCTTAATTTATAAGACAGTTCTTGTTTGATTAATTGTGGTCGAATCCATTGGTAAAGTTAGCAACAGTAAGGATTAGCCACAAGTGGACTTTGCGGTTAGCCTTCAGAATAAAAGTATGGCATATTATTTTATCATTTGCATCAATGACACTTTTTTGAAGGCAAACCGCAAATTCCACAATTGTGACTAATCCTTATTGTGGCTAGCTTTACAACACATAACCCGGTTCGGTCGAGCCTCACTAGCCAGATGACGCTAGCTGGCTGCTTATAACGTTAGCTTTTGGCAACAGGGTTAAGTAGCTGGCTAGCTATTTATTTTCATGAACTGAAGTTCAATTTCAATAGGCAAACAATACAATACTTACAAGGATCCCTAAATAATCGTTAAGAATAATGAAAATGACTGCAGGTTCTACTGGTCATTGTTTTCAGGCTGGTTGTATTGGTGCTAGCTAGGTACCAAGCTAAAGTTAGCTAGCCCAGAAGTTGCGGTCAAACAAATAATGCTTTATTACCAACGTGGTATTGTAAACACATCGTTCGTGGCTGGCCTTTGCAGACTTTTTTTGTACAGATTTGACAGTGCCACTGGTTATTTTTTCACACTCGGAGACCCAAACAGCATCCTATAGTATGCATGTCGTGAAGCTAATCGCAGTGACGCGATTACTGTGCAACTCCAGTAGGACAACATCTGAAAAATAGTGCACTTGGTAGTGTGTACCGGTGCTCGCCCAGTTGGCAAAAGCCAACATTACCTACGGCAGAACGGTTTTAATGGATTTTGTCTAAGTTGTCTCGCTGAAAATGTCTTACTGTTTCAAAATGACTGCTCAAGCCACACAGCACACCATGTGCGGGCTAGGTTAGGAATGTTGTGTTGCACAAAATTGTACGTGCCATTATTATGTCATGTGCCTACGCTATATAGGTATGCACGGTAGCTTTGACATCGGCGTTAAACTGGACATTGGACCGACACCGATTTTGGCATTTTTAGCTAATATCGGCCGATTCCGATATGTTCACCGATATATCGTGCATCCCTAGTCATGACTATCCTATGACGATCCAAAGGATCAGGTTAGTGGATCAGCGCACTCCCTCCGTAAACCATAGGCTGCAGACGATACCCTTTGTGGCCTAGTTTGGGTGACTTATGAAGAGTTTACCGCCCAAGAACTTTAACATCAAACAATGGACAACATATTTCATCCTCCGAATGTTGGTAATGATGAGAAATTGAATATGGGAAATTAATGTATATTTTGTGATGTCATTAAAAATCTGAAAGATGTTATAAATGGAAACATTAACTTTTAAGAGCTTTCACACAGTATATCAGACGTACATTTAAATGTTGTAAAACTTGAATGATTAAATATGAAACTATGTGAAAAAATGTAATGTACACTAAGCCACACCCTTAATGAGGTCAGAGTTTGTGTCAACATGATGGACCACCTTTCAGGCCAGAGTGCTTAAAAGGACTCACTGAGAATTTAAATACAGACCAGAGAACAAATAAACATTTAAATACAGACCAGAGAATGTGTAGGCCACTGCACGTTCTCTGGTCTGTATTTAAGCACTTTTAAGCACTCTGGCCTGAAAGGTGGTCCATCATGTTGACACAAACTCTGACCTCATTAAGGGTGTGGCTTGTTAAAACTACAAGACCAGACAGCGTGGAGCAGTGACTACCAAGCTGAGAATGGTAGGACCCTCAAACTCTCAATGAGTGAAGAAGGTAAAGACTCCAAACATTCAGTCTGCAGCTGTGTATGTAAATTAGTCTAGGACATGTGACCAAAGACGAGAGGGAAGAACAGATTCCTCACCACTGTGGTACACCTGAAGTATCAATTCTAAAAGAACACTCCCAGACAGAAGCCTACAACTAAGGACAATGTGACCTCTGGTGGACAACCAGAGACTTGCGTCAAACCACCTCCCGTAGCCGGGATCGAGTGGTTTCAGAGAGAACAAAGACAGACATCTACCTGTAAATATATTGCGTTTCTAATCCGAATGAGTGGTTGTCAGGGTGCTAAGTATTATGTTTATGGTGAGCATAGCTTCCAAATGTATGTATGATAAATTTACTCTGTCTATACCCCTCCCATTGCGTAACCAAACTGTCATGCTTTTGCCGATTAATGCTGACACCTTAAGTCTAAGAGCTTCCACCAACATTTACACATTCCTTTCAAAATTCTTCACGCTCTGTCAAATTGGTTGATCATTGCTAGACAACTATTTTCAGGTCTTGCCATAGATTTTCAAATAGATAAGTCATAACTAACTCGGTCACTCAGGAACATTCACTGTCCTCTTGGTACTAATGTAGATTTGGCCTTGTGGTTTAGGTTCTGCTGAAAAGGGAATTCAGTGAACTTGCCTGTGCTTTGCTCTTTTTTTTTTATCCTGAAAGTCCCTAGCCCTTAACAATGACAAGCATACCAATAACATGATGCAGCCACCACTATGCTTAAATACTGAGTGGTACTGAGTAATGTCTTGTATCTGCTGCAAACATAACACTTTATTCAGGACAAAAAGCAAATTACTTTACCAAATTTTTTTGCAATATTACATTACTGCCTTCTTGCAAACAGGAAGCATGTTTTGGAATTTTATATTCTGCACTGGCTTCCTTCATTTCACTCTGCCAATTAGGTGAGTATTGTTGAGTAACTACGAAGTTGGTCCATCCTCAGTGGTTTCCTTCCTCTCTGGCAACTGAGTTAGGAAAGACACCGGTTTCTTTGTAGTCACTGGTTGTATTGATACACCATCCAAAGTGCAATTAATAACTTCACCATTCACAAAGGGATATACAAGGTCTGCTTTTTTTTATTACCCTTCTACCAATAGGTGGGCCTTCTTTCCAAGCCTCCCTGGTCTTTGTGGTTAAATCTGTGTCGATAATTCACTGCTCGACTCAGGGACCTTACAGATAATTGTATGTGTGGGGTACGGAGAGGAGGTAGTCATTCAAAAATCATGTTAAACACTATTGCACACAGTGAGTCCATGTGATAAGCAAATCTTGACTCCTGAATTATTTAGGCTTGGCATAAAAGGGGTTGAATACTTATTGATTAAAAAGCATTTCAGATTTATAAAGAATAAGTAACATTTTCAAAAAAACAATTCCGCTTTGACATTATGGGGTATTGTGTGTGTGTGTGGCAGGCAATGTAAATATGTTTTTTTATTAAGGCTGTAAAACAACTAAATGTGAAAAGTCAAGGGGTTTGAATACTTTCTGAAGGCACTGTATGTTAGTCCGTTACTATCAAATCATAGCAGTTATGGGCCTAGGACCTATAACAGGAACTTGTTACAGCCTTTGAAGATCAAATACATCAAGAGTGAACATGTTCTGAAGCCCAAAACTTTGAACATAAGTTGGCCACAAAAAGCTCAAATTAAAGGGCTCATTTGTTTGACGGTTTGTTTGATGCACTAGTATGCAAAATCCTAATCATTATTTACAAGCCTAAATTCACATAGCATTCATGTAAATACGTACACCGAGTGTACAAAACAGGAACACCTGCTCTTTCCATGAGACTCAGCAGGTGAATGCTATGATCCATTATTGATGTAACCTGTAAAATCACTTTCAGTGGAAAAGACAGGTTAAAGACTTTAAGCCTCGAGACAATTGAGACATTGTATGTGCCATTCTGGGGGGCAAGGCAAAATATGAAGTGCCTTTGAAAAGTACCTGGTGCACTGGTTTAGGTGTGTGAAACGCAACGCTGCTGAGATTCACGCTCAAGTATCCCGTGTTTGTCAAGAATTCTCCCCCACTAGGGATGGGTAATCGAGAAGGACGTCAAAATTCTCTCTTTAACCAGAGATCACATTTTGTTCAAATACTATAAAACCATTTGTTCGTAATTGATGTCTTGAAGAAAACGTTGATGTGCGTTGACTCCACTGTTCCATTTGGGACACAACAAAAAAGAAACCAAGCATCACAGTTCAGCTCCCTACATTTCCTTTCCCCTTCATGTCTTACTTAATTGCGTTCAGACCACTCCCTCCACACACGCATGCTGAGTGCACATACGCTTTTATAGGCATTTACTTCTGCATCTACCTGATGGGATACACAAGCTAAATTCCTTGTCAAATGACAAGTTTTAACACGTTCAAAATGGACTGGTGAACGGAAGGAAATGGACAGATTCAAATGAGTGGATTTGGCTATTTCGGATACACGTGTGTGTATAAGGTAGTAGTTGTGGAATTGTTAGGTTAGATTACTCGTTGGTTATTACTGCATTGTCGGAACTAGAAGCACAAGCATTTCGCTACACTCGCATTAACATCTTCTAACCATGTGTGTGACAAATCACATTGGATTTGAGTGTAACCACAGACTGCTGAAGCAACACTATAGCAACGTCAGCATAAGAACTGTTCGTTGGGAGCTTCATGAAATGGGTTTCCATGGCCGAGCAGCCGCACACAAGCTTAAGATCACCATGCGCAATGCCAAGCGTCAGCTGGGGTGGTGTAACTCTCGCTGCCTTAAACTCTGGAGCAGTGGAAACGCATTCTCTGGAATGATTTTATTTAACTGGCTTGCCTCCTTAAATAAAAAAGGTTAAGAACAAATTCTTATTTACAATGACGGCCTACCCCAGCCAAACCCGGATGACACTGGCCACCCTATGGGACTTCCAATCATGGTCAGATGTGAAACAGCCTGGATTCGAACCAGGGACTGTAGTGATGCCTCATGCACTAAGATGCAGTGCCTTAGACCGCTGCGCAACTCGGGAACCCCCGATATGATGAATCATGCTTCACAATCTGTCAGTCCGATGGACAAATCTGGGTTTGGTGGATGCTAGGAGAACGCTACCTGCCCGACTGCATAGTGCCAACTAAAGTTCGGAGGATGAATAATGGTCTGGGGCTGTTTTCATGGTTCAGGCTTGGCCCTTAGTTCCAGTGCTACATCATACAATGACATTCTAGACGATTCTGTGCTTCCAACTTTGTGGCAACGGTTTGGGGAAGGCCCTTTCCTGTTTCAGAATGACAATGCCCCTGTGCAAAAAGCGAGGTCCATACCGAAATTATTTGTTGAACGGTGTGAAAGAAGTTGACTGGCCTGCACAGAGCCCTGACTTCAACCCCATCGAACACCTTTGGGATGAATTGGAACACCCACTGTGACAGGGCTTAATCGCCCAACATCAGTGAATGATGTTCGACAAGCAGGTGTCTCCATACCTTTGGTCGTATTTCATCTCCACTTCCTAACATCAAAATAATCAACAGCGTGACTCCACGTTTACTTCTATATGATAATTATATCAATATTTGCGCATAAACGCGTTTTCACTGCCATTTCTAGCAATTTAACAAAGATTCCCCCATGTTGAAGAAATTGTCTGCATTTGTAAAATTGTAGCGAAACGTCCCGTTTCCTGGTATGACTTAACTCATGTAAAAACGGTGGATGGAACGAGGTCGTAGGAAATAAACACTTTCAGAAAACCTAGTGTCAAAATGTAAATGTGGTTGAAGCGTTACCATTACCCATTTAGGTAAATTGCGCATTAATACACTGATGACAGGCCTGCATGCCCTTCCACCTATATATCAGGTAGCCCTCAAAAACCTTCATGGATAAAATGTTAGAATTGACTAACATTTGACATTCTAATTCCCATGTGCCAACATATCGCCACGGGCAGTGCCATTATGAAACTTGCACTCCTGTAGACCTGAAATAATTAGATGGTGAAACTTGCTTCCAACCAATCACACAAGCAAAGTAATTCCGCCATTGTTAAATATCAGGACAAGGATCCTGCAAATAATATTTTTTATAGTTGAAATACATTTAGCAGGCAGACATTTCGAATTAGTTCTACATGTGGGTGGAGTGGCGCTTCATAGTTACGTTGACATCACCATCCACGTGTACCGTAAATTATTAGTTAAATAAAGGTTCAATAAAAAAAACAACGTTTCCATTTTTGTCGCAAAGACAAGTTAGACAAGATAAATTGTCGATCTTAAAAGAAAATGTCTCATCTGCGGTTTCCATTACACAAGGCGCAAATATTTGTTTGTTGCGACGTTGCTTTTGTCGAATAAACTGGTCAATGGAAACCTGCCTGCTGTTGGCACCGCCGGAACGCGAGTAGCGACTTGATTGAAGACACTTTTTCAGTAAATGTACACTTACATTTTTACAAACCTTGTCATACAATCAGTCATTCATTCTCAATGCGAACATGTTTAAAACGTTTTAGCCAATAAATTAATGTCATCTACTCACTCGATCTCTGCGTGAAGTTGTTTAATCCATGTCTTTTTCGAATCCTTCTCGATACCTCTCCACTCATAGCTCACACAGGTATCAACGTTGAGCCTCTTATCTCCCTGGACTGCTTGTCGTTTCTCAAATTAATATGTATCAACCACATTCATCATGGCAACACAAGGAGAATAGTCGCACAAGTAACGCATGCTGTTGCTCAATGTTCACGTGTTGGCTTCTCTGGGAATTGGAGAGATGAACGCACCAAACTGTACAGTGCGCGGAGCCTATGGTTCGATCAATTGTCAGTGTCTCACGTGGAAGTGCTTCATCCGATACAATTACGCTACCAATGCATAACTATTCATTTGATAACTAGAATTACAGCTAATTTCATCTGGTGAGTCGAGATGAGAATCAAATAAAATTGACATAGGATAGGCGACAAACATATCAGACAAACATATTTCATCCCTAATAAATCGTTTAAAACTTTTCTTAGATATCCTTTTTTGTTTTCAGTGCAGTTATGTAGGACAGCTCATAACTATTAATTAGCCTTTACAATACTGACCAAATAAACGCAACATGTAAAGTGACAGATCCCAGAAATGTTCCATATGCACAAAAAGCATATTTCTTTCAGATTTGGTGCACAAATGTGCTTACATCCATGTTGGTGAGCATTTCCACTTTGCCAAGATTATCCATCCACCTGACAGGTGTGGCATGTCAAGAAGCTGATTTAAACAGCGTGAGCATAACACAAGGCCACTCAAAAATGTGCAGTTTTGTCACACAATACAATGCCATGTTTCAAGTTGATGAGCATGCAATTGGCAGGAATGTAGGAATGTCCACCAGAGCTGTTGGCAGAGAATTTGTTCCTTTCTATGCCCTTGGAGACCAATGTCGTTTTAGAGAATTTGGCAGTACATCCAACCAGCCTCACAACCTCAGACCACGTGTAAGCGTTGTATGGGAGAGCGGTTTGCTGATGTCAATGTTGTGAACAGAGTGGCCCATGGTGACAGTGGGGTTATAAACTCAGCAAAATAAGAAATGCCCCTTTTTCAGGACCCTGTCTTTAAAAATATCATTTGTAAAAATCCAAATAACTTCACAGATCTTAATTGTAAAGGGTTTAAACACTGTTTCCCATGCTTGTTCAATGAACCATAAAAAATTAATGAACATGCACCGGTGGAATGGTCGTTAAGACCACCTTGAGCTAGCAACGAGCTAGACTCTTTATTGTCCATACGGAGCCCCGCCGATCCATCACAACTGGTCTGCCGACGTGGTCGCCCAATGTGGTCACAGCGGGCTTTTCTGTTGCGATGCCGCTGAAGACCCATCTTCTTGCCCTGGCCTGCTAGCTCTCTAAGCGCCGTGTCTCCCACTCACCTAGCGTAGTACTGACTACTGAACGGCTCCCTGACTCACCTATTGCTGTTCTTTGGACCCTATGATCACCCGGCTACACAGCTGATGGCCCCTGGACTGTTTCAATAACACCGTACGTCATTTTGTTTATCTGTCAGCCCCAGCCTCGAACTCAGGTCCTCTATGTACCTAACTGACCCGCTCTGCCCATTCATCGCCATTTACCCGTTGTCTTAGCTCTCCTGATCAACACCTGTGACTGCTTTATGCCTCACTCTAATGTTAATATGCCGTGTCTACTGCTATTTCAGCTAGTCCATATTGTTTTATTTCACTGTAGAGCCCTCAGTCCCACCCACCTTGCCCACCTTGCCTTAGCTCTTTTGTCCCACCTCCCACACATGCAGAGACCTCACCTTGCTTAACTGGTCCCACCAGAGACAAAACATCGTCACTCAACGCCTATGTTTACCTCCACTGTACTCACAACCCACCATACCCTTGTCTGTACATTATACCCTGACTCTGTTCTACCACGCCCAGAAATCTGCTCCTTTTATTCTGTTCCCAACGCACTAGACGACCAGTTCTTATAGCCTTTAGCCATACCCTTATCCTACTCCTCTGTTCCTCTGGTGATGTAGAGGTTAATCCAGGTCCTGTAGACCCCAGTACCACACCTATTTCCCAGGCGCTATCATTTGTTGACTTCTGTAACCGTAAAAGCATTGGTTTCATGCATGTTAACATCAGAATCCTCCTCCCTAAGAATGTTTTATTCACTGCTTTAGCTCACTCCACCAACCCTGATGTCCTAGCCGTGTCTGAATCTTGGCTTAGGGAAGGCCACAAAATTCTGAAATGTCCATCCCCAACTACAATATTTTCTGCCAAGATGACAACCCCGCCCTCTTTGGCAGTTATATCTACTGTAGAGAGAGCCTGCAGAGTTCTGTATCCAGGTCTGTGCCCAAACAGTTCGAGCTTCTACTTCTAAAAATCCACCTTTCCGGAAATAAGTCTCAGTGTTACCGCTTGCTATAGACCCCCCTCAGCCCCCAGTTGTGCCCTGGACTCCATATGCAAATTGATGCCCCCCATTATCTTCAGAGTTCGTACTGTTAGGTGACCTAAACTGGGATGTGCTTAACACCCCAGCTGTCCTACAATCTAAGCTAGATGCCCTCAATCTCACACAAATTATCAAGGAACCTGCCAGGTACAAGCCCAAATCCATAAACACGGGCACCCTCATAGATTTTATCCTGACCAACCTGCCCTCTAAATACACCTTTGCTGTCTTCAACCAGGATCTCAGCGATCACTGCCTCATTGCCTGCGTCCGTAATAGGTCCACTGTGAAACAACCACCCCTCATCACTGTCAAACGCTTCATAAAACACTTCAGAGAGCAGGCCTTTCTAATCAACCAGGCCCGGGTATCCTGGAAGGATATTGACCTCATCCCGTCAGTAGAGGATGCCTGGTTATTCTTTAAAAGTGTTTTCCTCAACCTCTTAAATAAGCATGCCCCATTCAAAAAATTTAGAACTAAGGACAGATATAGCCCTTGCTTCACTCCAGACTTGACTGCCCTTGATCAGCACAAAACATCCTGTGGTGTTTTGCATTAGCATCGAATAGCCCCCACAATATGCAACTTTTCCGGGAGGTTAGGAACCAATATACACAGGCAGTTAGAAAAGCAAATGCTAGCTTCTTCAAACAGACATTTGCATCCTGTAGCACTAACTCCAAAAAGTTCTGGGACACTAAAGTCCATGGAGAGTAAGAGCACCTCCTCCCAGCTGCCCACTGCACTGAAGTTAGGAAACACTGTCACCACTGATAAATCCATGATAATCGAGAATTTAAATAAGCATTTTACTACGGCTGACCTTGCTTTCCACCTAACTACCCCTACCAACAGCTCTGCACCCCCCGCAGCAACTTGCCCAAGCCCCCCTGCTTCTCCTTCACCCAAATCCAGATAACTGATGTTCTGAAAGAGCTGCAAAATCTGGACCCCTACAAATCAGCTGGTCTAGACAATCTGGACCTTCTCTTTCTAAAATTATCCTCCAATTGTTGCAACCCCTATTACTAGCCTGTGCAACCTCTTTCGTATCGTCTGAGATCCCCGAAGATTGGAATGCTGCCGTGGTCATCCCCCTCTTCAAAGGGGGAGACACTCTATACCCAAACTGTTACAGACCTATATCCATCCTGCCCTGCCTTTCTAAAGTCTTTGAAAGCCAAGTTAATAAACAGATCACTGACCATTTGGAATCCCATCGTACCTTCTCCGCTATACAATCTGGTTTCAGAGCTGGTCATGGATGGACCTCAGCCACGCTCAAGGTACTAAACGGTATCATAACCGCCATCGAGAAAAGACAGTACTGTGCAGCCGTATTCATGGACCTGGCCAAGGCTTTTGACTCTGTCAATCACCACATTCTTATCGGCAGACTCAACAGCCAGTCTTGGTTTCTCAAATGGCTGCCTCGCCTGCTTCACCAACTACTTCTCAGAGTTCAGTGTGTCAACTCAGAGGGCCTGTTGTCTGGACCTCTGGGGCGTCCGGACCTCTGGGGTGCCACAGGGTTCAATTCTCAGGCTGACTCTTTTCTCTGTATATATCATTGATGTCGCTCTTGCTGCTGGTGATTCTCTGATCCACCTCTACGCAGACGACACCATTCTGTATACTTCTGACCCTTCTTTGGACACTGTGTTAACAAACCTCCGGACGAGCTTCAATGCTATACAACACTCCGGTGTCCTCCAACTGCTCTTAAATGCTAGTAAAACTAAATGCATGCTTTTCAACCGATCGCTGCCCGCACCCGCCGGACTAGCATCACCACTCTGGACGGTTCTGACTTAGAATATGTGGACAACTATAAATACCTAGGTGTCTGGTTAGACTGTAAACTCTCCTTCCAGACTCACATTAAGCATCTCCAATCCAAAATTACATCTAGAATCGGCTTCTTATTTCACAACAAAGCCTCGTAAAACTGACTATCCTACCGATCCTTGACTTTGGCGATGTCATTTACAAAATATCCTCCAACACCTTACTCAGCAAATTGGATGTAGTCTCACAGTGCCATCCGTTTTGTCACCAAAGCCCCATATACTACCCACCACTGTGACCTGTGGGCTCTCATTGGCTGGCCCTCGCTTCACATTTGTCGCCAAACCCACTGGCTCCAGGTCATCTATAAGTCTTTGCTAGGTAAAGCCCCGCCTTATCTCAGCTCACTGGTCACCATAGCAACACCCACCCGTAGCACGCACTCCAGCAGGTATATTTCACTGGTAATCCCCAAAGCCAACATCTCATTTGGCCGCCTTTCCTTCCAGTTCTCTGCTGCCAATGACTGGATCGAATTGCAAAAATCACTGATGCTGGAGACCCATATCTCCCTCACTAACTTTAAGCATCAGCTGTCAGAGCAGCTTACTGATCACTGCACCTGTACACAGCCCATCTGTAAATAGCCCACTCAACTTCCTCATTCCACCAATTATTTATTTTTGCTCTTCTGCACCCCAGTATCTACTTGCACATCCTCATCTGCACATCTATCACTCCAGTGTAAATGCTAAATTGTAATTATTTTGCCACTATGGCCTATTTATTGCCTTACCTCCCTACTCTTCTACATTTGCACACTGTGTGTACATTTTTCTATTGTGTTATTGACTGTATGTTTGTTTATCCCATGTGTAACTCTGTTTTTGTCGCACTGCTTTCCTTTATCTTGGCCAGCTCGCAGTTGTAAATGAGAACTTGTTCTCAACTGGCCTGGTTAAATAAAAGGTGACATTTAAAATATATATATTTTAAAAGACTAACTGCTTACAGACGGTAGGAAATTAAGGTCACAGTTATTAAAACTTAGGACACTAAAGAGGCCTTTCTACTGACTCTAGAAATTACCAAAAGAAAGTTGCCCAGGATCCCTGCTCATCTGCGGGAACGTGCCTTAGGCATGCTGCAAGGAGGCATTAGGACTGCAGATGTGACCAGGGCAATAAATTGCAATGTCCGTACTGTGAGACGCTTAAGACAGCGCTTCAGGGAGACAGGACGGACAGCTGACCGTCCTCGCAGGGGCAGACCACGTGTAACACCTGCACAGAATCTGTACAAACGAACATCACACCTGCGAGACATGTACATGGATGGCAACAACTGCTCGAGTTACACCAGGAATGCACAATCCCTCCATCAGTGCTCAGATTGTCCGCAATAGGCTGAGAGAGGCTGGACTGAGGGCTTGTAGGCCTGTTGTAAGGCAGGTCCTCACCAGACATCACCGGCAACAACGTCGCCTATGGGCACAATTCTACCGTCGCTGGACCAGACCAGCGGTGATGGTCGGAATCGCGTTTATAGTCGAAGGACTGAGCGTTACACCGAGGCCTGTACTCTGGAGCGGGATCAACTTGGAGGTGGAGGGTCCGTCATGGTCTGGGGCGGTGTGTCACAGCATCATCGGACTGAGCTTGTTGCCATTGCAGGCAATTTTAACGCTGTGCGTTACAGGGAAGACATCCTTCTCCCTCATGTAATACCCATCCTGCAGTCTCATCCTGACATGACTCTTTAGCATGACAATGTCACCAGCCATACTGCTTACTGATACTGATCTGTGGCGTGATTTCCTGCAAACAGGATTGTCAGTGTTCTGCCATGGCCAGTGAAGAGCCCGGATCTCAATTCCATTAAGCATGTCTGGGACCTGTTGGTCGGAGGGTGAGGGCTAAGGCCATTCCCACCAGAAATGTCTAGGAATTTGCAGGTGCCATGGTGGAAGAGTGGGGTAACATCTCACAGCCAGAACTGGCAAATCAGGTGTAGTCCATGAGGAGGAGATGCACTGCAGTATTTAATGCAGCTGGTGGCCACAACAGATACTGACTTACTTTTGATTTTGACCCCCCCCTCCCCTTTGTTCAGGGACACATTATTAAATTTTTGTTAGTCACATGTCTGTGGAACTTGTTGAGTTTGTTTTAGTTTAATCTTTTTATGTTCATACATATATTTACACATGTTAAGTTTGCTGAAAATTAACGCAGTTGACAGTGAGGATGTTTCTTTTTTTGCTGAGTTTAGTATGGGCAGCCATATACCACGGACAATGAACACAATTACATTCTATCAATGGCAATTTTGAATTCACTGATTATGTGATGAGATCTTGAGGCCCATTGCTCTGCCATTCATCCCCCGCCATTGCCTCATGTTTTAGCAAGATGATGCACTGTCCCATGTTGCAAGGACCTGTACACAATTCCTGGAAGCTGACAATGTCCCAGTTGTTCCATGGCCTGCATACTCAGACATGTCACCCATTGAGCATGTTTGGCATGGTCTGGATTGAGGGGTACGACAGCGTGTTCCAGTTCCCACCAATATCCAACAACTTTGCACAGCCATTGGAGAGGAGTGGGCCACCATTTCACCATTCCACTGAAGTCGGTTCCTCTCCTTGTTTGGGCGGCGTTCGCCTGTCGGCGTCACTGGTCTTCTAGCCATCGTCGATCCACTTAATTTTCCATTTGTTTTGTCTTGTTTTCCTACACACCTGTATTTAACCCTCTGTTCCCCCCCATGTCTTTGTGTGGTACTGTTTGTTTTAAGTGCTTGTGCACATGTTTACTGGTGCGCATTGGGTTTTGTACCCATGTTGGTTATTTCTTTATGCCGTTGGTTTTGCAATTAAACTGCTCCGGCTATTACCTAGTTCTGCTCTCCTGCGTCTGACTTCCCTGCCACCAGTTACGCACCCCTTACAATAACAATCAACAGCCAACTGTATGCAAAGGAGATCTCGCACTGCATGAGGCAAATAGTGGTCACGCCACATACTGACTTGTTTTCTAATCTACGCCCCTATTTTTAAGGTATCTGTGACCAACAGATGCATATCTGTTTTTCCAGTCATTTGAAATCCATAGATTAGGGCCTAATTAATTCATTTCAATTGACGGATTTCTTTGTGCTGCGTTACAGTTCATATAATCTTTGAAATTGTTGAGTTGTTTTTGTTCAGTAAATGTACGAGTTCACTAAGCTCATGTTACCAACTACAGTGCCTTGCGAAAGTATTCGGCCCCCTTGAACTTTGCAACCTTTTGCCACATTTCAGACTTCAAACATAAAGATATAAAACTGTATTTTTTTGTGAAGAATCAACAACAAGTGGGACACAATCATGAAGTGGAACGACATTTATTGGATATTTCAAACTTTTTTAACAAATCAAAAACTGAAAAATTGGGCGTGCAAAATTATTCAGCCCCCTTAAGTTAATACTTTGTAGCGCCACCTTTTGCTGTGATTACAGCTGTAAGTCGCTTGGGGTATGTCTCTATCAGTTTTGCATATCGAGAGACTGACATTTTTTCCCATTCCTCCTTGCAAAACAGCTCGAGCTCAGTGAGGTTGGATGGAGAGCATTTGTGAACAGCAGTTCAGTTCTTTCCACAGATTCTCGATTGGATTCAGGTCTGGACTTTGACTTGTCCATTCTAACACCTGGATATGTTTATTTTTGAACCATTCCATTGTAGATTTTGCTTTATGTTTTGGATCATTGTCTTGTTGGAAGACAAATCTCCGTCCCAGTCTCAGGTCTTTTGCAGACTCCATCAGGTTTTCTTCCAGAATGGTCCTGTATTTGGCTCCATCCATCTTCCCATCAATTTGAACCATCTTGCCTGTCCCTGCTGAAGAAAAGCAGGCCCAAACCATGATGCTGCCACCACCATGTTTGACAGTGGGGATGGTGTGTTCAGGGTGATGAGCTGTGTTGCTTTTACGCCAAACATAACGTTTTGCATTGTTGCCAAAAAGTTCAATTTTTGTTTCATCTGACCAGAGCACCTTCTTCCACATGTTTGGTGTGTCTCCCAGGTGGCTTGTGGCACACTTTAAACAACATTTTTTATGGATATCTTTAAGAAATGGCTTTCTTCTTGCCACTCTTCCATAAAGGCCAGATTTGTGCAATATACGACTGATTGTTGTCCTATGGACAGAGTCTCCCACCTCAGCTGTAGATCTCTGCAGTTCATCCAGAGTGATCATGGGCCTCTTGGCTGCATCTCTGATCAGTCTTCTTCTTGTATGAGCTGAAAGTTTAGAGGGACGGCCAGGTCTTGGTAGATTTGAAGTGGTCTGATACTCCTTCCATTTCAATATTATCGCTTGCACAGTGCTCCTTGGGATGTTTAAAGCTTGGGAAATATTTTTGTATCCAAATCCGTCTTTACATTTCTTCACAACAGTATCTCGGACCTGCCTGGTGTGTTCCTTGTTCTTCATGATGCTCTCTGCGCTTTTAATGGACCTCTGAGACTATCACAGTGCAGGTGCATTTATACGGAGACTTGATTACACACAGGTGGATTGTATTTATCATCATTAGTCATTTAGGTCAACATTGGATCATTCAGAGATCCTCACTGACTTTCTGGAGAGAGTTTTCTGCACTGAAAGTAAAGGGGCTGAATAATTTTGCACGTCCAATTTTTCAGTTTTTGATTTGTTAAAAAAGTTTGAAATATCCAATAAATGTCGTTCCACTTCATGATTGTGTCCCACTTGTTGTTGATTCTTCACAAAAAAATACAGTTTTATATCTTTATGTTTGAAGCCTGAAATGTGACAAAAGGTCGCAAAGTTCAAGGGGGCCGAATACTTTCGCAAGGCACTGTAGCATTATCAATTGCCACTAACAGTTCCATAATGATGGTTTTCACCATTAAATGCTATCCTATATGCTTATGTCCTATAGACTTATTCTATACACACATTTGGCAAAGATCAGTGATTTGACATTAATCATCATGCAGTGCATTCGTAAAGTTCAGACCCCTTGACCTTTTCCACAGCTTGTTGCATTACAGCCTTATTCTAAGATGGATTTACATTTTTTTGTTGTTGCAAATTTCTATTTTTTTCTTTAAATATTGCGTTTACAAAGGTATTCAGACCCTTTTACTCAGTACTTTGAAGCACCTTTGGCAGCGATTACAGCATCGAGACTTCTTGGGTATGACGCTACAAGCTTGGTACACCTGTATTTGGGGAGTTTCTCCCATTCTTCACTGCAGATCCCCTCAAATTCTGTTAGGTTGGATGGGGAGCGTTTTTCAGGTCTCTCCAGAGATGTTAGTTCGGGTTCAAGTCGGGTTCTGGCTGGACAGCTCAAAGACATTCAGAGACTAGTCTGGAAGCCACTCCTGCCTTTTCTTGGCTCTGTGCTAAGGGTTGTTGTCCTGTTGGAAGATTAACCTTCATCCCAGTATGAGGTCCTGAGCACTCTGGAGCTGGTTTTCATCAAGGATCTTTCTGTACTTTGCTCTGTTCATCTTTTCCTCGATCCTGACTAGTCTCCCAGTCCCTGCCGCTGAAAAAGATCCCCACAGGATGATGCTGCCACCGCCATGCTTCACTGTAGGGATGGTTCCAGGTTTCCTCCAGACATGACGATTGGCATTCAGGCCAAAAAGTTCAATCAAAGTTTCATCATACCAGAAGATCTTGTTTCTCATGGTCAGAGTCCTTTAGGTGCCTTTTGGCAAAGTCCAAGCGGGCTGTCATGTTCCTTTTACTGACGAGTGGCTTCTGTCTGGCCATTCTACCATAAGGGGCTGATTGGTTGAGTGCTGCAGAGATAGTTGTCCTTCTGGAAGGTTCTCCCATCTCCACAGATGAGCTCTGTCAGAGTGACCATCGGGTTCTTGGTTACCTTCCTGACCAAGGCCCTTCTCCCTCGTTTGCTAAATTTGACCGGGCTGATAGCTCTATGAAGAGTGGTGGTGGTTCCAAACTTCTTCCATTTAAGAATGATTGCTGCAACTAGGGATGCCTGATATATCGGTGAACATATCGTAATCGGACGATATTAGCTAAAAATGCCAAAGCTGACGTACATGACGTAATGTTGCTCTACACGTGCAACACAGCATTCCTAACCTAGCCCACAATGTCTGCTGGATGGATCGAGCAGTCAACGAGTCGAGCAGTCATTTGAAAGTAAGAATAGCAGCGAGAGAGCTCCAAGGCAAAATCCATTAACACCAAGATAATGGAATTCATTGCCCTTGACAATCAACCGTTCTCTGTCGTGGGTGAAGTTGGCTTTCGCGACTGGTCGAGCACTGGTACACACTACCAAGTGCGCTATTTTTCTGATGTTGCCCTACCGGAGTTACACAGTAATAGCGTCACTGCTATTAGCTTCACAACATACTTTGGAATGCCGTTTGGGTCTTTGCGTGTCTAAAAAGAACCATCAAATGACAATAACACTATTTGACACGTCAAATAACAGTTCTATTACAGAATGTTTGTTCTGAATATGCATGTGTAAGCCAAGCGCCACCACTACTATCAGTAGCACTGTCAAAGCTGTGCAAAAAAAGTCTGCAAACACTGGCCACGAACAATGTGTTTACAATACTGCGTTGGTAATAAAGCATTATTTGTTTGACTGCAACTTCTGAGGTAGCAGGCTAGCTAGCTAGGTACTCAGCTAAAGCACCAATACAACCAGCCTGAAAACAATTTTCCCAACGTTATCAGCCTCAAACGTCCACGCAGTATTGTTTTTCCTCAGGAATAGTGTTCAATTCAGTTCAGTCCCTCATTAAGAGCTACGATGCCAATGTTCTCTAGGTGTCACTGAGTAGACTGATACCCTATGTCATTGATCCACAATCCATAGGTAAGGCTGTGCAGTGAAATAAGGATGTCCCCAATGCAATTCTAAAGTCTAATACATCCAGTGTGATTTCAACAGATTTTTGTCAAATTAACAAATCATTGTCTTTTGTTAATTTTATGTAACAACATTCCAACCTCGTTTAGCATGATCTATTAAATGATGACAAGTTTACTATTTGCATCACTGTCAATTACATACTATCCACTATTGTGGCTAGCTAAAACATAGATGGGTCCGACCACCATTAATCAAATAAGAAATGTCTTATAAATTAGGGTTATTTTATGATACCTAGTTATATTGCTAGCTAACTATAGCTACTGAAACAGATTGTCGTTTTGCTATGTTTTTGGGGAAGAACACTGTTTGTATCCATGAGATGACCAGCACTGTAGGTGCGCGAGACAACTTTACCAGCATCATAGCAGACGTATCGATGAATCATTGTGACATATGAGTGATAGTGTAATCAATGTGTAAGAACTATGTAAAAGATGTTTGAATGCATTAAATTATTGTGCAGTCATATTCAGGTCCTGATTGGTCAAGCTTATTTGTGTCTTTGCGTGTCAAAAAATACACACGTCAAATAACACTATTTGACGTGTGTATTTTTTGACACAAAAAGACCCAAACAGCGTTCCATAGAAATCCTGGTTGAGAATAAAACGACTGAACAACAAAACAGCACAAAGTAAGTGCAAGAAATAGGTTTTGATTATGTTTTGCTGGTAATGGGGACATGCGTAAATGCCAACAAATATATTTTTGGTTGGTGTGAACTTTATTTAACCAGGCAAGTCAGATTAAGAACAAATTCTTATTTACAATGACGGCCTTCCCTGTCAAAAATGTGCGCCGCCCTATGGACTCCCGTTTATGGCCGGATGTGCATGGATGCATGCATGGCAGCATGGATTCGAACCAGGGACTGTAGTGACGCTTCTTGCACTGAGATGCAGTGCCTTAATCCGCTGTGTGTGTGTGTTAACTATTTAACTGTACTAAAATGCTTAAGTCCGCCAATATTTTAAATACCGGGTATCGGGATCGTTTTATTTGGCAAGGAAAATATAAGGTATCGGCCAAAAAATGCCATTGTTGCATCACTAGTGGCAACTGTGTTCTTGGGGTACCCTTCCCCAGATTTGTGCTTTGACACAATCCTGTCTTGGAGCTCTATGGACAATTCCTTAGACCTCATGGCTTGGTTTTTGCTCTGACATGCACTGTCAACTATGGGACCTTATATAGACAGGTGTGTGCCTTTCCAAATAATGTTCAATCAATTCAATTTACCACAGGTGGACTCCAATCAAGTAATAGGAACATCTCAAGGATGATAAATGGAAACAGGACACACCTGAGCTCAATTTCGAGTCTCAAAGCAAAGGGTCTGAGACTACTGTCGTACCCCATTTTTTTTTGCACATTTTATAAACCGTTTTTCTCTTTGTCATTATGGGGTATTGTGTGTGTGTGTGTGTAGATGAGAAACAAAACAAATATGTTATTAATTTTAGAATAAGGCTGTAAGAATGTGGAAAGTCAAGGGTTCTGAATACTTTCTGACTGCACTGTAAAGTGATGCATCGTGGCATCCATGAGGTTGAGCGATGAATAGTTTGGTTTGTTTACCCTTTAACCAGTCTGCCACCAGCCTCAGCTGGACCAGAGGGGTGGGTCCTACTGAGGCGCCTGTCACAAGAGCATCAACCTCCTCCCTCTCCTCTGGAATGCTTTGAAGATTTTTTCAATTCATGCTTTATTTGCATGGTCGGTATACAACTATTCAGGTTCAGACAGAAGGGGAGAGGGAGATCGTAGATGTTTAGATGAGAGCCACTCACGCTTGAGGCCTCACGCACCGACGAGTAGGACTGCACCCCCCCCCCCCCCCCCCCCCCCCCAAACCTAAATCCAGCCTACTCGCCATCGGTTTACCTTCGCTTGAGATTAAGCTTCAAGATTACACCTTACTTCTGTATGTGAACTGAAGGAAGGTTTAATCAACATTTTAGAAAAATGGGCAGAAATAATGACGATATGTATCAATTTGGCTAGGAGAATAACAATTTTGGTGTCTATGGCACTAGGTCAAGACCGATGTATTTCTTCTGAGTCAATTCCAAATAAATGACCTCATTAATTAGTTAATCCCAAATAATAAGGGATGACGGGGATGCTCACACTGGGATCGACAAGAGGAAAAGCTTCAGTTTCTCTGCTTCTCCCGCCATCCTAGCTCTATTTGTCCGGAAGAGATAATAAGTAGTTGAGAATTTTTTTTTTTAAAGAAATACAATTAATTGGAAGCAGTGACATGTCAACATCTGACCTTCAACTACTTTTGAAGATTATTTACAGTGATCACCTCTGTTAAGATATTTTCATTACCTGTGAGCGTAGTGTCCATCTTGTTCAGTAGTGTGGTTTGAATCTCATAACCCAGTAGTGAGGCTCATATTTCAGACTCCCTCACAATGTATTGTCTCTCCTTCAAGCTATCAGTTATTGTTTGCTCTAATGTAGACTTTGAAACTCTATATTTAAACTGTGGGCACACCCTTTTGGTTTGCCTAACAATATGATGTGCTTGGAGTCATGCGTCATAAGAAACAGAAATCCAAAGCATCTGTGTAGTTTACAGGATATGATACCAAGCAGAGTTTCAAAGTTAACTTGAAAGTGCCAGGACTAAACTTAATCTTAGTCCCGGAAATCGTCCCTAAATGTCCTAACAGCTTCATCTTTCGACCTCAAGCACCAAATTCAGTCTTGTGAAGGCCCTCCTTGTGTCACTACTACATGATATCAATTTTACATTGTAGCTGTGGAATCTAGTGGAAACAGTGTATCATCCTCACACAGGCTTGAAAATCACCTCACCAAATCCTGATTTGTCCAAATAATCAATGACAAACCCCAAACCAGGAACTACTGCTGCTCATAATCACATAATTTTATGTGAGTCTTGACAGATTCTCGTTTCACCCGTCCATGAAAATCTGTCCACGAGAGATTAGGTCAATTCCAATGCAATTTGTTTTTGGAATGGATTTCAGTATTCAAATTGAAACATATTAAGTTAATGAGGGTTTTTCCAGTTGTAATATAATTTTCTACTGAACAATTCAAAGGAATGTACCTCAGTCAAATCAATCAACATTAAGCTTGTACACAGCAAATTGACCAGTGTTGATTGATTTCAGGAGTCAGAGTGAAATGAACACTCAGTGGTGTAAAATTACTCCCAATGTTGGTGTTAACTTCTACTGGATTGGTGTCCTGAAATCGGGACAGTTATTGCTCAATATGCGATAATGTGACTAGATTGACATTGTTAACCTTTTGTGACTAGGGAGCAGTATTTTCATTTTTGGAAAAAAAACGTTCCCGTAGTAAACGGTATATTTTGTCAGGACAAGATGCTAGAATATGCATATACAGTGCCTTGCGAAAGTATTCGGCCCCCTTGAACATTTCGACCTTTTGCCACATTTCAGGCTTCAAACATAAAGATATAAAACTGTATTTTTTTGTGAAGAATCAACAACAAGTGGGACACAATCATGAAGTGGAACGACATTTATTGGATATTTCAAACTTTTTTAACAAATCAAAAACTGAAAAATTGGGCGTGCAAAATTATTCAGCCCCCTTAAGTTAATACTTTGTAGCGCCACCTTTTGCTGCGATTACAGCTGTAAGTCGCTTGGGGTATGTCTCTATCAGTTTTGCACATCGAGAGACTGACATTTTTTCCCATTCCTCCTTGCAAAACAGCTCGAGCTCAGTGAGGTTGGATGGAGAGCATTTGTGAACAGCAGTTTTCAGTTCTTTCCACAGATTCTCGATTGGATTCAGGTCTGGACTTTGACTTGGCCATTCTAACACCTGGATATGTTTATTTTTGAACCATTCCATTGTAGATTTTGCTTTATGTTTTGGATCATTGTCTTGTTGGAAGACAAATCTCCGTCCCAGTCTCAGGTCTTTTGCAGACTCCATCAGGTTTTCTTCCAGAATGGTCCTGTATTTGGCTCCATCCATCTTCCCATCAATTTTAACCATCTTCCCTGTCCCTGCTGAAGAAAAGCAGGCCCAAACCATGATGCTGCCACCACCATGTTTGACAGTGGGGATGGTGTGTTCAGGGTGATGAGCTGTGTTGCTTTTACGCCAAACATAACGTTTTGCATTGTTGCCAAAAAGTTCAATTTTGGTTTCATCTGACCAGAGCACCTTCTTCCACATGTTTGGTGTGTCTCCCAGGTGGCTTGTGGCAAACTTTAAACAACACTTTTTATGGATATCTTTAAGAAATGGCTTTCTTCTTGCCACTCTTCCATAAAGGCCAGATTTGTGCAGATCTTTTTGTATCCAAATCCGGCTTTAAACTTCTTCACAACAGTATCTCGGACCTGCCTGGTGTGTTCCTTGTTCTTCATGATGCTCTCTGCGCTTTTAACGGACCTCTGAGACTATCACAGTGCAGGTGCATTTATACGGAGACTTGATTACACACAGGTGGATTGTAATTTATCATCATTAGTCATTTAGGTCAACATTGGATCATTCAGAGATCCTCACTGAACTTCTGGAGAGAGTTTGCTGCACTGAAAGTAAAGGGGCTGAATAATTTTGCACGCCCAATTTTTCAGTTTTTGATTTGTTAAAAAAGTTTGAAATATCCAATAAATGTCGTTCCACTTCATGATTGTGTCCCACTTGTTGTTGATTCTTCACAAAAAAAATACAGTTTTATATCTTTATGTTTGAAGCCTGAGATGTGGCAAAAGGTCGCAAAGTTCAAGGGGGCCGAATACTTTCGCAAGGCACTGTAATTGACAGCTTAGGACAGAAAACACTCTAAATTTTCCAAAACTGTAAAAATATTGTCTGAGTATAACAGAACTGATGTTGCAGGCGAAACAGTGCCTCATGTTTTGAAAGCGCTGCGTTCCAATGCGTCCTTATTGAGCAGTGAATGGGCTATCAACCAGATTACTCTTTCTCCGTATTCCCGAAGGTGTCTACAGCATTGTGACGTAGTTTTACGCATTTATGTTGAAGAATACCCATAGGCGGCTACATTGCGCAAGTGGTCACCTGATGCTCCCAGAGATTCTCGCGTAAAATACAGACGTAGCCATAACTCCAATCGGTCCTACTGAAAAACTAAGTGTGCCGATGGATATATTATCGAATAGATATTTGAAAAACACCTTGAGGATTGATTATAAACAACGTTTGCCGTGTTTCTGTCGATATTATGGAGCTAATTTGGAATATTTTTCGCCGTTTTCGTGACTACAATTTCCGTGAGATTTCTCAGCCAAACGTGAAGAACAAACGGAGCTATTTCGCCTACAAAAATAATATTTTTGGAAGAAAGGAACATTTGCTATGTAACTGGGAGTCTCGTGAGTGAAAACATCCGAAGCTCATCAAAGGTAAACGATTTAATTTGATTGCTTTTCTGATTTCCGTGACCAAGTTACCTGCTGCTAGCTGGACAAAATGCTATGCTAGGCTATCGATAAACTTACTCAAATGCTTGTCTAGCTTTGGCTGTAAAGCATATTTTGAAAATCTGAGATGACAGGGTGATTAACAAAAGGCTAAGCTGTGTCTCAATATATTTCACTTGTGACTTTCATGAATAGGAATATTTTCTAGTAATATTTATGTCCGTTGCGTTATGCTAATTAGTGTCAGATGATGACAACGGTCCCGTTCACGGGATGGGGTGTCACTAGAGGTTAACAACAGCCAACTTCCCGGGACATAGACATGTCTTATATGGGCAGAAAGCTTAAATGATTGTTAATCTAACTGCAGTGTCCAATTTACAGTAGCTATTACAGCGAAAAAATGCCATGCTATTGTTTGAGTATAGTGTTCTGTTGTGAACTATCACGGCAACTGGTTTGATACATTCACCTCTGAAGGTGAATAATGTCCTTACATTCAATCATCCTGAGGGTCCCAGAGATACAAATGTAGCATAGTTTTGTTTGATAAAATACATTTTTATATTCAAATGTAGGAACCCAATTTTTCAGTTTTTGATTTGTTAAAAAAGTTTGAAATATCCAATAAATGTCGTTCCACTTCATGATTGTGTCCCACTTGTAGTTGATTCTTCACAAAAAAATACAGTTTTATATCTTTATGTTTGAAGCCTGAAATTTGGCAAAAGGTCGCAAAGTTCAAGGGGGCTGAATACTTTCGCAAGGCACTGTATGTACTTGAAAATGTATCAATTGACCAATTGGGCACATTTGGGCAAACTCGTGAAGGACAACTTACTTACTTACTGACTTTATTGTCCCCATGGGGAGATTTTGTTGCGGTGTCATGTACACATTTAAAGTGGCCTTTAAATACAAAACAAAATTGACAATACAACTTTTCATAACAGTTACATACCAATACATAAACATTTTTTTTTAAACGCTGCCTTTACTGAATCGATAGGAACATTAGCCCAAGCTATTTAGGAGGGATAACACACCTGGCACAAATTATTGTCTTGTTCTGTTTTTCCTGCTGAGGGGTGCACTATACCTGCGCCCAGAGGGAATAGTTCAAAGTCCAGGTACAGGGGGAGGCTTGGGTCTAGACCTGACAGACTTGATACAAAATATTATGCAGTGATGTAATTCTGAAACTTTGCGCATACACACTGCTGTCTTGTGGACAACATCTAAATTACACCTAGAATCCTACATCACTGTCTGTCCTTTCTCTTCAAAGATGATGCAACATTCTTTTTGAAAACGCTTGTTTGTTTTATCTTTCACCAGATCTAATGTGTTTTATTCTCCTACATTAATTTCACATTTCAACAAACTTCAAAGTGTTTCCTTTCAAATAGTATAAAAAATATGCATATCCTTGCTTCTGGTCCTGAGCTACAGGCAGTTCGATTTGGGTTTGTCATTTCAGGCGGAAATTGAAAAAAGGATCCGGTCCTTTAGGGCTAGGCTCCTTTTTTCTCAATTTTACGCCTGAATGACGTGCCCAAAGTAAACTGCATGTTGCTCAGGCCCAGAAGCCAGGATATGCATATAATTGGTACCATTGAAAAGAAAACGCTTTGCAGTTTGTAGCAATGTTAAAATAATGTAGGATAATATAACACAATAGATATGGTAGGAGAAAATCCAATGAAAAACCAATTAGAATGTTGTTGTTTTTGAGACCATCCTCTTACAATGGCAGGTATAAGGTCATACTGAAAATTAGCTCCCTGAATGAAATTCCTATGGCTTCCACAGGGTGTCAGCAGTCTATGCTCAAGGTTTCAGGCTTCTAACTTCAAAAACTAATAAAAATCGTCAAATCGAAGACATCAACTAAACTGACTTTTTGGGATATAAAGAAGGATTTTATCTAACAAAACGACACTACATGTTATAGCTGGTACCCTTTGGATGACAAATCAGAGGAATATTTTCAAAAAGTAGGTGATTGCTATTTGTGAATATCCGGTGGAAAAATATTTTGTTGTGGGGCGCCGTCCTCAAACAATCGCATGGCATGTTTTTGCTGTAATACCTACTGTAAATCGTACAGTTAGATTAACAATAATTTAAGCTTTCAACCGATATAAGACACTTGCATGTACCTAAATGTTTAATATCCATAATTTTTATGATTATTTATTCAAATTGCGTTCCCTCCAGTTTCACCAGAAGTTGTCTCGCTAGAGGGATGCCTAGCCCTAAAAGGTTTTAACCTGTTTGGGATAGGGGGCAGCATTGTCACGTTTGGATGAAAAGCGTGCCCAGAGTAAACTGCCTGCTACTCAGTCCCTGTTACTAATATATGCATATTATTAGTAGATTTGGATAGAAAACACTGAAGTTTTGAAAACTGTTTGAATTATGTCTGTGAGTATAACAACTCATATGGCAGGCGAAAACCTGAGAAAAATCCAACCAGGAAGTGGGAAATCTGAGTTTTGTAGTTTTTCAAAGCTTGGCCTATCGAAGTGTCTATGGGGTAAGATTGCACTTCCTAAAGCTTCCACTAGATGTCAACAGTCTTTAGAAACTTGTTTGAGGCTTCTACTGTAAAGGGGGGGCTCATAAGGGCTCTTTGAGTCAGTGACCTGGCAGAGAGCCACAAACTCGTGACGCTCGTTCACGTGAGAGGTAGCTCGCGTTCCATTGCTTTTCTAAAGACAAAGGAATTCTCCCGTTTGGAACATTATTGAAGATTTATGTTAAAAACATCCTAAAGATTGATTCTAAACATCGTTTGACATGTTTCTACGGACTGTAACGGAACTTTTGGACTTTTCGTCTGGACCTAATGCTCACGCCTCATGAAGATGGATCACTGGGCTGAACGCGCAAACAACAAGGATGAATTTGAACATAAATGATGATCTTTATCGAACAAATCAAACATTTATTGTGGAACTGGGATTCCTGGGAGAGCATTCTGATGAAGATCATCAAAGGTAAGTGAATATTTATAATGCTATTTCTAACTAATGTTGACTCCACTACTTGGCGGATATTTCTTTGGCTGGTTTGGTCTCTGAGCGCCGTACTCAGATTATTGCATGGTGTGCTTTTTCCGTAAAGCTTTTTTGAAATCTCACAAAGCGGTTGCATTAAGGAAAAGTCTATCTTTAATTCTCTCTCTCTCTGCAAAACATATGTATTGTGTAACATGATGTCCTATGAGTGTCATCTGATGAAGATCATCAAAGGTTAGTGATGAATTTGATCTATATTTCTGCTTTTTGTGACTCCTCTCTTTGGCTGGAAAAATGGCTGTGTGTGTTTTTGTGACTTGGCTCTGACCTAACATAACCATATTTTATTTATTTTTTATTTTACCTTTATTTAACCAGGCAAGTCAGTTAAGAACAAATTCTTATTTTCAATGACGGCCTGGGAACTGCCTGTTCAGGGGCAGAACGACAGATTTGTACCTTGTCAGCTCGGGGGTTTGAACTCGCAACCTTCCGGTTACTAGTCCAACGCTCTAACCACTAGGCTACCCTGCCGCCCCATAGGTTGGGCTTTCGCTGTAAAGCCATTTTGAAATTGGACACGATGGGTAGATTAACAAGAAGTTTATTTCATTTGATGTATTGCACTTGTTAATGTGTGAAAGTTACATATTTCGGAATTTTTTTGAATTTCGCGCACTCCCTTTTCAGAGGAATGTTGTCGAGGGGTGCCGCTAGCGGAAGCTCCTGAGTAATGCAGGTTACTGGTAGTCTGACTGTCGATTTAGGTTTCAAAGTATATCTAAACAAACCTGACACATTTTGGTCTTCCTGTATGCTGCAGCTCGTTTTTGTGTAATGTTACAAAAAACACTAAGAAAGAAGAAACATCAGAATAACTCACATTTAACACCAGGTTAAGTCATGTTTCTTAATTATATCTATCTGTATTCTTTAATTATTTATTTTTAGTAGTTAATTAGACATTTATTTTCTACAAATGTGCGGCAAGCCAACTCAGTTGAACTAACAATTCACCTGTGGAGGGCACTGAAACACTAGCACTGCCTTGTCTCAGAACCACCTGAAGCACAAATGCTATTATCTGCTTGAATAAAACCTAGTGATAATATACTATTGTAATGCCAAAATGTACTCAAATAAGATCAGTAAGTTGGATGTTTTCACATCTTTATAATATTAGGAAGTCTCCAAATGCAGTGGTTGTGCTGTTACCACTAGCCACAGGAAGTAAAAGTGGAATTGTGTTAGTTTGATAGCACCTGCACCGTGTCAAGTAGATCAAACATTTTCCCTCCCTTCCTGTTATATGATGTTTATTAATAGAAAATTGTGAGATGCAAAAGTATTTGAAATGTGCCTCTTACACAAATTGAGATGATGCTGAAGAAATCTGCTATTGCAAAAATTATCTAAGGGCTGCATAAAAAACCTGAATAGACAATTGACTTGCTCTAATCCTCCAGACTGTGCAATACACATGTAGTGATTTGTCAGTTTTTTTTTGTTCTCTCTCTATTCTCATTTTTACACCTATCCGGTATATACCTTACACTTTAAATGTATTTACCAATATCCATTTTTCTGTGAATTTGCATAGTGAATAAAGATATATCCTAAGCTAAGTACCACAGGTAATGCTGCGTAGTGCAAAATTGAACTCTACTGTCATGACGTTGGCCTGGGGGGTGGGTTTATGACAGTCATAAATACCTCCTCCCCCCTTTTTCCACTCTCTACCCTACTGAGGTTACATTTGCAAAACCCTTGGTTAAGAAGTGCCTGTTTATTAATATGAGACTTGAAACCGTTTGTGATAGCAACATGATCAAGTTGCTTGAAACTAGTCTGAAGCATCATTCAAAGACCAATCTGTGTGAGAACCAGGTGTAGAGAATATTTTCTGTACACCTGGTTCTATATAAGTTGAATTTCTGTCTTTTGACTTCTTCCTCATCCCCTTGTTCCTTACCTCCTCAGTCCTTCCCTGCATCTCCCAAGCCTTCTTCCAATGAGCCTCCAACATTGCTGGAGAGGGGGAATTGCTGCGGAAGTTAAGCCTGACCTCCTCGGGGGACCTTGAGCTGACGAACAGGGTCACTCAGTGGAAGAAGCTCATAACACAGAACAGGTGGGTACTATCATCTCAGCTGTGCCATAACATGCCAATAACAGATTTGTATGAGTTTGCTATGAATCTCCTTGGCACTGCATTGTTAATTGATCAGAAAATACATTATCATATAAACTTGGCAAAGAAATTATTTTTGAAATTGACAACCTATTTTTTCATCGTGTGATGTAAATAAAAGCTAGGTGGAGATGAATGTATGCTGATGATATTGAGTTGGTGACCCAAGAGGTAGATACGCCTTTGACTGACGAGACCCAATAATCGATATCAAAGACCCCCAGACAGTATCATGGCTTTGACTTTGAGCAGTCGGCGAGGAGAGGATCAACCATTTCAGAGCACAACTGAGAGAGAAGGAGGCTGCCCTCAACAACCTGCACTCCCAAAGCTAAACGTCTCCAAAGTGGGATACAATTATTTCTAAGGGCCCTCACAGATATGTGTTGAATGTCATGGCCGATTACTCCACACACTTTCATTCCTAAGCCCTGCTAGAACATCCATACTGTAACTGGTAAAGTTCTATTTTTTAAAAGGTAGAAACCCCATACACCTGTCCGCACTTTATCTCCCAAGACCTGTGATGCATGATCTTGTGATTAGTGAAAATATTTCATATATGTTAGAAATAACTTATAGATTGTGATTATTTTATTAGAAGGTCCAGAAGGACTTTTCATTTGATTATAACTGATGCCAAAGCAATGTTTGTTTGATCAAACTTGCCTCGCTATTGAATTTTAAGATATTGTTTGTAAATTAGTTAGAGTTGGAGTAATTATTTTGGAGAAACAAAGTAGTTAAATTATTTTGAGTTTTTTTATTTTATTTTGAAGGGTTGAAGATTATTTATTTTCAACAAAGATGTTTGTTACATGATTCTGCACAAGTTATTTCTAGGCACTGAAAATGAGTTCCTCTTAAGTTACAGTGCCTTGCGAAAGTATTCAGCCCCCTTGAACTTTGCGACCTTTTGCCACATTTCAGGCTTCAAACATAAAGATATAAACTGTATTTTTTTGTGAAGAATCAACAACAAGTGGGACACAATCATGAAGTGGAATGACATTTATTGGATATTTCAAACTTTTTTAACAAATCAAAAACTGAAAAATTGGGCGTGCAAAATCATTCAGCCCCTTTACTTTCAGTGCAGCAAACTCTCTCCAGAAGTTCAGTGAGGATCTCTGAATCATCCAATGTTGACCTAAATGACTAATGATGATAAATACAATCCACCTGTGTGTAATCAAGTCTCCGTATAAATGCACCTGCACTGTGATAGTCTCAGAGGTCCGTTAAAAGCGCAGAGAGCATCATGAAGAACAAGGAACACACCAGGCAGGTCCGAGAAACTGTTGTGAAGAAGTTTAAAGCCGGATTTGGATACAAAAAGATTTCCCAGGCTTTAAACATCCCAAGGAGCACTGTTCAAGCGATAATATTGAAATGGAAGGAGTATCAGACCACTGCAAATCTACCAAGACCTGGCCGTCCCTCTAAACTTTCAGCTCATACAAGGAGAAGACTGATCAGAGATGCAGCCAAGAGGCCCATGATCACTCTGGATGAACTGCAGAGATCTACAGCTGAGGTGGGAGACTCTGTCCATAGGACAACAATCAGTCGTCTATTGCACAAATCTGGCCTTTATGGAAGAGTGGCAAGAAGAAAGCCATTTCTTAAAGATATCCATAAAAAGTGTCGTTTAAAGTTTGCCACAAGCCACCTTGGAGACACACCAAACATGTGGAAGAAGGTGCTCTGGTCAGATGAAACCAAAATTGAACTTTTTGGCAACAATGCAAAACGTTATGTTTGGCGTAAAAGCAACACAGCTGAACACACCATCCCCACTGTCAAACATGGTGGTGGCAGCATCATGGTTTGGGCCTGCTTTTCTTCAGCAGGGACAGGGAAGATGGTTAAAATTGATGGGATGATGGATGGAGCCAAATACAGGACCATTCTGGAAGAAAACCTGATGGAGTCTGCAAAAGACCTGAGACTGGGACGGAGATTTGTCTTCCAACAAGACAATGATCCAAAACATAAAGCAAAATCTACAATGGAATGGTTCAAAAATAAACATATCCAGGTGTTAGAATGGCCAAGTCAAAGTCCAGACCTGAATCCAATCGAGAATCTGTGGAAAGAACTGAAAACTGCTGTTCACAAATGCTCTCCATCCAACCTCACTGAGCTCGAGCTGTTTTGCAAGGAGGAATGGGAAAAAATGTCAGTCTCTCGATGTGCAAAACTGATAGAGACATACCCCAAGCGACTTACAGCTGTAATCGCAGCAAAAGGTGGCGCTACAAAGTATTAACTTAAGGGGGCTAAATAATTTTGCACGCCCAATTTTTCAGTTTTTGATTTGTTAAAAAACGTTTGAAATATCCAATAAATGTCGTTCCACTTCATGATTGTGTCCCACTTGTTGTTGATTCTTCACAAAAAAATACAGTTTTATATCTTTATGTTTGAAGCCTGAAATGTGGCAAAAGGTCGCAAAGTTCAAGGGGGCCGAATACTTTCGCAAGGCACTGTATATTATTTATAAGTGAGGCACAACACACAGGTGTCAATGTCAGTCTGTTACTAGTCAATCAGAAGGTTGAATGCTGTCAAATCACTTTGTTTTGTGTATTCTCATAACCAACGACCTTGTGCAATAAAGCAACCAATGTTTGTATGAAGGCATCGTTTTGTTTTTGTTATGTGCATTTCCTCACCAGTGACATATCTCTCAAACGATGCTGGCTATCTGCTCACTCTTCCTCGCAGACAGTGTACTGTAATGATGAAGGTACACTACAGTGTTGTCAGTTTCTTATTTGGTCGGTTGCCCATAAAGGTCATGGGGTCGAAAGTCTAATACGTCTGTGACAGCAGTCAATGGTGATGTCCCAGGTCATGATATATTTTTTGGGGAGTTGCCTGGGGAAGTGTTAAACTTCTCAGGAACCACATTGATATGGAACAATCCTCTGAGATGCACAGTGTGACAGCTAAAAAGATGACCTGGCACACACCCAATGATAGCCATGGTGAACATGTATGAAAATACAATGTAATGGTACTTGTAAGTCCATGCATTTCTCTTGTAACCCCAAATGTGGCCCTTAAGGCCAGCCGCTTCTATTGAGCTTTATATCAGCAAGACCTGGAATACCAGGGTCATGTTCAGAAAGGCACACTATGGCAAAATGTTCTGTTTGGCAATGGAAAATGAGAATGAGTGTTTCTTAACGGAAACGTTCAGGTAGAACCTCCTTGTTTCAAAGTGTTTTCTCCCACTGGACACGACCCAGATGTGTAGGCTCTGGTCAAAGAGTAAAATAAGATGTAGTGCCTTGAAAACTTTTTCTCTAATCAATGATAGAATGTGCAATGGAAAGGCTTGCCCTGGCCTACATAATTCATTGTAAGATAGGCTACAGTATTTGACAACTTGCACAACCTTTTTGATTACAATGGTCCCTGATCTGTTAGTGCTCTTGTTTGGGATGACAATGAGGGACAGGGGGTTGGCATGAAATCACTAACAGACGCACTCAGGCTACTTTTTGATGTGGACACAAGATCCAATAGATTGTGTCCTTTCTCTTTCGTCCGGGGAGGATGCCTAGAATGGAAGGAGGGAGCTGCCAAGCTCCAGGTCCTTCCCCCTCTCTGGGTGTGAGTATAAGGAGGCAGCTCCAAGGCCTTACTACCTCTACGCCTGTACAGACAAACAGACAGAATGAATTCCTCTCACTAAGCTGGTCGTCTACCAGAAGATGCACACTAACGGTGTGTACAGTCACCCAGGGGAACTCTGCACGGTCCATTTAACTGATTCAGGACCAGTAGTTGACATTTCTACACTGAGGTGGATTGCTGAGGAGCATTTTGGAGATTATCCATTGAGCATGATTTTTTTTATTTGAGGACTAGATTTAGGCTAATCTGTCTGGGAAACCGGCCCGAAGTAGAATTTGCATTAAGCTATTGGTCCCTAGGGAACGATGTATTTTCTTCAAAGAAATTAAAAAACAGTGTTTTACAAACAACAGTAATATAAATGCATGCTGTTATGTCCAGTTGTGGCTGTGCAGGAATTGAAATGTGTTATTCTCGCTGCAGTAGCATTTAAATGTCCACCTACATCATGTGTCAAACTCGTTCCATGGAGTGCTGAGTGTCTGCATGTTTTCGCTCCTCCCTTCTCCTTAATTGAGGAATTAAGGTCACTGATTAGTAAGGAACTCCCCTCACCTGGCTGTCTAGGTCTTAATGAAAGGAAAAAACAAAAACTAGCAGACACTAGGCCAGGGGTGTCAAACTCATTTCATAGAGGGCCAAGTGTCTACTGGTTTTTGGTTTTTCCATAATAAGATAATGTTCTAGACATGTTTCGTGGGAACGTTGCCCAGTTTTCTGTGGGTTAGGAGAATATTCCATCTACGTCCCACCAAACATACACAGCACATGGTTGCCATGTTCTCAGAATATAAGATATTAATGTTCTAGACAAGTTTCATGGGAACATTCCTGTGTATAAGTCATCAGGACGTTGCCTGATGGCCCCTCCAAAAATAATATTGTTTCACCAACCCTGTTTACTGTGGCCCAGCCCATCAAGGATCTGATTGATGAACCACTAATCCATTAACAGCTCTCTGTTGGCAAGGTTAGGTACACTCACACAAACAATGCTTTTAACATAGTGTTTTCAACTTACACGTAGTACATTATTAAATTGTGCATGTTAATTTGTACAGTAATTATTATTCAACATGTGCTCCCCAGGGATTTGAACTGACAACCTCATTCCGACCGTCCCGCTACGCCACCAATGATGAGAGAATCGGACTATTTTCTCATCATTGATTTTATTTACTTATTTCAGCAATTTTTTGTATAGTTATCTAATGTTGGTGGGGCATACAGCCCTGTTTTAATGTTACCCCTGAATCACTATTTTCTTGAGTGTACTTTTAACAGAGCTGAGATTTACTTCAAAAGTGCATTCACCCTATTATTTACATCTATCCAGTTGTTTCAGATCTACACATGGGCCTAGGGAAAAGGCGTTAGGCCCTGTCCAGATGTAAATTCTAACTATACTGGCCCAATAAGCACATGCCCTAGGGATATTCCTTATTAGGACAGTGTTCAGGACATTTGTCATTGGTGCTGGTGGCCTGGGTTTGAGACCTGCTAGGGGAGTCACACTACTCACATTCTTAGCAATATATGTTAATCTAACTATTTGGCAACAGTAACAACACCCCTAAATGATCTAACAAAAAATCCCCCCCTGACATATGTTTGACACCTCTGCCTTAGGACATGTGCTTATTAGGGCCTGTCCAGAAGGAAACCCTAACCCCTTTATCCTAGGCACTTGTGTAGATCCGAAACAACTGAATAGGTGTAAGCAATAGGGTGAATGCACTTTGAAGTAGATCTCAGCTCTGTTAAAAGTACTCAAGAAAAAGGGTGTTATTGATCATAGTGAGTCAGTTGTAACATAAAACAGGGGTAAAATATCTCACCAACAATAGACCACTGTATAGAAAGCCCTAAATTTGCTGAATGTTGTAAATAAAACCAAAAGTGATAGAATTGTCAGATTAACTGATAACTGACACAGATCAGTTGCTCCAGATACTCAACTAGTTTAAAGAAGGTCTGTTTAATTGCCTCTAAGTGATGGTTGCTGATAATGGGCCTCTGTTAGCCTATGTAGATATTCCATTAAAAATCTGCCGTTTCCAGCTACAATAGTCATTTACAACATTAACAATGTCTACAATGTATTTCTGATCAATTTTATGTTATTTTAATGGATCAACATTTTGTGCTTTACTTTCAAAAACAAGGACATTTCTAAGTGACCCAAACCTTTGAATGGTAGTGTATTTTTAAATAACATATTTGAGAACTAACACTACCCAAAATAAAAAACTAGACAGACAATAAGGGAGAATGAAAAATGTTTTAAAAAATGGCATGGGGCGCCCATTGATTTTGTTATAATGTTTGAGTCACTCAGATAGTACAAAAATGTGTGCACTCAACTGTAAGTCGTTCTGTATAAGTGTCTGAAAAATGAAAAAAAAAAAATGTAAATTGCATAGGAACACGACATAGGCCATGGGATAATGTGTAGAATTGCATGAAATTAGCTTTAAAACTGTAAAACGTACTCTCCACTGCATGGCAAAGTGTGTAGAATTGCAGGAATTTTGCTTTAACACAACTAAATATTGTTTGTGGCCAAGAAGGCCTCTAAAACCATGCCATTTTCCACCCATACTACCATCATAGGGGAACCACTGTTCTGGGTATCTTCGTTAGCTATTTTCATCTCCTTTTCATACCCATTCTGTCCCATTCATTTAATCTAGCCTATAGGCCTAGTCATGGAATTGAAGGCCTACCTCCCAGAACCTACACCAGTCCCAAGACAAACGAAAAGGACATGGCCAGGGATCAACAACAAAGGTAGCTACTGTATGATTTTCGTACCAGAACTATGTACTGGCAGGGTAGCCTAGTGGTTAGAGTGTTGGACTAGTAACCGGAAGGTTGCAAATTCAAACCCCCGAGCTGACAAGGTACAAATCTGTCGTTCTGCCCCTGAACAGGCAGTTAACCCACTGTTCCTAGGCCGTCATTGAAAATAAGAATTTGTTCTTAGCTGACTTGCCTGGTTAAATAAAAAATAAAACTGATAATGACGGTTGGTTGCATTTTGTCTGTACTATATATTTAATAATCTCATTAACATCTATCCTCCTTAGATTGGAAGTAGAAAATGGTTTATAAGCCATGGCTACAAGTAAGTATTCCACTAAGTTAAAACGTAGCAGAGCAACACACTCACTCCTTTCTGAAACGTTACTGACAGTTGCAAAAGTCACTTGACATGCATGGCTCTTCCCCAGAGGACAACTCTTCCCAGGGTGATCACTGCGGTACCCAAGACCGCCAGCATCCGTCCATTCAGGTAAAACATAACAATTGAAATTGCATGAATTTAGAAGGTATACGGACACCATTAAACAGTAGGGAATTGGTCACAGATGGGACTTGAACTCTCAACCTTTGTGGCGAAAGGTAACTGCAATGATCACTACGCCATCCTAGAAGATCCTACACAGACCAGATTTCTGGGGATGGTGTTTAAAATATCACTGTGCAATATAATAAATGCTGAGTGCCAGACTCAAACGGTCACATTTTCTAAAAACTTGGTATGGCTCAGCCATCATGGAACACCCAACCTTGTGTCTTCAAAACAGAAACTCTTACCACAAGACTACAGGGTAGGCTCAATATGTGGGAACTATACCAAAGTACAGGTTGATGACTGAGGTGTAAGCCAACAAAAGTTTTTGTTTGGCGGTCTTCTCCTGTTTCAATATTCAGCTTTATGTTAACATTACGGCTATCTATAATCCTCCTTCTGTTCTGGCTATCTGTAGTGCTTAGAGGGAGACAACGCAGCTGGAAACAACACAGATGGACAAGGCAGGGACATCATTCATCAAGTCGGAGGACAAGGAGGGGGAGAAAAGGCTAAATCTATCCAAATGCAAAAATGACTGAAGAGGGGAAAAATGGCGTTCAACAGTCTACAGGTCTTTTGACTGTAATGACACTTTTGAAATACAGTGTATTTGTGACCCGATTCAGGAAACTAGGCGTGAAGTCAAGACTTCACAGGAGAGCTGTTTGAACGTAAAAAATATTTGTTTATCAAAATGTGTTTTTTGGCAGAAATGCCTTCTCGAACTTGTGAACTTTCATGTGCCTTAATATCAAACTTGAATGCCATCTGTAAATACGAATAAAATTGTTAAATTATGAGCCTAGTCTGTTTAGCCACAGAAAAAGTCAGCAACCTTCCCGCTACCCATTATTGGCTGAGATAATGAGTGGGCTGGACATGCGGAGAGATGAGTTTGGATTGGTCTGCCATATAGCACGCATCTGGTTAGTATGTCTAGGTAATCATGTCAAACGCTGTTTAAAAAAAAAGTATATATATATATATATATATATATATATATATATATATATATATATATATATATATCACGTAGTAAAACTGCATAAACCTAATGTCAAGTTAAAGTTTAGTGTTAGCTAGCTAACGCTAGCTGGCTGGCTCACTAGCTAACGTTATGTTTATGCTCTCCACTTTCTGGAGGACCGAGTTTTGAAATCAGTGGAATTCAAGTATGATAGCTAAGGAGATGGAGAAAACACCATTCTGGGTTACATCGTCAAACTAAGGGCAACCATGCATGGCATCCGACAGGAGACGCATCCAGCCATGATGTATACTGGTAAGATAGTCTAGCTAGCTACATTTTCAGATATTACACGTTTCTAATTTTGACAGAAAGTGGTTTCATTTCAAGTGTACTGTTAGCTAGCTAATGTTAGCTGGCTGGGTCGCTAGCTAACGTTATGTGTATGATCTTATTCTTCGTATCTCACACATTTGCTTGACTAGTTACAGCCATAGAAGCTGGTTGGTTAGCTACCTGCAGATTCATGCAGGCTGGTAACGTCATGAGTTGTGACTATGGTCCATTGTTTAGCTAGCTATAGTCCATTGTTTAGCTAGCTATGTCTTAAAAAAATTTACGGCTGAAATCCCGCTAATGGATATGACAACAGCCAGTGAAAGTGCAGGGCTCCAAATTCAAACAGAAATCTCATAATTAAAATTCCTCAAACATACAAGGATTTTACACCATTTTAAAGATAAACTTGTTGTTAATCCCACCACAGTGTCCGATTTCAAAAAGGCTTTACAGTGAAAGCACACCAAACGATTATGTTAGGTCACCGCCTAGTCACAGGAAAACAGCCATTTTTCCAGTCAAAGAGAGGAGTCACAAAAAGCAGAAAGAGATCAAATGTATCACTAACCTTCATCAGATGACACTCATAGGACTTCATGTTACACAAAACATGTATGTTTTGTTCGATAAAGTTCATATTTATATCAAAAAATCTGTTTACATTGGCACGTTATGTTCAGTAGTTCCAAAACATCCGGTGATTTTGCAGAGAGCCACATCAATTTACAGAAATACTCATAATAAAACATTGATAAAAGATACAAGTGTTATGCATGGAAATATAGATATACTTCTCCTTAATGCAACCGCTGTGTCAGATTTCAAAAAATCTTTCGGAATAAGCACACCATGCAATAATCTGAGTACAGCGCTCAGACATAAAAACAAGCCATACAGATACCCGCCATATTGTGGAGTCAACAGAAGTCAGAAAGAGCATTATAAATATTCACTTACCTTTGATGATCTTCATCAGAATGCACTCCCAGAAATCCCAGTTCCACAATAAATGTTTGTTTTGTTCGATAAAGTCCATAATTTATGTCCAAATACCTCTTTTTAGTTTGTGCGTTTAGTTTACAAATCCAAATTCATGAGGGGCAAGCACTAGGTCCAGACAAAAAGTCAAAAAGTTCCATTACAGTTTGTAGAAACATGTCAAACGATGTATAGAATCAATCTTTAGGATGTTTTTAACATAAATCTTCAATAATGTTCCAACCGGAGAATTCCTTTGTCTTTAGAAATGCAATGGAACGCAGGTACCTCTCACGGGTGATCAGCTCATGGCCTTCAGTCAGACCTCTCATTCTCTCCTCCTTCACAGTAGAAGCCTCAAACAAGGTTCTAAAGACTGTTGACATCTAGTGGGAGCCTTGGGAAGTGCAATCAGACCAAATTTACACTATCTTGGATAGGCAAAGAGTTGAAAAACTACAAACCTCAGATTTCCCACTTCCTGGTTGGATTATTGTCTCTGTTTTTTTCCTGCCATATGAGTTCTGTTAAACTCACAGACATAATTCAAACAGTTTTAGAAACTTCAAGAGTGTTTTCTATCCATATCTACTAATAATATGCATATCTTAGCTTCTGGGCCTGAGTAGCAGGCAGTTTACTCTGGGCAATTTATTCATCCAAGCCACTCAATACTGCCCCCCAGCCATAAGAAGTCTTAACAAAAGACTCTTGTCTTCGTGTACCAGAGCGCAGAATAACTGATACATTTTTGAACGCTCAACACCTGTTGAATATGTCTGGTGTCAGTAAACGTCAGCAACAAAGCGTTATTCAATTGTTGCCAGCAGCACAGTTACAGTCACCAACGCTCTGGATAACATGAAAACTGCCTAACCAGCTCTGCTAGGGGGAGTAAAATGGTCAGAGTGGGTGTTCTCTTATTATGTGTCTGGAAGTAGCTAGCCAATGTTAGCCAGTTAGCTTGGGTGCTTGACTGTAGTTGTGAGGTCAGAGCTTTCGGAACAATCCTACTTATCGGTCAGAACGTCTAGTGTGCGCTCTTTATGCAAAATCCTCTGAATTTACGAATGGACCATCTGACACCACAGTTGCAGTCACCAACGCTCTGGATAACATAACAGCGTAACCAGCTCTGCTAAGGGGAGTAATGTTCAGTGAGCTGTTCTCTCTTGGACGTCTGGAAGTAGCTGGCAATTTAGTACAGAACGCTCGGATCAACCCTTAAAGAGATGGGTGGGGCTAAGGCTTAAAAGGGTGTGAACAATGCTGAATGGGTATAGACAAAGGGCTCTCCAATACTAGTACCAAAACATTGAAAGACAGTTCTCAAAAGTGAGTTTACAAGTGGATCAACTTTCAAAGCAGAATCACTTTCCCATTGTTCCTCAAATGCAGTGTATGATATACCATTTTGTACCTCTGAGTCTCTACTTTTATCAAAAGTAAAAAACAGAAATTCCAATGTTGCTACATAAGACCGAATCCAGGTGGTCTCGGTTTTACGGAATTTCAGTAAGTCAATATAAATTAATCTGTAATACTAAACATAAAACGGTACCACTAGTCTTAAGAAGGCGGCTAGAGCTAGTCTTATAGAGAAGACTAGAGTGGGGGCAAGTAACGGCACCATGGGAAAGCCCCACTGGCAGCTTTCTGTAGGCATTTATTGAATAGACAAAAACGGATCTGAAAATGACACCCTGCTATTTATTGTTGACCAGCAGATGACACTAATGTGCATTGTGAACTCAATGAAGTTCTAAGTAATCAATATTTTTTGGTCAACAGTTTAAGATGGTCAATGCTGGGGGGGGGGGGGGGGGGGGGATCAGCAGGGCTGCCTAGCCTGTTCCCCTTCCTCTGTGCATTCATCCACCCTGATTTGACTTTGTTTGAGTCCCAAACCTGTTGTTTCAATTCCTATGTCCAAACAACCATCTGTCTGGGTTGTGTAAGAAAAAATATGGCGTCACTTACAGTACAGCAAAAGGGGATTGTTTACAAAATGTCACACTCCCCCACCTCTTTAACATACGAGATAATACATGAAAAATGAAAGTCATGTAACAAGTAAGATCCATCGCCTAGATCTTTGTTTTCTTTGAAAGCTGTGAGTGTTATTATACACGTCTAGGATTAGTCTGCATTGGCCCCAGTTTCCCTCGACCCAGCTCAAATTTGGCCCTAATTCAAAGTGCCAATGGAAATTGGGCTTTAGTCACTAGGTATGAGGAACCACAACATAATATTTGTAATGTGTGACAGGGCAAAACCACTGAAAGTCCTATATAGGAACATACTATAGGAACATCAATACACAAACAACCTTAACTGATTTGGACAAATTTGGCTGTTTGTCTGATGTGTTTTCACCTGACAATTTTAGTCTTATTTACCGCTCTTTAGGCAATTTCGTTGTCACTAGTTTGAGAGGCTGTATGATTACAGCTTGTATATAAGGAGAAAAAATGTCAGGCATTATCAGACTGGACTAGATGGTGTAAACTAAGGTATCAATCAATAATGATGTAACAAAGATGTTGATATCATTGTATATCTAAACTGTTTCAAAGCACAAGATACACCCTGGACAGTGGGCACTCATATGGATATAAAAGAGCATCGCTTTGGAGGTGTACTATGAACAGAATGCTGAACCAACGTATGGCGATATACAGAAATGACTAAAATGAACTGTGACCTAGGGGTGGTCTAGCAGTCTAGGCCAGGGTTTTCCACTCAGTTCTGGGGGCCCAACAACACAGCTGATTCAAATAATCAAAGCTTGATAACCCTTGTCTAGGCTGCTGCTGCCAGTGCACAGCTGAAGCATGGGTTTGAATCTGGTCCACTGCTATTTCAGCACACTCTCCTCTATATCTCTCTTTATCTAATAAACATACAAAGACTTAATGGAACAGGAAAAGGGTTTGTGGATGCTGAAGTTGACAAAAAAATATATATGTTAACGTTTTTCTTAGATTAGAAAATAATGATGATCTGGAATGAAATGAATGGCCAGTTTTTAGTCAATACCATGAAATACACATTTTTGATTAAGGGCTCTGTTCAACCTGCATCGTGGAGGTTCAGCTTTACAGCATGATGGAAATGCAATTCTCGCTTTAGCGGAGACTGCATTCACAGTAAACGCTGCATATGTCGGCTCAATCAGAAACTACCTTTACATGTCTATCGCAGGATCTGTAGCGCTTCAGCTTTACAGATTGAATAGAGCCCTAGGACTAGACCGTGCCACATATGTCCACTAGATGGGGATCCATGACCTAACTCCAGTTCATACTACTGTAAGGCTTGTTTTCAAACTTGGTAAATGAGTATCATTTAACACTGATATACTGTTTGGGACCAGGATAGATGTATGCTATTATTGTGCCACACTTGTTCCTCCCATTCTCCCGTCTAAGGGGAACAACAAGCTAGAATTCATACGAAGTGTAACAAAGATGGTAGAAATTAAATATTTGTATTAATTTCCAATGCAAAGAAATTTAAATCAAGCTCACATTTGTAGTAGGTTGGCTAAACCCGTATGAGTATGTTTGATCCTTTTCTACCATAAAGAGTATAAAATAAGTTGGAGGGTGTCTACCCTCCTATTTCGTGACGAAACCACTTGTGATCACAGTAAAGACAGATCCGGGAAGTGAACAATGTACACACTGACTGGAAAGCCTGGTGAGAGCTTTTAGTCTTTATATAGTGGCATTCTATGGATTACACATTCTTGTATTTATACATTGTCTATTAGAGTTTTTCCCCCTATAAAATGTTAATATTTTATTTACAACAGGTATACAGCAGGCTTGAGTTCAAATACTATTTTAAATCTCTCAAATGCTTTAAGCTTTTGCTTTAGCCTGTACAGAGTACCAAATGGATGGGGTTTGCAATTCTGGGACTGTTCTATTGGTCCATTAAGCCAGACAAGCTCAATCAAGCACCACAGATAAAGTATTTGAAATTATTTTAAATAATATTTGAACCCAGGTCTGGTATACAGTAAAGTAAACAATATTTTCATGTGTCATTCCAACACCTGAACGTTTAGAAATATGCTTAGTCGATGTTGTCATGGGTTATGCAATATGAAGACACTAGGTCGAGGACGATGCATTGTTTATGCATCGTGAAACATAGCTTGTTTGGAATACTTGGTGCCAGTTTGATCCTTGTCACAGACTATTGTAGAGCCTCTCTTCTCCAACCATTAGGGCTAGATTGATGCCTGAAAGTGCTTCTTGGGTTGATGGACATTGATCTTGTCATATACAGTAGGAGGGACACGAAAAGCATGCAGATGAACGAGATAACAATCATAAAGCATTCCCATATAGATGAGAACTAGTAAGCAGTGGGGTTTAGGCTATCTACAGCTAATGCCTGTGGCTTACTACTGACCTAAATGTTAATGAAGGACGCTGTGCATTCATGTTGTAGCCCATTTCACTAAAATAAAGTAACCCCATCTGATTTAGCTGACATAACTTCCCATAAAGTACAGTGCCGTGTGTCAAATAGTATGTCAGAAATGATTCCATTAGAGAAAGGGATAATAACATGTTTCAGAAGTATTGCTTTGCTGTGGATAATAACCTGTGTTTGAAGGGAGGACACACACACACACACACACACACACACGGTGAAATCAGGAGATTGGCCATACATTATACACACCTGTCCGTTGGAGATTCATGCTTAGTTTAGTTTATTAGTAAAGGGGGGGGAGAGGTATTTATGACTGTCAGGCCAACCTGCATGTTGCAAACCAACATAAAAATGACCGTGGGTTGCCCTGGTTGTGGACCATCGTTGTGGTCCCCATCTGGTGGTCGACCCGGGTAGTGTTTCTGCGAATGAAGTCCGCTCCATGGCTCGGCAGCGGGTGTCTGGATTGGGATCGCCGTTCTGGACCTGTCGTCTGGTCGTCCAGACTGGAAGATCTGGGCAGTAACTTAGACAGATGTTAACAACGCACACACACTCATGAAATTTCCTCCCAAATGAGCGGCGTTGTGGCACTAACTGATGGTTGTATGTGGAAGTTGTTTATGGCTCTATCACTTTCTATGTGCCGAAGAAAATGAAACAAAATGAATGAAAGCATAAACAAAACAAACTATAGTTATGTCCTCTTAATCATCTAATTCGACTGTATTCTATCTACGTCCACAGTCTTGGCCAAATGACCCTATCATGGCATTGTCTAATGTCATATCTAGGGCTTTCCTAATTTGCGGGGTGTTGCTTAGGGTACTATCCTAAGTTGATAACTATATGATAAGTCTACAGATGTAAGGCACTAGTTTTGGGCAGTCTACAGGGATGACCTATGGACAACTGAGAAGAAAACTGGTGAGTACTGTAGCTGTAGAGTTAAAGGCCTCAAAATAAATGTTCAACTTTACTAAGGCTGCTATTTTGCTAAGACCCCTAAGTGATCCTAGAATAAATCCTAATTGGATGTTCCGTTGTGCATGTGCGTTTATGCTTACGCAAGTGCACATGTCAAGGGAAGGAAACCAAGTATCCTGGCAGATTACAACTTGTTCAGAATGAGTCTGACGTAGTCAGGTCATTTTCAAGTCGTTGCCTGGAGGTCAGTCAGAATTGGTGTCGAGGGAGTCTATAGTAGTTTTACTACCAGTCTCTGTCTTCTGCTATTGTAGTGGAGGTAGGTATGAAGAAGTAGAATTCATAGCTATGTTATCCACGGAGGAGCTAACTTCATGGAGGAAGTACTCTAAGTATTAGAGATGTGGTACGTGGTGTGATCGTGGTTCATGACTTCTAATAACTTTTCTCCTGAACGGAGGGTTCTATTTATTAGTGGCATGTGTAACCATTGGAAGAGTGCAATGGAGATTCCCTTCCCCGTGTTGCACTCTGAGGGACTCCTATGTTGATATTATCAATAGCAATTTAACTTGTGAGGTTACTAATCCTCTTACTGAGTGTTGCTGGACTGACTGTGGTATTGGTACTGGCACTCAATGGGTCCAGTTGTCCTACCAATTTATTCTGAATGTTATCCTACAGTAATACATGATTAGAGCATTTTACTAGTTGTCTTGTTCTGGCTACTACACATGGCAAGGAATGATTATTGTTGCCATTTGTTTTGGAGGTGGACAAGTCCACTGGACTTCCTTTACGACCAGTGTGGTACACCTCAGTACTATCTTAGATGTGTTCTAAGATAATCCCTGTCTAGGGGCCTGTCTGCTCCTCACTGTTCTCAAAGGGGAGTTTACAACTAGATTTGATTTATGCTCTGGCGGCCTCGTACGGTGTTGTCCGTAGTATCGACCCCCCCACCGGCCTCGATCATGGGTCTGGGCTACTATTCACCCCCTTTGTGTCTCGGGACCCCCCCACCAGCAGGTGGTGTTGGTATCCGAGGCGCAAACAAAAAGTTTGGACCCTATGTACGAGTTGTCAGTGGCCTTGTTATGAGAGTGGCTGTAACCTTTCAACCAAATCTCCTGATGTTTGTGCTTCAACACCCTCAGTGGTTGTCGAGGTCTGTCAGTCAGCACCACGTCCGCGTGTGGCACCCTCTTCAGTACCTGCAAACTGAGACGAGGATATCGGTCTGTGATATCGCAAAGTGTTTCACCAGTGGGAGTCATCGGGTCAGTTGCTGGACTTGATGCCAGCAGTGTCATTGTAAGGGTTGACAGTCCCCCACAAAGCAGAAGGTGTATCATCGGAAGCAGAGTAGAGAAGCAGAGAAGAAGCAGAGAAGCAGAATGTGTCGAGATATCGTAATATCTCCTTGGATCGGATTCTGCAACAAGAGGTTTCTAAACGTCTTTTTCCCAAGGGGTACATTTGACAGATACCCCTCGTGAATGACTGCGTTGCAGCATTAGAGGAAGACAGCGTGGTTGGTGGAGAAGGCACTGTAGCATCAATGGGAGTAACCGATCCATCAAGTCTGCTCCAAGTAGCAGGGGTACAGTTGAGGCTGGTAACATTCACAGGGTGAACGAGCGATACGTCCTGGAAGTGTAGTTTCAGCATGACTCTCAATGTGAGAGGCGAGGTAGTCTGAGTGACCCCTCGAAGTGTAGTGTGGCATCGTTCCACTTTTAACCAACGTTTAGTTGGCTTCAAAGCCCTTTTTAGATCATCAAACAATGTTTGAGAGATGAGTGATATTGTCGCACCCGAATCAATTAGCGCATGACAAGTTAAGCAGTCCTCCAGGACTGTTTCCAGGTATGGGCGTTTCGATTCGTGTTTAGTGGACATATTCCATACAAAGTGGAGTGGTCGTTCGCAACGACGTGATGTGTCAATTCTGTTCAAGGTGGAAGCAGATCGACTTTTCAGATTTTGAGTGGGCTTGGCTTTAACGAAGCGTTTGACCTTTTTCTTCGCAACTTTTGTATCAGAGTCTATAGACAAGGCCCGTGGGCTTGTTTTTTGATCAAGCCGGCCCTGGATAGGGTCTCGAGAGAGAGAGAGAGAGAGAGAGAGAGAGAGAGAGAGAGAGCGGGAGAGATTTGAATTTTAACGTCCTTGCTATGGGTGTTAATTCCTGCGGACCAGGTGTCCGGTAATTCCCTGTCTAGTCCTTGTGACTTATCTTTTACCCTTTATTCAAGTGTTTCTTGCTTTAGTTCTTCAAGTAGTGGATCTTCTGGAGAACATTGGTCTACGTTTTGATCTCCCTTCAACCCTTTGTTACCCTTGTGCTCTGACGCTGTGTAGGTTGGGTGCAGGAACGTGGTGAACAGGTCGATTGTAGCGGTTGTCGTTTTGATGGCGACGTATTTTAGTTATTTAGACCGCGGAGGTTATTGGAATCATGGTTTCGTGGTAGAAACTGTTGTTGTGCGTCATCTCTTAACACTCCAATACCTGATAATGCACCCTCTAACTGGAGTGAGTGCTCCTGGTCAAACTTCAAAACCGAGTGGTCAGGGCTCTTAGCGTTGCGAACTTTTGATGCCTCAAAAGCTGTGCTTGCAAGCTCTCTGAGTTTTAGATAGGCAAGCCAATGTGGGCTGCAGGGCCCAAGTAGGTAATGAAGATAGGATACATGTTCAACAGGAACATTTGTTTAAATGGTAACAGGTCTTCCATGCCTGTTTCAGTGACTAGGCCAAAGTAAGCTGAACGAAGCCTATGATAGTAAGCTTGTGGGTGTTCATTCCGAGCTTGTTTGACCGTGTTAGCCAGTGAGCTATTGTGTTTGTGAGTCTCAGAACCGCTGACTACTAATTTTAAAGCTGTTGCAAGTTTAGCGTAGTCATTTAGCGCGTGTTGCTGTTGTGGGCGAATGAACCTGGTCACGTGTCTATTCGATGTTCGCTTCAACAGGTAAACCCTGTCAGAACCCGTAGCGTTCGGGTAGCCATCCAACGTGTCCTCTGTCAGCTAATAACGTTTCAGTATCGTTTGGCTGACCTGGGGCGGGGTCAAAGGTGGGGAAATTCTTGACAAGTTTGTCAAGGTATTCCGCGTCAAGCGGGCGGAGAGGGTCGGCTTCATCCTGTGGGGAAAGTGGGGCCGAAAGGCCAAGAGGAGAAGCCAAGCTTTGGCTTTGTTGGCCAAGACTCACCATATTACTCAGTGCCGAATGGCCAAGAGGAGAAGACTGAGGGACACTTAATGGAGGCAATGTCTGAAACCTATCGTCTTCACTCCTTTGAGTACCGGGCTCCGGTTGCTTAGTCACTCTGTAGAGCGTAACCATTCTGGACTTCCTCCAGATGGTACCTAAGGGTGGTATTCTGCTTCATTGCAGAGTCCGCTTGAGCGCTTAGAGTACTGATTTTGGACACGTGAGTGTCGCACTTGCTCCTTTCGGTCTCAAACTTATCTGTCATTGTTTGCAGATAGAGGTCTTGAGTACGGAGCGAGAGATTGAATGATGAGATTTCTTCCGCTTGCTTAGAAATCAGGATTTCCATCTTCATCACCTGAGTTCTCTCATGATTCATTTGGTCAGTGACTTCAATGAGTTCTGTTGATTTGTCATCCAACTTGGTCATTGTGTTCATCAATTGATTGTCTTTGTACTGCAGAATTTTGAGTAGAACCATGTTACTCTGAGTAACGTTCAACAAAACTGCCGGCATGTTATCAAATTGCGCGCTCCTGTTTGTAGATAACAACAGATTTATCTAGTTTGGAGTGGACTACATCGTATTTAGTTTTGGCTAAATCGAGTTGTTCCTGGAGACAACGATTTTGTTGAAGAGTTTGTGCTCGTTCATCGTCATAAGTATTTGCAATTACTTTTAATTGTTCAGATTGCAAACGCAATTCCTCGACTAACATAATGTTTTCATTTCCTGCTTTTGTAAATAGTTACTCAGTTCTCTCCACCTGTCCCCTCATGTTAGCCATGTCTGGCACGTGCTTCAGCTGTGCACTGTGGTATTGGACCGATGCCACATTTTTATGGCGATACATCAGTGCAAAAGTGGGGAGAACCGTCACAAAGCCTGTGTCTGAGGGTTGATTTGAGAGCGTTCGCAATTTCGTCAGTTTCTTTGCTAATGGCATAATTTGGGTTGGTATCACTGCTGAGGTCAGAGATCAATCCTTTTATGGGCGGAGGTTCACTAATTAGCGGAGGAGTGGTGACCACCTTTGATAGCTTGCACATTATTAGAAAAATTTAGAGGAAAAATGTTCCTATTTTTTTTTCAAAGTTTGGGTTTGGAATTCATTGGAAGCTGAAAAGACAAGTTTAATCTATTTATAGATGTTGACGAACTATCAGTACTGTACCAGTAATGTGGAAGTTGGACGTGAATGAATTTGCAAAATTGAATTAATTAATCAATGCCAATGATTAATCCTACCTGGGTAGGCTATCTGGGTAATAAACTTGAATTAACCTGAGAAGTTTCTTCATCTAGGTTAATATGAGAAGTTTAAACGTTTCTCATTTGATTGGAAGAACATTAAGTTAAATTCAACAATTCAACCTATTAAATTGAATGAGATGATAATCCATACAATCTCCATTGATTGGATATCATAAGTGTAAACAGTAGATCAAATGTTGGGAACATTCAACACTGTGGCACTTCTCCCTAAGGCCAAAACCACATGGGATTCCCGCTGGGCGGGGCTTCTGTCAATACTGGATTACCGAATGGTTTTCCAAAAAAACAAATTTTACTGATTTATCAATTAAATTATAAATCAGACCTGCATAGGATATTTGGGAATTAAACTAATTAACCTGAGAAGTTGCTTCATCTAGGTTAGTTTGTTAAACGTTTATAATGTCTTATTTAGAAAACTCATCAATTTTGATATTATTTAAAATATCTGTGGCGGCAGGTAGCCTAGTGGTTAGAGCGTTGGACTAGTATCCGGAAGGTTGTAAGTTCTGCCCCTGAACAGGCAGTTAACCCACTGTTCCTAGGCCGTCATTGAAAATAATAATTTGTTCTTAACTGACTTGCCTGGTTAAATAAAGGTAAAATTAAAAATAAAAAATCTATTTCAGAATGTAAATTGCCAGATTTACACTTATTAGTTCAATTGGATAAGACATAATATCCGTCTGGATATCATAAGTAATGACTTGAGTGTGACTTGAATAATTCTTCATGAACAAATTTATTAGGGCACACGCCAGCGGTCAATGATTTCACACACTGAAATCAAACGGAACTACCCGGGGCGGAACTTCCGTTCTGCAAGGCAGAGGAGTTTCAACGTAGAACAAGAAAACAAATGAGCTATTTTCCCTTGTTAGCTTTAGCATGCAAGCTAAAGCCTCCATTGTGCCTGAAAATGCAGCACATAGGATTCCCTTGGCAAGGGAACGGTTTTACTGATAACGTATTATGTTAAAACCTTTTTCAGCGTTTTTTTACGATGTTTTAACCGGAACACGCGGTCTACTCGCGAGAGAGACAGAGATATATATCGCTGGTCAAGCTTATATTTCCTGAATTTCAATCGGCTGGCTCTTTGTCCTCGCTCGAGAAATGAATAATGACCGAGCCTACTCCCGTCTGAAACGCGCCAGGCAGAAATAGCCCTGCGTTTGGCCAAACGCTCCATTTCTCAGATTTCTATAATTAGCTTTCTGAACCCTCACACAGAAATGTGTTCGCTTACGTTACCCACTGACCACGTCAGAGAACACGGAGGCGGGGGAATCTTCAGCAAATCAAATTTTATTTGTCACATACACATGGTTAGCAGATGTTAATGCAAGTGTAGCGAAATGCTTGTGCTTCTAGTTCCGACAATGCAGTAATAACCAACAAGTAATCTAGCTAACAATTCCAAAACTACTACCTTACAAGTGTAAGGGGATAAAGAATATGTACATAAAGATATATGAATGAGTGATGGTACAGAGCGGCATAGGCAAGATACAGTAGATGGTATTGAGTGCAGTATATACATATGGGATGAGTATGTAAACAAAGTGGCATAGCTAAAGTGGCTAGTGATACATGTATTACATAAAGATGCAGTAGATGACATAGAGTACAGTATATACATATACATGACGTTGAGTGTGAGGTTATTTTCCTGACACCACACTCCGAGGGCCCTCACCTCCTCCCTGTAGGCCGTCTCGTCGTTGTTGGTAATCAAGCCTACCACTGTTATGTCGTCCGCAAACTTGATGATTGAGTTGGAGGCGTGCGTGGCCACGCAGTCGTGGGTGAACAGGGAGTACAGGAGAGGGCTCAGAACGCACCCTTGTGGGGCCCCAGTGTTGAGGATCAGCACACACACACCCAATAATGCTTGTCTACCACTCCAAAAATGTGTAATAAACTTGGTATATTATGTAATCTGCTTTTCGATTTTATACAGGCTGAATCAAAATGAAAGCGTCATTCTATTTTAGATTCCTATCAGGGGGCTCCCATTATGTCATGACTTTGGCTATGCCGGATTAAGTGATATGACATGCTATTCTTTAAAATTATTTCTCCGTAATTAATATTACCTGATTGAGCTAATCATGTAAATGTAATTAACTGGAGAGTCGGACACCACAAAATAATATTTATAGAGCTGTTATCTTCCGAATAAACTCTTAAAGACCTAGTAATATTTTACATCAATAGCAGTCAATATCAATCATCATCTTAATTCAGTCATCTGAAAGTTGTACATTCTTGGTTATCTGTACGAACCCTGGCTAACAATTTGGATCAGCAATACAAAATTGGGTTGAATTATTTATTTACTAAATACCTAACTAATCACATAGAATTACACATACACATACTTAAATCATAACTTGATTAGAAATGACGTCATAAAGGAAAACGTCCCTAGCGGGCGAAACAGATATGATAGCTTGTTACACAAAAGAAAAGGGGAAGACTGAGGAACAAAGGCCAAAGCTGTGCTATCATAAATACAGTATCTTATGCATTCTAAATTACCGACCATTTGGAAAAGGAAAATGCAATAAATATTTACTCTGAGCCGCGGTAGGTTGGTGGTAGATGGAAGGCCGTGTTGCCCAACCGAGTCCTTTGAAGAATGTCTCTGGTGGTCAATTGGATACCGTGACGTAGAAGTCCGTCACTGGCTTAGTACATACATTACACACTTCTCTGTACATACATTGCAAACTTCTGTCTTAGTACATACATTGCACACTTATGTCAATGTTCATATTTATATACCAGATAGGTGTAAAAACGAGAATAGAGAGAGAACAAAAAAAATTGACAAATCACTATATGTGTATTGCACAGTCTGGAGGATTAGAGCGAGTCAATTGTGTATTCAGGTTTTTTATGCAGCCCTTGGATAATTTTTGCAGTAGCAGATTTCTTCAGAATCATCTCAATTTGTGTAAGAGGCATATTTCAAATACTTTTGCATCTCACAATTCCATGTTAATAAACATCATATGACAGGAAGGGAGGGGAAATGTTTGATCTACTTGACACGGTGCAGGTGCTATCAAACTAACACAATTCCACTTTTACTTCCTGTGGCTAGTGGTAACAGCACAACCACTGCATTTGGAGACTTCCTCTTATTATAAAGATATGAAAACATCCGATTTACTCATCTTATTTGAGTACATTTTGGCATTACAATAGTACATTATCACTAGGTTTTATTCAAACAGACAATTTGTGCTTCAGGTGGTTCTAAGACTGTCACGAATATTACCGAAGGTGGCTCCCCTTCTTGTTCGGGTGGCGCTCGTCGTCGCCGGTCTACTAGCTGCCACCGATCCTTTGTTCCGTGTTCGTTTGGTTTTGTCTGATTGTTTTCACCTGTTCATTGTTTGGTTGTCAGGGTGGTGTTATTTAAGTTCGTTTAGCCCACTTCTGTTTGTGCGGGTTTGTTCTTCTGTATTTGTGAGAGGTGTTCGTGCTTTGTTGGGTTTTCTCGCTGTCCTGGTATTTTTACCTAAGGGTACTTATTGTAGTAATAGTTACGCCTGTGTAGGGTAATACTATTTTGTTATTTTTGATTTTGGACATTAAAGCATGTTTTTTCCCGCATCCTTTGCTCTCTGCGCCTGACTCCACACCCATTCACTCATTGAGCGTTACAGAGACAAGGCAGTGCTAGTGTTTCAGTGCCCTCCACAGGTGAATTGTTAGTTCAACTGAATTGGCTTGCCGCACATTTGTAGAAAATACATGTCTGTAATTAACTACTAAAAATAAATAATTAAAGAATACAGATAGATGAAATTAAGAAATATGACTTAACCTGGTGTTAAATGTGAGTTATTCTGATGTTTCTTCTTTCTTAGTGTTTTTTTTTTAACATTACACAAAAACGAGCTGCAGCATACGGGAAGACCAAAATGTGTCAGGTTTGTTTAGATATGCTTACAAACCTAAATCGACAGTCAGATTACCAGTAACCTGCATTACTCAGGAGCTGAGATAATATTGCAAGTAGAGTTAACACCAAAGCAGCCATATTTTCTTTGTGTTATAATTATGGCAATTATGGCATAATTATGGCAATCGACAACATTCCGCTGAAAAGGCAGTGCGCGAAATTCAAAAAATATTTTTCCGAAATAAGTAACTTTCACACATCAACAAGTGCAATACACCAAATGAAAGAAACTTCTTGTTAATCTACCCATTGTGTCCGATTTCAAAAAGGCTGTCCAGCGAAAGCACAATCTATGGTTATGTTAGGTCAGAACCAAGTCACAAAAACACACACAGCCATTTTTACAGCCAAAGAGAGGAGTCACAAAAAGCAGAAATATTGATCAAATTCATCACTAACCTTTGATGATCTTCATCCGATGAAACTCATAGGACATCATGTTACACATTACATATGTTTTGCAGAGAGCCACATCAATTTACCAAAATAATCATAATAAACATTGATAAAAGATACAAGTGTTATTCACAGAATTAAAGATAGACTTCTCCTTAAAGATCTTGCTCACATCGGCTACAGAGAGCATGATCACACAGTCGTCCGGAACAGCTGGTGCTCTCATGCTTGCTTCAATGTTGCTTGCCTCGAAGCGAACATAGAAGACTTTTACCTTGTCTGGTAGGCTTGTGTCACTGAGCAGCTCGCTGCTGGGTTTCCCTTTGTAGTCCATAATAGTTTTCAAGCCCTGCCACATCCGATGAACATCAGAGCCGGTGTAGTAGGATTCAATCTTAGTCCTGTATTGACGCTTGCCTGTTTGATGGTTCGTCTGAGGGAATAGCGGGATATCTTATAAGCGTCTGGATTAGTGTCCCTCTCCTTGAAAGCGGCAGCTCAAGCCTTTAGCTCGTGTGGATGCTGCCTGTAATCCATGGCTTCTGGTTGGGATATGTATGTACGTACAGTGGGGAGAACAAGTATTTGATACACTGCCGATTTTGCAGGTTTTCCTACTTACAAAGCATGTAGAAGTCTGTATTTTGTATCATAGGTACACTTCAACTGTAAGAGACGGAATCTAAAACAAAAATCCAGAAAATCACATTGTATGATTTTTAAGTAATTCATTTGCATGTTATTGCATGACATAAGTATTTGATCACCTACCAACCAGTAAGAATTCCGGCTCTCACAGACCTGTTCATTTTTCTTTAAGAAGCCCCCCTGTTCTCCACTCATTACCTGTATTAACTGCACCTGTTTGAACTCGTTGCCTGTATAAAAGACACCTGTCCACACACTCAATCAAACAGACTCCAACCTCTCCACAATGGCCAAGACCAGAGAGCTGTGTAAGGACATCAGGGATAAAATTTTAGACCTTTACAAGGCTGGGATGGGCTACAGGACAATAGGCAAGCAGCTTGGTTAGAAGGCAATTATTAGAAAATGGAAGAAGTTCAAGATGACGGTCAACCACCCTCGGTCTGGGGCTCCATGCAAGATCTCACCTCGTGGGGCATGAATGATCATGAGGAAGGTGAGGGATAAGCCCAGAACTACACGGCAGGACCTGGTCAATGACCTGAAGAGAGCTGGGACCACAGTCTCAAAGAAAACCATTAGTAACACATTATGCCGTCATGGATTAAAATCCTGCAGCGCACGCAAGCTCCCCCTGCTCAAGCCAGCGCATGTCCAGGCCCGTCTAAAGTTTGCCAATGACCATCTGGATGATCCAGAGGAGGAATGGAAGAAGGTCATGTGGTCTGATGAGACAAAAATAGAGCTTTTTGGTCTAAACTCCACTCGCCGTGTTTGGAGGAGGAAGAAGGATGAGTACAACCCCAAAAACTTTTGCTGCCTGTTTTGCATGTTATTTTGGCATTAATACTTGTCATATCAGTTTACAAACAAAGTGCAAAATAAAATGTAATAAAAAATATTGTCTGCAGTGCTGAGGCGCCACTCCAGCCACGCGTTCGATCCCAGGCTGTGTCACAGCCGGCTGTGACCGGGAGACCCATGGAGCAGCGCACAATTGGCCCTGCATCGTCCGGGTTAGGGGAGGGTTTGGCCGGATTTCCTTGTCCCATCATGCTCTAGCGACTCCGACCTGAAGATAATTAACATCATGATTCAACCTTAGTTTTTTCAGTTCCCATATAGTGTCTGCTATATGGCATATATTATTATTAATTCCCAAAAGCATCCTAAAGCTAAGTTCATGGTTAGAACCTTCATAGGAGCATTGTTAAATCTCCAAACTGTTTCCCAAAACCATTGTTACTAAAGTTGCACTTCAAAACACTTGTTATTTACCTACTGCCTAAGACCACTCGTAAAACAGCACGCCCAATTTTTCAGTTTTTGATTTGTTAAAAAAGTTTGAAATATCCAATAAATGTCATTCCACTTCATGATTGTGTCCCACTTGTTGTTGATTCTTCACAAAAAAATACAGTTTTATATCTTTATGTTTGAAGCCTGAAATGTGGCAAAAGGTCGCAAAGTTCAAGGGGGCCGAATACTTTCGCAAGGCACTGTATGTATGGATCATAATGTATTTACTGTTTTATTAACATGTTTTCAAGTACTGGTGACAAAACATGCATTCAGATTCTTGCATTATTGTAATGGACACATATGATGTGTGTAAAATACTTGAATGTTGTACTGATTAAGATGAGCTAATGCTAGGCTATTTGCTGGCTATGTGTGGCACCATGTTTGGTGACATCATTCAATGCATTCTGTTTGTCACATTAGCGTCTGTCAGACCAAATATGTTATAACAAGGGATAGTTAATTCAAGACAACTGTGAACTCTGAAAAATGCAAGGTAAAATCATGACGTCAATTATCTTCAGGTCGGAAAGTCAGAGCTCTAGAAAGAGGCCCGAGTTCCCGAGTTGTAATTCCGAATTGGATGACCGTCCAAAACTTTTTTTTATTTTTTCCCGAGTTCCTGCTTATCTTGAACGCGGCATCAGATTGTAACTTTTGTACCTTAGGGTAGCCAGCTTATACCACCCTTTCCAGGAGGTTTATTTTTATTTAGCATATAATCTTCTATTGTGTTTGCCCCCCATTTATTGATAAATCCCCCATCATAGTAGTAATTCCTGCATCATGTCCCCCCACAATACCTTCCCCCATTTCTACCCCCCACGGACTTGAAAACCCCCTGTGGGGGAATTATTGTAATCAAAAGGAGAGACTTTTAGATTTCTTCAAAACCATCAAACTTTATTATTTAATTAGTGCAGTAATGGAGCTGGTTGGTAATCACCCCTGGAAGGTGATCACTGAGAACTCAACCAGCTGATTTGAGCCACAGCATTTTATAGAAAATTCCATCGTCCTTCAGTCTACATGACACACAACATATGTATGGAATGGGTCACAATGTTAAGATTTGTATGAAAGATACTGTCTGCTGTGAATTATAAGTATCTGCTGTAAAAACATGAGAACTCATTGTGTAATGACCAGTGTCTGGCCCCACAACTCCATACTGGAGCCATGTCTCCCTGGTACCGTATAGAACAGAATCATTAACTCATACTCTGGAATGTGGTATCCCCAAAGACATCGTAAATCTTCTAGAGGCCCATCTTCAGTAGAACACACACAGATTAGCATTCTAACAACCCTGTATTCTGTTGCTTAAAACAGCCTTATGACATAACCTTCTAATTTCCACCACACCCCAACAAATGAAATGATCCCCCCACCAACCCCCCCTAAAATGGTTTCATCCATGTTTAGCTTAGCGCTACGGTTAGGCTAGGCAGTAGGCTTGTATTTGATGTGATGTGATTTGTCAAAAACGGTAAACGACTTGTCAAGTCATGTGCTCCGGTTCTTGTATACACTGCAACAAGTACAGTTGATGTCGGAAGTTAAAAAAACTCAGTTTTTCACAATTCCTGACATTTAATCCAAGTAAAAATTCCCTGTCTTAGGTCAGTTAGGATCACCACTTTATTTTAACAATGTGAAATGTCAGAATAATAGCAGAGAGAATGATATATTTCAGCTTTTATTTCCTTCATCACATTCCCAGTGGGTCAGAAGTTTACAAACTCAATTAGCCTTCCACAAGCTTCCCACAATAATTTGGGTGAATTTTGGCCCATTCCTCCTGACAGAGCTGGTGTAACTGAGTCAGGTTTGTAGGCCTCCTTGCTCACACACGCTTTTTCAGTTCTGCCCACAAGTTTTCTATGGGATTGAGGTCAGGGCTTTGTGATGGCCAACCCAATACCTTGACTTTGTTGTCCTTAAGCCATTTTGCCACAACTTTGGAAGTATGCTTGTGGTCATTGTCTATTTGGAAGACCCATTTGTGACCAAGCTTTAACTTCCTGGCTGATGTCTTGAGATGTTGCTTCAATATATCCACATAATTTTCCTACCTCATGATGCCATCTATTTTTTGAAGTGCACCAGTCCCTCTTGCAGCAAAGCACCCCCACATGATGCTGCCACCCCCATGCTTCACGGTTGGGATGGTGTTCTTCGGCTTGCAAGCATCCCCCTTTTTCCTCCAAACATAACGATGGTCATTATGGCCAAACAGTTCTATTTTTGTTTCATCAGACCAGAGGACATTTTTCCAAAAAGTACGATCTTTGTCCCCATGTGCAAACCGTAGTCTGTATATTTTATGGCGGTTTTGGAGCAGTGGCTTCTCCTTGCTGAGCGGCCTTTCAGGTTATGTCAATATAGGACTTGTTTTACTGTGGATATATATACTTTTGTACCTGTTCCCTCCAGCATCTTCACAAGGTCCTTTGCTGTTGTTCTGGGATTGTTTTGCACTTTTCGCACCAAAGTATGTTCATCTCTAGGAGACAGAACGTGTCTCCTTCCTGAGCGGTATAATGGCTGCGTGGTCCCATGGTCTTTATTCTTGCGTACTATTGTTTGTACAGATGAACGTGGTACCTTCAGGCATTTGGAAATTGCTCCCAAGGATTAACCAGACTTGTGGAGGTCTACAATTTCTTTCTGAGGTCTTGGCTGATTTCTTTTGATTTTCACATGATGTCAAGCAAAGAGGCAATGAGTTTGAAGGTAGGCCTTGAAATACATCCACAGGTGCACCTCCAATGGACTCAAATGATGTCAATTAGCCTATCAGAAGCTTCTAAAGCCATTACATAATTTTCTTGTCATGCAAAAGTAGATGTCCTAACCGACTTGCCAAAACTAAAGTTTGTTAACATGAAATTTGTGGAGTGTTGAAAAATAAGTTTTAATGACTCAAACCTAAGTGCATTTAAACTTCCGACTTCAACTGTAGAATCAATATGTTTATCTGTCTCTCTGTGACCGCTGATAACTTCACCACGAAGTTGACTACAAATACTACAATGTCTTTGCATTTGTTACAAAAAATCTAAGGATAGAAAGATGCTTTAAATGAAAACCGAGAAGACTCCATTAGATGCACTATGCAGAAATCGCTCCACCATTTCCTGGTTGCTAAAATTCTAACAGTTTGCCTAATGTCAGTTTATGTGACAAAAGAAGCAAGTATAGTGTAGAGAATCATTGTACCATCTAAACCGCTGTGAAATATATATATTATAGGGCAAGTATCAGAATAAGCCACCTCACTATTTGCAGCCATTGACTGATCTGTCGTTACTTTAATAATAATGTTAAAGTAAGATTTGAATGGAGAAGTCATGATCCGAGAACAAGTGCTGCTTTTCTTTCGATCCTATCAGTATCGACACAGGCATCAAAGACATACTTAGCAAATGTTCTCTCTGCTATGGTGGTAGCTGGGTCAGTCGTACAATGCGGTGGCAGTTTTGTCAGTGGATGTAGAAGTTTTTGCCCCCAGGTGTTATTTATCAACTTCCACAAGAACTATAAGCCATAAAATAATACAATTTAAAAAATCTTTCTTCGTGTTTTTGGTCTGTATATCCCACTCATACATTTCCACCCTAAATGATGGAGAGATTTTTTTCTGAAATCTTAAAAATGCTGCTGTTCTGGACATTTGTAGGTAAGTGAAACTTACCTGACAATGATGCATAAAGAAAGTGTTTTACATTACATTTTCTTTTCATTAACTTATCTTAATGGTATTTTGTTGTTTGTAGGTGCACTATCCTTCTGAACCTATGCAGCCAGGTCCCATCTACTTTTGAACTCCTCGCAACTGCAGAGGTCAAAACAACAACAAGCATGTGCAGACCATGCACAAGCTCCACCACAGTATGGACCATCACTTCCTGATCACAGGCCACACCAAGTTTGCCCCTGACTGGTGCTTCAGTCTCATCAAGCAGCGCTTCAGAAAGACCAGAGTCAACACTGTCTGAGATTGCTGGTGTTGTGAAGGACAGCACTGTGACAGGGGTCAACATCTCACAGCTGGTTGGACTGGAGGATGGTACGGTGCTGGTGGAAAGCTATGGCTGGCAAAAACACCTGACTCTGTACTTCAGGCCGCTGACACAGTTCAAGCAGTACCAGCACTTCAGGTGAATATAATTTTCATTGCATTGAATGAGGTTATTATTCTTATCTAAACTTGGAAGGTGAATTGATGTTGTGCAAGGTTGTAATGTCTTCTACATTATTTTATTATTCCCTGTTTTACAGCGTCGGTGCTCTGGAGCCTAGTGTTGTTGTCACCAAGGAGCGTTCAAACCCATCGGGACCAGGTTTCAGATGCTGCCCAACGCTGACATCCTTCCTCCCATAGATGGTCTGCCTGTACAAGCACCACCTGGACTGGACACAGCTAGACAAACTTGTGTTTTTGAGAAGATCAGGGAGTTTTGCAATGAAGAGGCTATGGACGTCTCATGACCTGCCCCAAAGTCAAAGGCAGGACAGAAACAGGATTTCCAAATATAGATTCCCATGTCCATCCGAACAACGCATGAACCAGTCATCAGCACTATCTGCAGTGCCTCTATTCAAATAACTCTCTCCTATTCAAATAACTCTCCTAATACATTGCTGCTACTATTTCTTTTTTTATCCTGCTGCTCAGCCACTTAACCCCTGACTGTATGCATATAAGACTACCTCATCTATCACTGATATTGATGTTGTTCTTGTACCTACTGTATATTATTTTATTTACATTGACGCTATTTCTGATAGTGATACTATGCAAGTAACCATTTGGCTGTACCATTTACACCTTCTGTAGAGACCCATCCACTTCGCAAGATGTGGCTGGGGATTGGTTATAGAATTTCTTTCACATGACCCATCAATTTAGACAAGTGTGTCTGGGTAAGCGTAAGTTAATATTTATAAAATCTTTTTATCTGGACACTTTGTTTACCCTGAATTTTTCCTTATTGTAGGCTACTTCTTTTACCACTTTTAGTCTTCATCTTTACTACACTACTCACTGTTTAGCACATGAACTCACAGTAGGTACAGTAGGTACCAAAACATTCAAAGGCCATTTTCTCAGTGAGTTTACAAGTTATTTGGTTGACGATATTTCTGAGAACATTAAAGCCAGATTATCAAGTTATTGATAGTGTTGAAGTTTGTGACATTAACACGTTGCCGTTCTCGTACCAGTGTGTAGTCAACAGAGTATTCAACAATAGCTGAATCGGTTCGCCTTCAAAATAAAAGTACCACATTGAAACTGTGAAACTGACCCAAAACGGATACAAATAGTGCTATCATTCCATAATTGGGTTAGATCATTCTAAACAACTTTGGAATGTTATGTAAATTCAACAAAAGACAAATCAGTTAATTTGATTTTTTAAAAATAAGTGAAACTCAGTTGAAACCGCACTGTTCAGACTTCAGAATTGCTTTGGGAGGCATACTTATTTGAACTGTACAGCATAACCTATGGATTGTGAGCTATGCAGTGTGGTATCAGACTAGTGACACCCACAGAACAAAACTCTGATTATGGGTAAAAACATTGTCCGACTTATGCCTACATGAATTTGACAAAAATCAACTGATGAAAGATCATGGAGTTTTCACTGCAGTCAACTGCAAGTTTCTGCAGTCTCTCTTCAGCAACTTCATCCTGCATTGCGGGAAGCTCTATTGTCACACAATCATTAGGGTGTTTTTGTTTGACCTACCCGAACGTGACCAAAGACGCGACTGAAAGAGGAATCAACTTTGCACAATACATGTATAAGGTGGATATGTTCAAATTCATGTGATGTGAGGCGCTCTCTCACCGATTGATTGTACAATGTACACACATATATTTTCAGTTTGTGAATGTGTGATGTGGGGGGGTTTGAGACGTTCATTTCGACATTATAAAGAACACATTTAATAAACAATGACAACACTGTGATGTTGCACTGAGTCTTGCTGTTGAAACCACATTAGTGTACGACTTTCGCTTGTCGCAGATGCACCTCCCCAACTTCACGCCTTGACTTTCGTCTATAGTCGGTTGCTTTCACCTTACCACAAACAATTGTGTTGCGCTCTGGATTCATTCCAATGGGCGCTTGAAACAGTTCTTAAAGATAAATTTCCTGAGGAAAATGTGCCAGCTTGCAAGTATTTTTTATTTATATTGTTAGAGGTTTGAGACGTTTCAGTTTTGCACATGCCTGCATAACAAAAACAATGTAATCTATATCCATTGACTAAATGTACAGAGAAACTACATGTCCTTGGAATATAAAAGCATACTAAAGAAAGACTCGAACATATCTAGCTGTTCATTCATTGTTTTATTCAGACATTATAGTTAAGTTAGAGTCATGTATCATCAACATGCATTACAGTATATTTGACATGGCCACGCCTCTTCAAACATCTGTCATGTTCAGTTCCTGTGTTCTCAGTAGAGGCGCTGTGTCATCACTGCAGTGAAACGTTACTGGAAATGATGAAAAATACATCATTGTTATTATTAGATTTGAAACAGAATTCAGTTTGGGTGTGATGACAGCATTGCTGCTATAAGTAAAAGTACTCACTTTTGTGAGGATACATGTCTAAGTGTGAGAGTTTCTGTGCTTCTGTTTGCTTTTTTTGGGACCTTCTGAGGTCAATTTGATGTCTGTTTGTGGTTCTAGCAGCCCTGTCTGTCCCCTGTGATAAAAAGCACAGAGAGCAGAGTTGGCATGGCATAGGAGACTTCTTCTCTATCATGCCATGTTACACACAGGGTTGGGGAGTTAGTTACATGTAGCTGATTACAAAAATAATAATAACTGTAATACATTACCAGCAAAAATATTGTAATCCGATTACTTTTAAATTCAGAAGGGATGTTTGTGAAAAAAATCTTTATGACATTGAAATCAGCATAAAAAAATAAACAAGTTTAAGTTTGTTCCGCCTGAGTGAGCGTTTGATGGATCACGGGAAAAGAGCAGGAATAGGCTTTTGTAGGCTACAGTTCAAGCTACTCCAATGTGGTGCGAATGCTGTTGGCATCCAAAGCTTAGCCTATACATCCAACCTGAATAAATGCTTGGAAGTAAGGACGACAGCAGTGGTGTACTCTGCAAGCGACAAGGATATCACTTGATATTTACACACAAGTGTACAAAACACTAGAGTACAGACAGACTGACCAGGTGAATCCAGGTGAAAGCTATGATCCCTTATTGATGTCACTTGTTAAATCCACTTAAATCAGTGTAGATGAAGGGTGAGGAAACAGGTTAAAGAAGTTTTTGTGTATGTGTACCATTCAGAGGATGAATGGGCAAGACAAAATATTTAAGTGCCTTTGAATGAGGTATGGTAGTAGGTGTCAGGTGCACCGGTTTGTGTCAACAACTGCAACACTGCTGGGTTTTTCACACTGAACAGTTTCCTGTGTATCAAGAATGGTCCAGAACCCAAAGGACATCCAGCCAACTTGACACAACTGTGGGAAGCATTGGAGTCAACATGGGGCCAGCATCCCTGTGGAATGCTTTCAACAGCTTGGAAAATTCCAGAAAATGATGTCATGGCTTTAGAAGCTTCTGATAGGCTAATTAACATAATTTGAGTCAATTAGAGATGTACCTGTGGATGTATTTCAAGGCATACCTTCAAACTCAGTGCCTCTGCTTGACATCATGGGAAAATCTAAATAAATCAGCCAAGACCTCTGAAAAAAATTGTAGACCTCCACAAGTCTGGTTCATCCTTGGGAGCAATTTTCAAATGCCTGAAGGTACCACGTTCATCTGTACAAACAATAGTACACAAGTATAAACACCATGGAGCCATGCAGTCGCCATACCGCTAAGGAAGGAGACGCGTTCTGTCTCCTAGAGATGAACGTACCTTGGTGCGAAAAGTGCAAATCAATCCCAGAACAACAGCAAAGGACCTTGTGAAGATGCTGGAAGAAACAGAACCAAAAGTATCTATATCCACAGTAAAAAGAGTCCTATATCGACATAACCTGAAAGGCCGCTCAGGAAAGAAGAAGCCTCTGCTCCAAAACCGCCATAAAAAAGCCAGACTACGGTTTTCAACTGCACATGGGGACAAAGATCGTACTTTTTGGAGAAATGTCCTCTGGTCTGATGAAACAGAAATATAAATGTTTGGCCATAATGACCATCGTTATGTTTGGAGAAAGAAGGGGGAGCTTGCAAGCGGAATACCACCATCCCAACCGTGAAGCATGGGGGTGGCAGCATCTTGTTGTGGGGGTGCTTTGCTGCAGGAGGACTGGTGCACTTGACAAAATAGATGGCATCAAGAGGTTGAAAAATTATGTGGATATATTGAAGCAACATCTCAAGACATCAGCCAGGAAGTTATAGCTTGGTCTCAAAAAGCTTGGTATCAAATGGGTCTTCCAAATGGACAATGACACCAAGCATACTTCCAAAGTTGTGGCAAAATGGTTTAAGGACAACAAAGTCAAGGTATTGGAGTGGCCATCACAAAGCCCTGACCTCAATCCCATAGAAAATTTGTGGGCAGAACTGAAAAAGCGTGTGCGAGCAAGGAGGCCTACAAACCCGACTCAGTTACACCAGCTCTGTCAGGAGGAATGGGCCAAAATTCACCCAACTTATTGTGGGAAGCTTGTGGAAGGCTACCCGAAACATTTGACCCAAGTTAAACAAAGGCAATGCTACCAAATACTAATTGACTGAATGCAAACTTCTGACCCACTGGAATGTGATGAAAGGAATAAAAGCTGAAATAAATCCTTCTCTCTATTATTATTCTGACATTACACATTCTTAAAATAAAGTGGGGATCCTAACTGACATAAAACAGGGAATTTTTACTAGGATTAAATGTCAGGAATTGTGAAAAATTGAGTTTAAATGTATTTGGCTAAGGTGTATGTAAACTCACGACTTCAACTGTATGATTAGACATATGCTCAAACTCTGGCATTTTTGATAGAGCTAAACAGCTATTGCTGTGAAAGTAGGGATGCTGAGGGTGCTGTAGCATCTCCTGATAAATCAATTACGTTATAGCCTAAAATTGATGAAATAGTTTCCCCCCCTCATCAATCTACACACAATACCCCATAATGACTAAGCAAAAACAGTTTAGAACATTTTGAAAAGTATAAAAAAACAACTTAAGAATTAAAAACTGAAATATCTAATTTACATAATTATTCAGACCCTTTACTCAGTACTTTGTTGAAGTACCTTTGGCAGTGATTACAGCCTCGAGTCTTCTTGGGTATTACACTACAAGCTTGGCACACATGTATTTGGGGAGTTTGTCCCATTCTTCTCTGCAGATCCTCTCAAGCTCTGTCAGGTTGGATGGGGAGTGTCGCTGCACAGCTATTTTCAGGTCTCTCCAGAGATGTTCGATCAAGTTCTAGTCAGGGCTCTGGCTGGGCCACTCAAGGACATTCAGAGACTTGTCCCGAATCTACTCCTGCATTTTCTTGGCTTTGTGCTTAGGGTCATTGTCCTGTTGGATGGTGAACCTTCTTGGTCCTGAGTGCTCTGGAACAGGGTTTCATCAAGGATCTCTGTACTTTGCGCCGTTAATCTTTACCTCGATCCTTACTAGTCTCCCGGTATCTGCCGCTGAAAAACATTCCCATAGCATGATGCTGCCACCACCATGCTTCAGAGTAGGGTTGGTGCCAGGTTATTGTTCACCATTGGGTTCTTGTTCACATCCCTGACCAAGGCCCTTCTCCCCCGTTTGCTCAGTTTGGCCCGGCGGCCAGATCTTGGTGGTTCTAAACTTCTTCCAGTTAAGAATGATGGAGGTCACTGTGTTCTTAGGAACCTTCAATGCTGCAGCCATTTTTTGGTAACCTTCCCTAGATCTGTGCCTCGGAGCTCTACGGACAATTCCTTCGACCTCCTGGCTTGGGTTTTGCTCTGTCAACTGTGTGCTTTTCCAAATCCTGTCCAATCAATTGAATTTCACGGGTGGACTCCAATCAAGTTGTGGAAACAGCTCAAGGATGATCAATGGAAACAGGATGCGCCTGAGCTCAATTTCAAGTCTCATAGCAAAGGGTCTGAATACTTTTGTACATAAGGTATTTCTTTTTTTTTGGCGAAACAATTTAAAAACCTGTTTTTGCTTTGTCATAATGACATAGTGTGTATATTGACGAGTAAAAAAATATTTGAATCCATTTTAGAATAAGGCTGTAACGTAACAAAATATGTAAAAGTCAAGTGGTCTGAATACTTTCCAAATGCACTGTATATTATATATTTATTTTTTGGGAGAAAGCAGAGAAAAACCCAACCCAAAACATCTTCCTGTGGCCATGTAAACAGCTGCAAATTTTCAAGATATCAGTGTCACCAACAAAAATGTAAACAATAGGCCTTTAGCAAATGTGGCATATGGCATTCATTTTTTCACACGCAAATAGCACTTTCGATAGTGCTCAAAGCATACCATTCAATGAGAGCAGCATTTCTTTTTCAAATCAAAACAATGAGCCCAATCAGTCCTCCATGACAAAAACATACATAAACAATAGAGTAGGCTAAGAAGTCCTTCGCTTTTGGGTTATGCTCAGGTAAAACAATTTGATTCATCGATATTTCAAAGTCCTACTCTTGAAGATCAGGGGGTATTTAATTAATTGGAATGAGTGGAAATCTGACAGACGTTGGTTTCTCATGCAAATATATAACCTAATCGTATTATTATTTGTATTGAAATTGAAATCTATGGGCTAGAAGCCTACATAACCTATAAAGTAAAATGCAACATAATTGTTGTGTTCTTATATTGCCTCTTAAGGGGAACGTAATCAGATTACTTTACTGAGTTTGGGTAATCCAGAAATGACGTTGCTGGTTACAATTTTGGTCAGGTAACTAGTAAAGGATTACATTTAGAAAGTGACCTAGCGAACCCTGGTTACACAGACCTCATTTACAAAAAACAATGGAAGGTGTGTGTGTGGGGGCGACTGTTTCCTCACTCACATCTCCTGATGCACTGAGTCTCATCCTCAGCTCGGCATTCTCCCTCTGCAGGAGTTTATTCTAAAAGAAAAAGGGCAGAAAAGTAGTTAGAAATATTCAATTGTGAATTACACCGTACAATGCAAAACACAAGAACCCATAAACAGTCGACACAACCACAAAACAGTTTTTAACCAACTACAGTGCATTTGGAAAGTATTCAGACCCCTTGACTTTTTCCACATTTTGTTAAGTTACAGCCTTATTCTAAAATAGATTTTCACATTTTTTTTTTACTCATCAATGTACACACAATACCCCATAATGACAAAGCCAAAACAGGATTTTAGAAATTTTGCAAATGTATAAAAAATAAAAATACCTTATTTACATAAGTATTCAGACCCTCTGCTATGAGACTAGAAATTGAGCTCAGGTGCATCCTGTTTCCATTGATCATCCTTGAGATGTTTCTACAACATTACTGAAGTCCACCTGTAGTAAATTCAATTGATTGGACATGATTTGGAAAGACACACACCTGTCGATAAGGTCCCACAGTTGCCAGTGCATGTCAGAGCAAAAACCAAGCAAAAAGTGAAGGGGTCTGAATACTTTCCAAACACACTGTAAATCCCTTTAATCCAACCTTGTGCCTCAGTGCCTCCACAATCAGATCCCGTCCGCCTCCTCTGAGGCTTTCCTCTCTCTTTGTGGCCCGAAATGCATCTCCGATAATGGACACCAGCAGATGAGACTGAGGAGAGGAGCAAGAAAATAGAGAAGGTAGAGATTGGCAACTTAAAACCCTTAGATGTGTTTTTAGTGATGTACCCTAAAATCAAGATTGCATGATTGCACTGTACTCACAAATTTCTTGCTCTGGAAGAGATAACAGTGGTACATGTCTGCAGCTGGGTGTTTGGCCACAAAGCCAAATACTTTGGGTGTGGTCGGGATGACTGCACAGAAGGACACGGAGGAGAGGGGGCATGTGTACAGCATGAACTGGAAAAGACAAGAGGGAAGTGAGAATACATGATAATAAGAGAAAGAACGATTATTGGACGAGGAAGGAGAGGAGTGTGCAGGTGCATTGCACAACAGTAAAGAAACCCATAAACATGTGAGGGGCCCAGTTATTTCTGTTAACCTTTTTAGACTTCGTCATACTGAAGCAGTTCCCTCCCACATCTTCCGTTGGAGTTGGACCTTAGGCTCTCACCTTGGTTTTGTGCTCCAAAATGTCAATCCCGCTCATGGACAAAAACAAAGACACCTTGTTCTTCTTCTGCACCTTTGCTGATGACTCTTTGTCAGGCATCTAATGGAGGGCAAAGGACAGGGACGTGAGCGACCAATAATTTTGAATATTTCAATCAATATGATCTTTAAAACAAAAACTGTTCATTGAACCCATGTTGGTTACAAATGCTGATATGATTGAAATGTGTTTTATGTGCCTTGAAAATGTTGCATCTACCTACAAAACCAATCAATCACACTTTGTAGTCATACTTCAAGGGCACACCTCGTCTACGTTCAGTAGTCAAACATTCTTGAAACTTGTAAACTCAGCAAAAAAATAAACGTCCTCTCACTGTCAACTGCATTTATTTTCAGCAAACTTAAGATGTGTAAATATTTGCATGAATATAAGATTCAACAACTGAGACATAAACTGAACAAGTTCCACAGACATGTGACTAACAGAAATTTAATAATGTGTCCCTCAACAAAGGGGGGGTCAAAATCAAAAGTAACAGTCAGTATCTGGTGTGGCCACCAGCTGCATTAAGTACTGCAGTGCATCTCCTCCTCAAGGACTGCACCAGATTTGCCAGTTCTTGCTGTGAGATGTTACCCCACTCTTCCACCAAGGCACCTGCAAGACATTTCTGGGGGGGAATGGCCCTAGCCCTCACCCTCCGATCCAACAGATCCCAGACGTGATCCGGGCTCTTCGCTGGCCATGGCAGAACACTGACTTTCCTGTCTTGCAGGAAATCACACCACAGAACGAGTAGTATGACTGGTGGCATTGTCATGCTGGAGGGTCATGTCAGGATGAGCCCGTCTTCCCTATGACGCACAGCGTTGAGATTGCCATGACAACCAGCTCAGTCCGATGATGCTGTGACACACCGCCCCAGACCATGACGGACCCTCCACCTCCAAATCGATCCCGCTCCAGAGTACAGGCCTCGATATCACGCTCATTCCTTCGACAATAAACGCGACTCTGACCATCACCCTTGGTGAGACAAAACCGCAACTCGTCAATGAAGAGCACTTTTTGCCAGTCCTGTCTGCTCCAGCGACCGTGGGTTTGTGCCCATAGGTGACGTTGTTGCCGGTGATGTCTGGTGAGGACCTGCCTTACAACAGGCCTACAAGCCCTCAGTCTAGCCTCTCTCAGCCTATTGCGAACAGTCTGAGCACTGATGGAGGGATTGTGCATTCCTGGTGTAACTCGGGCAGTTGTTGTTGCCATACTGTACCTGTCCCGCAGGTGTGATGTTCGGATGTACCGATCCTGTGCAGGTGTTGTTACACGTGGTCTGCCACTGCGAGGACGATCAACTGTCCGTCCTGTCTCCCTGTTGCGCTGTCTTAGGCGTCTCACATCTACAGTCCTAATGCCTCCTTGCAGCATGCCTAAGGCATGTTCACACAGATGAGCAGGGACCCTGGGCATCTTTCTTTTGGTGTTTTTTTAGTCAGTAGAAAGGCCTCTTTAGTGTCCTAAGTTTTCATAATTGTGACCTTAGTTTACAGACGGTAGGCAATTATCTTAACGACCATTCCACAGGTGCATGTTAATTATTTGTTCATGGTTCATTGAACAAGAATGGGAAACAGTGTTTACAATGAAGAGCTGTGAAGTTATTTGGATTTTTACAAATGATCTTTGACAGGTTCCTGAAAAAGGGATGTTTCTTTTTTTTTGCTGAGTTTATATAGAAATGCTACAAATAGAGCCAAAGTGATTCCTTATTCTACATGTCAGAAAGAAATATGCTACGTAGAACAATCATGCCTATCTGAACATGCCAAAACATTGAGTCCTGCTGAACGCACCCCTTGTCAACTGTCTAATATTCGGCAGAGAAATGGTTGGGACAGCTGTTATGGATATTTACCTTCAGGCTCTGAATGGCCTCATTCAGGACCTGCATGCCCTCAGAACGGACCACCTCAACACGCCCCAGAAACTTATGAAGACCAAGAGAGCGTCACAGAGGGCAATAACATTCACAAAATCAAATTGTCACCCCAAGCCATAACAATATGGTCCCTAATGTATTATATTAGGAAATATATTGATTAACATTGATTAACATTATTCATGCCGTCTTGAAGTCTCCACTTACTTTAACTGCGAAAGAGATCTCATTATCATCGTCAGAGATATCACTCATCTTTACACTCAAAAAATGAATCCGGCTATGACAGGGATCTGCTCCTGGAAAAACAAATGATTCAAGTATAGCATTTCAGGATATTACACCACTAAATCAACTGGTTCTCATGATGCCTGGGTGTAAATTACCTGTGTAAGGCCCCTTAACTCAATTTCAAAACGGTGGTAAATTTGTGGTCTTACCTTTTTTCAGTAACTATCCACACGATTGTAGTTATAGGACCTAAGGTGGTGAGCTTGCTTTGGGTGTAAAGTCTAGTGGGGTTAATGACTAACCAAATTTAAATTCTTCCTTATTGCTCTTCAGCTGATATCCTTCAGTTCAGAGTCAGATGCTATCTGATAGCAATATCTGTATCAATCGCAAACTATTGCAGTCACTGACATCTCATATCATTGGGAAAAATACACTAGGAAAGTCATTTTTCATATTATTTATTGTTACATTGGTGCCACTTTATCAACACCTCATCTTACGCAAGTACATACAGACATCGTATTATCCTGACAAGCACTAGAAGCAAATGACCTCAAGCAACAATGTAGGAAAACTCCTACTGAGTTTGGAGAAAGCGGTGTGTCACAAAAAGCCCAAACAAGACAGAGTCCAGATGTCTCATGACCCCGGCCCTTCTGAATTTACAGAGGATAGTTGTGTGATTTATGGTGATATTCATTCAGACAATTAAAATGTAGTTAAGAACTTCAAAGCAACTGTATTACTAAAAGCAACCCACCCACACACACACACACGGCTGTGCACGACTCAAGATGTTGATTGAATGTTCACGTCACCTTACTTTGAAAACATTTTGCAATAATAAGCGCCAAACGAAATTTCACAGAATTCCAGAGTTCAGACTTGATATTGTTTGGATGTTACAGTTAAGATAATTGCATGCAGCAGACCTAACATTACTATTGCCCCAAAGCTGTTAACAGCCCCTTTCCCACTAACTAGCAACACCTTCGGCTTTTCCCTTTCATAATTAACCTTTCAGTATGTATTCTGTTCATACAGTAGAAAAAGGGTTGAACCTTATCTCTGGGAGAGGAGAGCGACAGACTGGTCACTAGACCCAGAGCACAATGAGATGCATTGGTGATAGGATGGAGCAGTCCATTTTCAGATGTGGTGAGAGTGAAGGGAGTGTAAGAATGGGGATGATGATGGGGTCTAGGAATCGTGGACAGACATGTTCTCCACTTGGTTCTGGAGCTGGTCTCCACTTCCCTGCTTCTTCTTCCCTCCATCCTGCTGTTTCTTCTGCTTCTTGGACATCTCCACATCAATAGGGGCAGGCTTTACAAACTTCAGCATCTCGGTCATACCTAAGAAAATGTATAGAATAGGAATGAAAGTGTACACATTCAGTACACACACACACACAAACTGCTTTCATGGCAATACTAGTCATCAAATACACAGAAGCAAATCTATATATTTTTAAGTACTCTGCGATCATGAAAGGTTGTTTCTTCTCACTACCTTCCATGCATTTGGCACACGTATTGCACGAACCTTCCCAAAACCTGTAAACAAAGAAACACTGTGGCTCACCTGGAGGCATGAAGTTCCGGAGTACCTCTGGAATAATGATACCGTCTTCTGTCTGGTACGTCTCCAGGATAGCACACATTACACGTGTGGTGGCACACATGGTCGCGTTGAGCATATGCACATAGTCGGCCTAAAGAACACAGGAAGAGTCATGTGAACGAACTGGTTCAAATACTCCACTCAATTTGACTTTTTGATTATGGAAGCAAATCCAGAACTATCAATTTTATAAATGGGAGGGTTTTCTATGGAAAGATTGGGTACTCTAACCTTGTCCATCATCTTTTTGGTCTGTCCGTAGCGGATACGCAGCCGACGAGCCTGGTAGTCTAAACAGTTGGAGCAGGAGACCAGCTCTCTGAAGGCTGCGGACCCTGGGAACCAGGCCTCCAAGTCCAGCTTTTTACTGGCTGCATGGTTCAGAGCACCTGGGTGGGAGCAGACAGACACTGAGGCTCAGACAGACCAGCTAGAAAATGTGGCTAGTAAGACACCCCAAAACTGCTCCCATGGGAAATGTCTGTTGTGTCAAATGTAAATCACGCAGGATAAATGTGAAGGTTGTTATTAAACATCAAGTTAACTCATACAAGTTATGGTTCTTGTCCTGAGTGGGTAAAGAAATTAATGTTTGAGCAATAATACACTTACAGCGCGTTCGGAAAGATTTCAGACCCCTTGACTTTTTCCACACTTTGTTAGTTTAGCCTTATTCTAAAAATTGATTAAACAGTCCCTCCCCCCCCTTAGTCTACACACAATAGCCCATAATGACAAAGCAAAAAAACTTAAATATCAAATATACATAACTATTCAGACCCTTTACTTAGTTGAAGTACCTTTGGCATTGATTACAGCCCTGAGTATTCTTGGATATGAAGCTACAGGCTTGGCACACCTGTATTTGGGGAGTTTGTCCCATTCTTCTCTGCAGATCCTCTCAAGCTCTGTCAGGTTGGATGTGGAGCGACACTGCACAGCTATTTTCAAGTCTCTCCAGAGAAGTTTGATCAGGTTAAAACCGGGCTCTGGCTGGGCAACTCAAGGACATTCAGAGACTTCCCCCGAAGCTGCTCCTGCGTTGTCTTGGCTGTGTGCTTCGGGTTGTCCTGTTGGAAGGTGAACCTTTGCCATAGTCTGAAGTCCTGAGCAGGTTTTATATGAAGGATCTGTATACTTTGTGCAGTTAATCTTTCACTCAATCCTGACTAGAATCCCTGCCGCTGAAAAACATCCCCACAGCATGAAGCTGCCACCACCATGCTTCACCGTAGGGATATGGTGCCAGGTTTCCTCCAGACGTGACACGTGGCATTCAGGCCAAAGAGTTCAATCTTGGTTTCATCAAACCAGAGAAACTTGTTTCTCATGGTCTGATAGTCCTTTAGGTGCCCTTTGGCAAAATTCAAGCAGGCCGTCATGTGCCTTTTACTGAGGAGTGGCATCCATCTGACCACTCTACCATAAAGGCCTGATTGGTGGAATGCTGCAGAGATGGTTGTCCTTCTTGAAGGTTATCCCATCTCCACAGAGGAACTCTGGTGATCTGTCAGAGTGACCATGACCAAGACCTCCCTGACCAAGAACCTATGTTCTAAATTTTTTTACCTCCTGTTTCAGGAAGGTGGTGTCACTGAGTACTGCCCCCATATACAGTGGCTTGCGAAAGTATTCACCCCCTTGGCATTTTTCCTATTTTGTTGCCTTACAACCTGGAATTAAATCATTATATAATTTGATTTACACAACATTTACACACTTTGAAGATGCACAACATTTATTGTGAAACAGGAAATAAAGACAAAAAACTTGAGCGTGCATAACTATTCATCCCCCCAAAGGCAATACTTTGTAGAGCCACCTTTTGCAGCAATTACAGCTGCAAGTCTCTTGGGGTATGTCTCTATAAGCTTGGTACATCTAGGCACTGGGATTTTTGCCCATTGTTCAAGGCAAAACTGCTTCAGCTCCTACAAGTTTGATGGGTTCCGCTGGTGTACAGAAATCTTTAAGTCATACCACAGATTCTCAATTGGATTGAGGTCTGGGCTTTGACTAGGCCATTCCAAGACATTTAAATGTTTCCCCTTAAACCTCTCAAGTGTTGCTTTAGCAGTAAGCTTAGGGTCATTGTCCTGCTGGAAGGTGAACCTCTGTCCCAGTCTCAAATCTCTGGAAGACTGAAACAGGTTTCCCTCAAGAATTTCCCTGTATTTAGCACCATCCATCGTTCCTTCAATTCTGCCCAGTTTCCCAGTCCCTGCCGATGAAAAACAAACACCCCACAGCATGATGCTGCCACCACCATGCTTCACTGTGGGGAAGGTATTCTCAAGGTGATGAGGTGTTGGGTTTGTGCCAGACATAGCGTTTTCCTTGATGGCCAAAAAGCTCAATGTTAGTCTCATCTGACCAGAATACCTTCTTCCATATGTTTGGGGAGTTCCCCACATGCCTTTTGGCAAACACCAAACATGTTTGCTTATTTAAAAAAAAAAATCTAAACAATGGCTTTTTCCAGGCCACTCTTCCATAAAACCCAGCTCTGGAGTGTACGGCTTAAAAAGTGGTCCTATGGACAGATACTCCAATCTGCGCTGTGGAGCTTTGCAGCTCCTTCAGGGTTATCTTCGGTCTCTTTGTTGCCTCTCTGATTAATGCCCTCCTTGCCTGGTCAGTGAGTTTTGGTGGGCAGCTGTCTCTTGGCAGGTTTGTTGTGGTGCCATATTCTTTCCATTTTTAATAATGGATTTAATGGTGCTCCGTGGGATGTTCAAAGTTGTGATATTTTTTTATAACCCAACCCTGATCTATACTTCTCCACAACTTTGTCCCTGACCTGTTTGGAGAGCTACTTGGTCTTCATGGTACCACTTGCTTGGTGGTGGTGCAGACTCGGAGGCCTTTCAGAACACAGAGACAGCGAGAGTGTGACACTTAGTCCACCTGTGTGCAATCTATTTAACTAATTATGTGACTTCTGAAGGTAATTGGTTGCACCAGATCTTATTTAGGGGATTCATAGCAAAGGGGGAGATTAAACAAATGTATTTTCTCTTTCATTTCATTTCACTTCACTAATTTGGACTATTTTGTGAATGTCCATAACATGAAATCCAAATAAAAATCTATGGAAATTACAGGTTGTAATGCAACAAAATAGGAAAAAACACCAAGGGGAATGAATAAAAACCTGTCTTCACTTTGTCATTATGGGGTAGTGTGTGTAGATTGATGAGGGGAAAAAAATATAGAATCAATTTTATGACCATGTGGAAAAAGTCAAGGGGTTTGAATTCTTTCCAAAGGCACAGTATATTTCAGTGGAGACGCTAAGGTTTCAAATGACTGGCTTTGTAGCATCTACAGACTCATTGTATATTTCAGTGGAGACGCTAAGGTTTCAAATGACTGGCTTTGTAGCATCTACAGACTCATTGTATATTTCAGTGGAGACGCTAAGGTTTCAAATGACTGGCTTTGTAGCATCTACAGACTCATTGTATATTTCAGTGGAGACGCTAAGGTTTCAAATGACTAGCTTTGTAGCATCTACAGACTCATTGTATATTTCAGTGGAGACGCTAAGGTTTCAAATGACTGGCTTTGTAGCATCTATAGACTCATTGTATATTTCAGTGGAGACGCTAAGGTTTCAAATGACTGGCTTTGTAGCATCTATAGACTCATTGTATATTTCAGTGGCGACGGTAAGGCTACAAAGCCAGTCATTTGAAACATTGTTGTAGTGTCTCACAGAAGCCCTGGGATTGGTCAAAACGTCACATTTCCAAACTTTAATACATTTTTTCTCAATAATAATTTTGGATACAGACTTCAAAAGATCTGCTAGGCATCCTTCCTCCAAAGAACATCTATGGATTTAATTTCAGAAAGATTCAAAACATCATATCTTTTGGCCAATCTCGTATGGAATTGGCCAGTGATCATTACGTCTCCGTCCCAGAGAGGAACAGGTGTGTTGAGTAGAACTATCTGCAGCACCTACCTGAGACTATGTTGACGATGCGGTAGGGGATCCCTAGTGTCTGGTAGAACTCCTCAGCAGTTCCAATCATCTCATCCATCATCTCCCAGGACTTGTTGTCATGAGGAGAGGCAAATACAAACTGCTCAATCTGAATGGAGAGAGTGTTGATTAGTATTTGGCAATCATTAGCTGAGGCCCTATTAAAAAAACAATGTTCTCCTCTGAAAAATGTGCATCGCTTGACATGATCTGTAAATGATCAATAACAGGACTCCATCCTTCTTCAATTAGGCCTATAAAATACAATGTACTCCAACAAAGATGTGGCCTTTTCTACATTGACCATGACTCACCCATATCTACTTCGAGAAAATGTCCACTGACCTTCTCAAATTGGTGCACCCTGAAGATGCCTCGGGTGTCACGGCCGTGGGAGCCCACTTCCTGTCTGAAGCAGGTGGAGAGGCCGGCGTAGCGAATGGGCAGCTCCTCTGGCTTCAGCCACTCGTCTCTCAGGAAGGCTGCAATAGGCTGCTCCGAGGTAGCAATCAGATACTTCTCATCAATGGCCGTGTCCTCAGACTTCTCACTGCTCTTCCCAATCACCTGAGAGACAACAAGCAGGGAGGGCACAGAGTGAATCATTTCAGGGGGAAAAAACCCACATCAGCATATTTAAAATTTTTGTCATTTAACAGACTTATTCAGAGCGACTTACAGTTAGCTATCTTAAGATTACTGCGCTAAGTGGGCCAACCACATATCACAGTAAATAAAATCATCCTAAATAAAAGGGGGTGGGGGTGAGGCTGTGGGATTTAAGTATATTTAAGATACTCTTTGAAGAGGTAGGGTTCCAGATGTTTTCGGAAGATGGTCAGATCTGGTTCCACCATTAAATCTGGTTCCACCATTAAAGTGCCAGGACAGAGAAAAGCTTTGACTGGGCTGAGCTGGTGCTGCCCTCCCGTAGGGGTGAGAGCTGGAGTCCTCGGGTTGGAGTGTAGGGTTTGAGCATAGCCTGAAGGTAAGGAGGGGCAGTTCCTCTTGCAGCTCTGTAGGCAAGTACCATGGTCTTGCAGTGGATGTGAGCTTCGACTGGAAGCCAGTGGAGGAGTGGGGTAAAATGGGAAAACTCGGAAGGGTTGAACCAGGTGGGCTGCAGCGTTCTGGAGTTGCAGGGGATTCATGGTACAAGCAGGGCGCCCAGCCAACAGTGAGTTGTAGTAGTCCAGATGCGAGGCAGGGTCGTAATCCTTGGATGTTTTAGAGCATGAACCTGCAGGGGCGAGTCACTGCTTTGACGTTTGCAGAGGGTGTTGTCCAGGGTCACGCCAAGGTTCTTTGCATTCTGGGAGGGGGGGGGGGGGGGGGGGGGGGCGTGGAGTTGTCAACCGTGATGGAAAGGTCTTTGAGCGGGCAGGCCTTCCGAGAAGATGAGCAGCGCCATCTTCTTGATGTTGAGCTTGAGGTTTTGCGCCAACATTCAAGCTGAGATATCTGCCAGGCACACAGAGATGCATGTTGCCAGCTGGGTGTCAGGAGGACGGAAGGAGAAAAGTAGCCGAGTGTCATCCACATAGTAATGATAGGAGACCATGTGGTGATATGATTGAGCCGAGTGACTGACTTGGTGTATAGAGGGCCTAGAACGGAGCCCAGGGGGACACCCGTCGTGAGTGTGGTGCAGATACAGATCTTCTCCGCGTCACCTGGTAAGAGCGGGCTGTCAGGTAGAATGCAATCCAAGTGTGCAGAGCCTGAGACACTCAGCCCTGAGAGGGTGGAGAGGAGGATCTGATGGTTCACGGCATCGAAGGCAGTGTATAGATGTAGGAGAACAGAGGAAAGAGTCAGCTTTGGCAGTGCGGAGAGCCTCCGTGACACAAAGAAGAGCAGTCTTGCTTGAGGGACCCGTCTTTAAGCCTGACTGGTTAGTGTCAATAAGATCATTCTGAGAAAGACAGCGACAGAGCTGGTCAGAGGCCGCACGCTCAAGTGTTTTGGAAAGAAAATAAAAAAGTTATATAGTTGACGTCAGAAGAGTTGAGTGTTGGTTTCTTGAGGAGGGGAGCGACTCGGACCATTTTGAAGTCAGAGGGGACACAGTCAGTGGTCAAAGATGAGTTGAGTGAAGTGAGAAGGTCTCAAGAGACCGTCTGGCGAAGGGAGGAGGGGATGGGGTCGCGCGACCAGACCTCAAGTCGCAGGGTTTCATATGGAGAGAGAGAGAGAGAGGGAAGAAAGAAGTCAAGGCATAGCGTAGTTCTGTGTGAGTGGGACCAATGGACTTAATAGGCTGAGTGAATGAGGAGCTGATGTCATCAACCTTCATTTCAAAGTGGTTGACAAAGTCGTCCGCAGAGAGGGAGGAGGGTTATGGAGGGAGGAGAAAGTGGAAAAGAGTTTCCTAGGGTTAGAGGCAGATGCTTGAAATTTAGAGTGATAGAAAGTGGCTTTAGCAACACATACAGGAGAAGGTAGAGAATGATCGGTCCTCAATAGAAATGGACGGTTAATTTGAAATACATCACACCTTGTAAAGTTCATCATCAAACTGGCTGAGCTGAGCCACCTCCTGCATGACCTCTTTCCTCATGAAGAAGGGGGTGTACAGCATTTGGTAGTTCTTGCTGTGGAGCATCCGCAGAGCATAGTTGATCAATGCCTGCTCCAGGAAAACTAGTGGCCCCTAAAAACAGAAAAGGGGAAGAGTCAGTAAGGATAACGATCAGAGTTGAATGGAATTACACCTGGTTTTAATCGGCCTGTGAGTATTGGCTACATGTGACAGTGTGTAACTAAGAACTTGCCTTGAGGAAGTAGCCACGGCTCCCTGCCACTATAGCTCCTTTCTCTCCGTCGTAGCCATCGATCATGACTACCAGGTCCACGTGAGAATACTTCTTCTGCACAGTACAGTCTCCCCAAGTGCGCTCCACTTTGTTATCAGCATCCTGCCAGGGAGATAGCGGAGGGAAATTAGAGAGTAGAAAAGTAAACAAAAGAGGCAAAACAAAATGCATGAGACAGAGACAGCAGACAAGACACCGGATTTTGTGTTTTCTTCCAGAAGCAATGTTTACTTCCATCCACCTCCTTATTGCTGGTGATGGGAATTACAATTCCTTGACACCCACCTCATCATTACTTATGGGCACAGATGGATGCAAGAGGTTTCCGATCTCTCTCAGGTATTGAAAGCGCTCCTCCTCCAGCTTTACCCTCTCACTGTCAGATTTCTGCACTGCCTCATCCACAAGCAGACGGACCTTCTTGATCTGGGTGACCGTGAGGGGCTAGAGGGAGGAAAGAGAAATTAAAAATACTCATGGTATGGGACCCACAAGTCCAATAGAATCTTCTATAAAGACATCAATCAGCATATAGATGAAGTGCTAGCTAGCGAGTTGACCTACCGCTAGTGTGTCTGCTGTTAGGGCCTCCAAGTTCTGGGTGTCATCTGGGAGAGAATCATCCTCCCCAATTGGCTCTTTCTTCTGTAAACAGAAAAGCCCCAGAACAGGGTGAACGGTTAGAAAGAAACACTATCAGCACATAGAATAGAACATGACAGGCTGTCAGAATGAAGGGGGGGGGGAACAGGTAGCCATGTAACATTAGGTTATGTAAAGACTGAGGGGTGGCTGGATTGTTCACCAGCATCACAAGATGTCCCCTATACCTTCATTTTCTCGCCAACGGTTCTGCTGCATAAATTCTTCGCCTTGTTGAGGTTGTCGGCAGTAAAACGACCTGGTGAGCATGGAAAAGACAAGGGTCAACATTACATGCATCAATAATGGTGTGTGTCATGGCAGGTAGCTAACATTATGATGTTATTGACACTGACAGGATACATTAAGGCCAGACACTACAGGCAAAAAAAAAAAAAAAATGGGATTTTGCTTCCATTTGAACATTTTGGGATATCTTATAACTACCATACTGTAATAAAATGTACAAATAAAATCGTCAATAATGTATATAAACACTTTATTTGTATCATTGTATCCCAACTCTGTCAACAACACGTGCCATGAATGTCGTTCTTGATAGCATGTTTCATGTAGAACTTCAAACGCTATTTTTTAAAACTCTCCATGTTGAATTATATATACACAGTGGGGCAAAAAAGTATTTAGTCAGCCACCAATTGTGCAAGTTCTCCCAGTTGAAAATTACAAGCCTCATCTTTTTATCATAGGTACACTTCAACTATGACAGACAATTTGAAAAAAAAATATATTTAATGAATTTATTTGCAAATTATGGTGGAAAAATAAGTATTTGGTCAATAACAAAAGTTTCTCAATACTTTGCTTTATACCCTTTGTTGCCAATGACAGAGGTCAAACGTTTTCTGTAAGTCTTCACGAGGTTTTCACACACTGTTGCTGGTATTTTGGCCCATTCCTCCATGCAGATCTCCTCTAGAGCAGTGATGTTTTGGGGCTGTTGCTGGGCAACACAGACTTTCAACTCCCTCCAAAGATTTTCTATGGGGTTGAGATCTGGAGACTGGCTAGGCCACTCCAGGACCTTGAAATGCTTCTTACGAAGCCACTCCTTCAGTGCCCGGGCGGTGTGTTTGGGATCATTGTCATGCTGAAAGACCTAGCCACGTTTCATCTTCAATGCCCTTGCTGATAGGAGGTTTTCACTCAAAAGCTCACGATACATGGCCCCATTCATTCTTTCCTTTACACGGATCAGTCGTCCTGGTCCCTTTGCAGAAAAACAGCCCCAAAGCATGATGTTTCCACCCCCATGCTTCACAGTAGGTATGGTGTTCTTTGGATGCAACTCAGCATTCTTTGTCCTCCAAACACAACGAGTTGAGATTTTACCAAAAAGTTTTTTTTTGGTTTCATCTGACCATATGACATTCTCCCAATCTTCTTCTGGATCATCCAAATGCTCTCTAGCAAACTTCAGACGGGCCTGGACATGTACTGGCTTAAGCAGGGGGACACGTCTGGCACTGCAGGATGAGTCCCTGACGGCGTAGTGTGTTACTGATGGTAGGCTTTGTTACTTTGGTCCCAGCTCTCTGCAGGTCATTCACTAGGTCCCCCCGTGTGGTTCTGGGATTTTTGCTCACCGTTCTTGTGATCATTTTGACCCCACGGGGTGAGATCTTGTGTGGAGCCCCAGATCGAGGGAGATTATCAGTGGTCTTGTATGTCTTCCATTTCCTAATAATTGCTCCCACAGTTGATTTCTTCAAACCAAGCTGCTTACCTATTGCAGATTCAGTCTTCCCAGCCTGGTGCAGGTCTACAATTTTGTTTCTGGTGTCCTTTGACAGCTCTTTGGTCTTGGCCATAGTGGAGTTTGGAGTGTGACTGTTTGAGGTTGTGGACAGGTGTCTTTTATACTGATAACAAGTTCAAACAGGTGCCATTAATACAGGTAACGAGTGGAGGACAGAGGAGCCTCTTAAAGAAGAAGTTACAGGTCTGTGAGAGCCAGAAATCTTGCTTGTTTGTAGGTGACCAAATAGTTATTTTCCACCATAATTTGCAAATAAATCATTAAAAATCCTACAAAGTGATTTTCTGGAATTTTTTTCTCATTTTGTCTGTCATAGTTGAAGTGTACCTATGATAAAAATTACAGGCCTCTCATATTTTTAAGTGGGAGAACTTGCACAATTGGTGGCTGACTAAATACTTTTTTGCCCCACTGTATATATACACTGCTCAAAAAAATAAAAAGGGAACACTTAAACACAATGTAACTCCAAGTCAATCACACTTCTGTGAAATCAAACTGTCCACTTTAGGAAGCAACACTGATTGACAATAAATTTCACATGCTGTTGTGCAAATGGAATAGACAACAGGTGGAAATTATAGGAAATTAGCAAGACAAGGTGATAACCACAGATCAGTTCCTATGCTTCCTGGCTGATGTTTTGGTCACCTTTGAATGCTGGCGGTGCTTTCACTCTAGCGGTAGCATGAGACGGAGTCTACAACCCACACAAGTGGCTCAGGTAGTGCAGCTCATCCAGGATGGCACATCAATGCGAGCTGTGGCAAGAAGGTGTGCTGTGTCTGTCAGCGTAGTGTCCAGAGCATGGAGGCACTACCAGGAGACAGGCCAGTACATCAGGAGACATGGAAGAGGCCGTAGGAGGGCAACAACCCAGCAGCAGGACCGCTACCTCCGCCTTTGTGCAAGGAGGAGCAGGAGGAGCACTGCCAGAGCCCTGTAAAATGACCTCCAGCAGGCCACAAATGTGCATGTGTCTGCTCAAACGGTCAGAAACAGACTCCATGAGGGTGGTATGAGGGCCCAACGTCCAAGGGTGGGGGTTGTGCTTACAGCCCAACACCGTGCAGGACGTTTGGCATTTGCCAGAGAACACCAAGAGTGGCAAATTCGCCACTGGCGCCCTGTGCTCTTCACAGATGAAAGCAGGTTCACACCGAGCACATGTGACAGACGTGAGAGTCTGGAGACACCGTGGAGAACGTTCTGCTGCCTGCAACATCCTCCAGCATGACCGGTTTGGCGGTGGGTCAGTCATGGTGTGGGGTGGCATTTCTTTGGGGGGGCCGCACAGCCCTCCATGTGCTCGCCAGAGGTAGCCTGACTGCCATTAGGTACCGAGATGAGATCCTCAGACCCCTTGTGAGACCATATGCTGGTGCGGTTGGCCCTGGGTTCCTCCTAATGCAAGACAATGCTAGACCTCATGTGGCTGGAGTGTGTCAGCAGTTCCTGCAAGAGGAAGGCATTGATGCTATGGACTGGTCTGCCCGTTCCCCAGACCTGAATCCAATTGAGCACATATTGGACATCATGTCTCGCTCCATCCACCAATGCCACGTTGCACCACAGACTGTCCAGGAGTTGGCGGATGCTTTAGTCCAGGTCTGGGAGGAGATCCCCCAGGAGACCATCCACCACCTTATCTGGAGCATGCCCAGGCGTTGTAGGGAGGTCATACAGGCACGTGGAGGCCACACACACTACAGAGCCTCATTTTGACTTGTTTTAAGGACATAACATCAAAGTTGGATCAGCCTGTAGTGTGGTTTTCCACTTTAATTTTGAGTGTGACTCCAAATCCAGACCTCCGTGGTTTGATAAATTTGATCTAGGATGTGTTATTTTAGTGTTCCCTTTATTTTTTTGAGCAGTGTATATCATTTAAACGCTTGTTTTCCAGGACATATCGTTAGCTAGTCCATACATGGCAATATCCTTTGTAGTCGCAGTGCTTTGTACTGAAAGAGGAGTAATATCCTGACATCCGATCAGTGACTGGCGTTAAGGCCCTTTCCGACAACCTGATTGGTTAAAATGCCACAGCACTTCCTTGTTTGAAAATATCTCCCGCGAAGAATCCACGTAAAGAGAGAAAAAAAAGATACAATCTTGAAGAATATACCTACAGTATGCGAATAAAAATAGGCGACCCTTTAGCCAATGCGAGAAAAGCTGTGAATTAAAAAAAAAAAAAGTGTGCCTCAGAGGCAGTGGTAATACATGTAGAGGAAAAGGAGGTAACCGGCAACAGCGCCTCCAGGCGCAAATTAGTTGAGATGAAGATGACAACCAGACAGCAGCCAGCCAACAGTGGCTTTTATTCCACGTCACAAACAAACCAATTTGTACATGATTTGATCTGCCCTAAGTGTCTAAACACTGGGCTGGAAATCACCATAGACCCCACCAACCAGGGATTCTGTAATTCTGTCCAGGCTGCAGGAGTGCTCCAGGGGAGACGTGGCATTTGATAAAAATGTGAGGATGGTTCATCTAGCCCACGAACTTGGACATGCCGCTCTTTAGAAAATAAGCAAAGTCCTAGGGATTCCTTCCTTGCGTCTCAGCTCATATCAGAGACATGACAGGAGAATGACAGGTAAATAAAAAGGGAGAGTAGCCATTGTCAGGTGACTTGCTGTGTATTTTTTTATATTTGTTTTTATTTCACCTTTATTTAACTAGGCAAGTCAGTTAAGAACAAATTCTTATTTTCAATGACGGCCTAGGAACAGTGGGTTAACTGCCTGTTTAGGGGCAGAACGACAGATTAACCTTGTCAGCTCGGGGGTTTGAACTTGCAACCTTCCGGTTACTAGTCAAATGCTCTAACCACTAGGCTACCCTATAAATAATATGCATTTCCTTGCTCCAGCAAAATGTATTCAAAGTGTATAAAACTGAGTGACAGGAAAACATAACTATACAACGAGACTGTCACATAGGCCTACAGTGTCACAGGGCTGTAGACTAATGTGATTAGTGAGAAATTAGCTTTACATAAAGTAAATATATGCTAATATTTACATAGGGTAACATGTTGATATTTAGTCCTGCCGTTATGACTAGAGGTCGACCGATTAATTTGGGCCTATTTCAAGTTTTCATAACAATCAGAGTTTTTTGGGCTCCGATTTTTTTAATATACCTTTATTTAACTAGGCAAGTCAGTTAAGAACACATTTTTATTTTCAATGACGGCCTAGGAACGGTGGGTTAACTGCCTTGTTCGTGGGCAGAACGACAGATTTTCACCTTGTCAGCTCGGGGGAGCCAATCTTGCAACCTTACAGTTAACTAGTCCAATGCTCTAACCACCTGCCTCTCATTGCATTCCACGAGGAGCCTGCCTGTTACGCAAATGCAGTAGAAGCCAAGGTAAGTTACTAGCTACCATTAAACTTATCTTATAAAAACAATCAATCAATCATAAATCACTAGTTATAACTACACATGGTTGATGATATTACTAGTTTATCTAGCGTGTCCTGCGTTGCATATAATCGATGCAACGCTGGGGGATGATTTAACAACAGCGCATTTGCGAAAAAAGCACAATCGTTGGACGACTGTACCTAACCATAAACACCAATGTCTTTCTTAAAATCAATACACAGAAGTATATATTTTTAAACCTGCATATTTAGCTAAAATAAATCTAGGTTAGCAGGTAATATTTACCAGGTGAACTTTTGTAATTTCTCTTGCGTTCATTGCACGCAGAGTCAGGGTATATGCAACAGTTTGGGCCGCCTTGCTCATTGCGAATTAATTTGCCAGAATTTTACATAATTATGACATAACATTGAAAGTTGTGCAATGTAACAAGAATATTTAGACTTAGGGATGCGACCTGTTAGATAAAATACCGAACGGTTCCGTATTTCACTAAAATAATAAACGTTTTGTTTTCAAAATGATAGTTTCCCGATTTGACCATATTAATGACCAAAGGCTCGTATTTCTGTGTGTTATTATGTTATAATTAAGTCTATGATTTGATAGAGCAGTCTCACTGAACGATGGTAGGCAGCAGCAGGCTCGTAAGCATTTATTCAAACAGCACTTTTGTGCGTTTTGCCAGCAGCTCTTTGCAAGCACAGCGCCGTTTATGACTTCAAGCCTATCAGCCTAATGGCTGGTGTAACCGATGTGAAATGGCTAGCTAGTTAGCTGGGTGTGCGCTAATAGCGTTTCAAACGTCACTCGCTCTGAGACTTAGTAGTTATTCCCCTTGCTCTGCAAGGGCCGCGGCTTATGTGAAGTGATGTGTAATGATGCTTCGGGTGTGGCTGTTGTCGATGTGTTCCTGGTTCGAGCCCAGGTAGGGGCGAGGAGGGGGACGGAAGCTATACTGTTACACTGGCAGTACTATAGTGCCTATAAGAACATCCAATAGTGAAAGGTATATGAAATACAAATGGTATAGAGATGAATAGTCCTATAAATACTATATTAACTACAACCTAAAACCTCTTACCTTGGAATATTGAAGACTCATGTTAAAAGGAACCACCAACTTTCATATGTTCTCATGTTCTGAGCAAGGAACTCAAACGTTATCTTTTTTACATGGCACATAATGCAAAAACAAAGTTTTGGAGAAGTAAAAGTGCAATATTTAAACCAAACTGAACATGTTTCATTATTTATTTGAGGATAAATAGATTTTATTGATGTATTATATGAAGTTAAAATAAGTTCATTCAGTATTGTTGTAATTGTCATTATCACAAAAAAAAAAAAAAAATCCCCCCCAAAAATAATACAAAATTTATATATTTTTTTTAATCGTCCGATTAATCGGTAGCGGCTTTTTTGGTCCTCCAATAATCGATATTGGCGTTGAAAAATCATAATCGGTCGACCTCTAATACACACGTATGTATGTATACACACACGTATATACACACACACACCTTGTCGTTTTGATTTTAAGTGTAATTTTGTGTAAATATTAGCAAAATATGCATCCGTCAGTGTTTTAAAAACAATTCCTTAAAATTACAATATTTTTATAAACTGATCTGTAAAAGTCTGACAACTGAGTGTCTTATCACAAACAAAAACATTCTGCCTTAGCAATGTGTTAAAACAAACTCTTGTAATATGCAAATAAGCGCATATTTAAAGGACTGGTTGCCTCATTTGCATATTTTAATTTTAAACTTGAACTTGTAATACATAAATACAAGATATTATTGTATACTTCCAACTGGTAAAGTTAGAGTCTGATGAGAGTAAAGGAAAACAGATGCCTATTAGCCTGTGGAGCCTGGCCTTAAAGCGACCACCATACCATTAAAACTCAGTCAAATCTGCATCAACCTAATTTTACATCTCGTCCCAATAACATCTGTGGGAGATTTAGATGCCTATCGGTTTTACACATACTGGGTGGGGATTGCGTCAGATTGTACGGTCAGTGTGAATAGGAGGATGTATCGATTGAGTTTCTCGCTAGTTCAACTACTAAACCATACATTGTTAGTTAGCTAGCTATGTTAAACACGAATCAACTACATGTCAGATATGCCTAGTTAAAGCCATGGGAAAGGAGATTGTTGGTTGTATCCCAGGTGGCTAGCACAGCTAGCTAAACTGGCTAGCTACGTAGCCATTTACTAACTCCCGGTGGCTAACTAGTTATCTACCTAGCTAGCGCAGGTGACCAACTAGTTAGGCTTTAGCTGAGAATTTAATAGTGAACTAGCTAGATCTAAAAACGTGAACTGGCGTATCATGCTTGAATTTGTCCATTTCTGTTTGGGTGACTACAAGGTCGACTTTTGAGTACCGTTTATTAATGCACGAAGCTAGCAAGCAATTTGGACACAAACAGGCATCCATCCCATTAAATTAATGCACATAGCTAGCTAGAAGGCGGAACTTACATTTTCTCCATTCTGTGTCTGCGTGTACCAGTTTATCCACAAGTGACACGTCTTTAAACCTTTTCTTTTGCGTCTCTCTGATTACTTCAGGATCACCGCCTTTATCGGCTCTAAATTGGTCCAAATCGAGCACCATGCTGATACTAAGCTTCCTCAACTGCAATGATTTAACCAGACTAGTTGTATTCTGCAAAAAGCCCGAATGATGACGTCACATCGTATGGTAATGACAAACCTTCAAAATAAAAGCCCGCAGTACGAAACATTGCAATGTGGATAACTCATTCAAAAGCTATAGAATTTTTATCAATGGGCAATTGTATTGTACCAACAAGAAAAGGCAATAAATTATTGATGAAAACAAATAAAAAATAATGAAAAAATACTATTACACGAGAGAAGACATTAGCTGAATCTTTTTTAATATGACACAAATGACCAAAATGAGTGGCTTCTCTGACACTGACAAATTGAGATCAGTCTGGTCTTGAATTCAAATAAAGATTAGCCCAGGCCAATGAAGAGACACACAGATTGTACAATCTGAATAATATCCAATGCATTCGGAAGGTATTCAGAACCCTTGACTTTTTTGACATGTTGTTAAGTTATAGCCTCATTCTAAAATTGATTTAAAAAAATGTTCCCTCATCAATTACACACAATACCCCATAATGACAAAGCAAAAAGTGTATTTTTGAATGTTTTGCTAATTTATAAAAAATTATAAAAATGAAATATCACATTTACTTAAGAATTTAGACCCTTTAACTCAGTACTTTGTTGAAGCACCTTTGGCAGTGATTACAGCCTATTTTCAGGTCTTTCCAGAGATGTTTGTGATAAGTTTAGACCGGGCTCTGGTCGGGCCACTCAAGGGCATTCAGAGACTTGTCCCAATGCCACTCTTGCGTTGTCTTGGCTGTCTGCTTAGGGTTATTGTCCTGTTCATTTTAATACATTTGCAAACATTTCTAAAAACCTGTTTTTGCTTTTCATTATGGAGTATTGTGTGTATATACACTACTGTTTAAAAGTTTGGGATCACTTAGAAATGTCAGTGTTTTTGAAAGAAAAGCTACTTTTTTTGTCCATTAAAATAACATCAAATTGATCAGAAATACAGTGTAGACATTGTTAATGTTGTAAATGACTACTGTAGCTGGAAACGGCAGATTTTTTAAAATGGAATATCTACATAGTCGTACAGAGGCCCATTATCAGCAACCATCACTCCTGTGTTCCAATGGCACGTTTTGTTAGCTAATCCAAGTTTATCATTTTAAAAGGCTAACTGATCATTAGAAAACCATTTTTGCAATTATGTTAGCACAGCTGAAAACTGTTGTTCTGATTAAAGAAGCAATAAAACTGGCCTTCTTTAGACTAGTTGAGTATCTGGAGCATCAGCATTTGTGGGTTTGATTACAGGCTCAAAATGGCCAGAAACAAATAACTTTCTTCTGAAACTCGTCAGTCTATTCATGTTCTGAGAAAGGAAGGCTATTGCCAAGAAACTGAAGATCTCGTATAACGCTGTGTACTACTCAATCTGGCTCTAACCAGAATAGCGCAAACCAGCCCTGACCAGAATAGAATAGCGCAAACGGGCTCTAACCAGAATAGAAAGAGGAGTTGGAGGCCCTGGTGCACAACTGAGCAACAGGACAAGTACATTGGAGTGTCTAGTTTGAGAAACAGACGCCTTACAAGTCCTCAACTGGCAGCTTCATTTAATAGTACCCGCAAAAAAACAGTCTCAACGACTACTGTAAAGAGGTGACCCCGGGATGCTGGCCTTAAATTGGGTGTGTTTCATGTTTCATTTGGATTAATTATATCTTATTCTATTGGGAATCCAGCCATCGACATAATAATACATGTATTCAATCACCAACCATGAAAGTAAGCATTATGAAAGTGAAAAGTCAGGGAATACACACTTACATTTATCTTGTTCTTATAGGCATTTTAGCAGGGATTTTAGCATCTTAGATTCATACAACACAATCATTTTCTGTAATTAATCTAGGAGCGCAAGCTGGAAAAGGTGGGAGTGGAGGTCATTATTATAGTCCATAACACAAATGACAGACGTATTGCAGTGTTCATTACAGAAGGCAATAATTACATAGAGGGGCATGAAGATTTAATGAGAGAATTTGTTGAACGTTTCAATGGTAATGAACATTTTATTACATAAAATGATCATTTCATTAATTATTTACCTGAATTAATGTTGTTGTTTAAAACAGATTGTGGTTTATCAGCTCAAGACAAAGATAAGCTCCACCAGGACATAAAATACCTGATAAAGCAGTTCCAGGACCTCTTCAACAAGAAATACAGTATGCTTAAATAAGCCTCCTGATGTAGTGTTTATCTGAACAACAATAATTAAATATCATTTTATATATATTTATGACCATGACAAACCATCATAGTTTGACATAGTCAATGTCAAAATTCTATTACATTACATTGCCAGAAGAAAAAAGTAGTGAAAAGTACAAATGTGTGTTTTGTATAATCTGTTCATGCACCTTTAGAGAAAATGAAACACATCTATAAAATGTACATGATATGTACCATGATATCTGTTTGTTGTGATGGGGAGAATTTAAAAAAATTACTAATGGTAAGTACTGTGGAAAGATCCACATTCAACTGGGAGATGAAACTCCCAACTTTTTTTCTGGTCAAGTATATGACCTTTCACATTGTGACATCCTAATTAATACAAGCTTATCATGTTGTCTTCTCTTTGCTATGTTAGAGGAGGCTGGGGGAACCGACAGGTTTATTTGGCAGAAAGGCAAGGTCAGGATAACTGTCAACACCCACCTGAACCCATTCGGCAGTTTCTGCATAAATCCATCAGCTTAGATGGGGAAAACATAAAAACATGTTAAGAACAACTGTATTTCATTTATTATGATCCCCATTTGCCAATGGCAATAGTCTTATTGTCTTATTAGTCTTATTGGGATCTGACACATAACAGAAAATACATTACCGACCCAAAAAATACTTTTAAACATTAACATGTAGTGTGTGTGTGCATCTATCAGTTACACATACATGTCAGTACATACACACAACAAGTAGGTCACATGTAAGAACATACACACAACAAGTAGGTCACATGTCAGTACATACACACAACCAGTAGGTCACATGTCAGTACATACACACAACCAGTAGGTCACATGTCAGTACATACACACAACAAGTAGGTCACATGTCAGTACATACACACAACAAGTAGGTGACATGGGGGAGAGGCATTGTGCCAGGAGGTGTTGCTTTTTTGTTTTTTAAAAACATGTTTGCTGTTCACTTAAGCAATATGAGATGGGATACTGTATGTTTCCTTGAATTTGTTCTGGACCAGGGGACTGTGAAAATACCCCTTGTGGCATGTCTGGTGGAGTAAGTGTGTGTGTCAGTGCTGTGTGTAAGATGACTATGCAAACAATTTGGAATTTCCAATACATTGTTTCTTATAAAAACAAGAAGTGAGCAGTCAGTCATTCCTCAACTCTCAGCCAAGAGAGACACGCATGCATAGTATTAATCTTAGCCCTCTGATTACAATGAAGTGCGGCTCTGTTCTTGGCCAGCTGCAGCTTAACTTCCTTTGCAGCACTTGACCATATGGCTGAACAATAATCAGAGGTTGTACGACAGAGGTTGTTGTCTGGTGAGCTAATAGGTGATGTAGTCCATGGTATTCATACCTCCCATACTTGCATTGCATGGGCAATGTTACATTTCCTGTGGACATTGCATATGCAAGAGGCACACAATACTGCCTCGCTGTCACAAGTCTGGACACCTACAATTGCCCAAAAGCTGCATCCCTGCGCCATCCTCTCTCAACATCACGGAAAGGAATTACGACGCGGGTAACCGAGAACTACTCATGGTGAAGATTTGGAGGAGTGGAGGCACTGATTAGAGGGGGCAGAACACCCATTCATAGTATGGACAGATCACAAGAACCTGGAATATCTCCGCACCGCCAAGCGCCTCAACTCCAGGCAAGCTCGATGGGCCTTGCTATTCACTCGATTGGGGGGGCTAACCGGATGTTTTTCCTGGACTCAGCCCATTCCCCGGTGCTGGAATGGGCTCATTCCTCCCGACTGGCCTGCCATCCTGGATCCCGCCGGATCCTGGGCCTTGTTCTACAACGTTTTTGCTGGCCCACCTTGGTTCCCAACGTCTCTGGATTTGTCACTGCCTGCACTGTGTGTTCCCAGAATAAGACTCTGCGGCAAGCTCAAGTTGGCCTCCTTCAACCACTCCCTGTTCCTCACGGCCCCTGGTCCCATATATCCCTGGACTTCGTCACTGGTCTCCCTCCATCAGATGGCAATATCACTCTCCTTACAGTGGTGGATAGGTTTTCTTAAGCCGCCCATTTCATTCCCCTTCCCAAGTTACCCTCAGCCAAGGAGACAGCCCAGCTCATGGCGCAGCAAGTCTTCCGGATCCATTTTTGTTGCCTCATCTTCGCCAAGCCCACCACCTGGAGCCAGCAACTTGTGTGGGTGGAATACACGCACAACACCCTTCCCTGCTCGGACACTGGTCTCTCGCTGTTCGAGTGTTCCATGGGTTATCAGCCTCCGCCCTTCCCTGAGCATACCCTCTACCCAGATGTTCGTCTGTCACTGTCGCCGTACCTGGAAGAGAGCCCGGTCCACCCTCAAGAACACCTCCAGGTATTGGCGACAGGAGGACTGCCACCGGACCCCTGCTCCCCGCTATCGTCTTGGGCAGAGGGTATGGCTGTCCACTCGGGATCTGCTCCTCCGGGTGAAGTCCTGCAAACTCTCCACCCCGTTTTAGCAGCCCTTTCCCCATCTCTATGGTCCTTAGCTCCTCTGCTGTACGCCTTCTGTTGCCCGCACTCTCCGTATATATCCCACTTTCCATGTATCTAGAATTAAACCTGTCTCACAGCCCTTTGTCTCCTGTTTTCTGGATTTCTGACCATTCTGCCTGCGCTGACCCTGAGCCTGTCTGCCATTCTGTACCTTTACTGACACTGCCCTGGATTACTGACCTTTGCCTGCCGTTGACCTGTCATTTGCCAGCTCCATTTTGTAATAAACATCCGTGATTCGAACTGTCTGCATCTGGGTCTTTGTTACCTGTGCTCCATCTCCGGCCTCTAGGTCACCAGGCTGCTCGTTATGGCACACACCTGTCACCATCGTTATGTGCAGCTGCGTGTCATCAGACTCACCTGGAATCCATCATTTCCCTGATTACCTTCCCTATATATGTCACTCCCTTTGGTTCCTTCAACAGGCGTTATTGTTTCTGTTCCTGTGTCATGTCTGTATGGTGTTCGTGTTTCTTATTTTGTATTATGTTGCGTTTATTTATTAAAGCACTCACTCCCTGTACTTGCTTCCCGACTCCCAGCGCACTCGTTACAGTCTGATACATTTTGCATGTGATAATGTCATGTATTGTCATGTTGTGTCTTGTTTCTGTCCTTTCCTTTCACCCTGTCTCCCTCTGCTGGTCGTACTAGGTTACCGTTTCTGTCCCTCTTTCCCCCAGCTGTTCCTTGTCTTCTCTGACTACCTCATTCACCCCTTTTCCCACCTGTTCCCTTTTTCCCTCTGATTAGGTCCCTATATCTCTCTCTGTTTCTGCTCCTGTCTTTGTCGGATTCTTGTTTGTGTGTCTCATGCCTGAACCAGACTATCATCGTGTTTGCTGCAACCTTGTCCTGTCCTGTCGGAATCTACCTGTCCATCTGAGCCCACGTGTGTTCATCATTAAAGAAACTCTGTTTGTTAATTCGCTTTTGGGTCCTCATTCACGCACCTGACAGAAGAATCCGACCAAGAATGGACCCAGCGACTTCGGATCCTCTCCACTCAGCCGTCGAGATCCAGGGAGCGATGCTAGGCAGACACGAGCAGGAATTGTCTGCTGCTCGACATGCCGTTGAGACCCTGGCCACCCAAGTCTCCAACCTCACAGAACAGGTTCACCATCTCCGCCTCGATCCACCGGCCACTTCCAGGGCTTTCGAATCTCCGGAGCCCAGAATCAATAACCCGCCGTGTTACTCTGGGGAGCCCACTGAATGCCGCTCGTTCCTCACCCAGTGTGATATTGTGTTTTCTCTCCAGCCCAACACTTACGCCAGGAGCACTGCTCGTGTCGCCTACGTCATATCTCTCCTTACTGGACGGGCTCGTGAGTGGGGCACGGCAATCTGGGAGGCAAGGGCTGAGTGTACTAACCAGTATCAGGACTTTAAGGAGGAGATGATACGGGTTTTTGATCGATCTGTTTTTGGGGAGGAGGCTTCCAGGGCCCTGTCTTCCCTATGTCAAGGCAATCGATCCATAACAGACTACTCTATTGAGTTTCGCACTCTTGCTGCCTCCAGTGGCTGGAACGAGCCGGCTTTGCTCGCTCGTCTTCTGGAGGGTCTCCGCGCAGAGGTAAAGGATGAGATTCTCTCCCGGGAGGTTCCTTCCAGCGTGGATTCCTTGATTGAACTCGCTATTCGCATTGAGCGACGGGTTGATCTTCGTCACCGAGCTCGTGGAAAGGAGCTCGCGTTCTCCGTTGCCCCCCTCTCCGCATCACTACCATCTTCCTCTGCCGGCTCGGGAGCTGAGCCTATGCAGCTGGGAGGTATCCGCATCTCGACTAAGGAGAGGGAACGGAGAATCACCAACCGCCTCTGTCTCTATTGCGGTTCTGCTGGTCATTTTGTCACTTCATGTCCAGTAAAAGCCAGAGCTCATCAGTAAGCGGAGGGCTACTGGTGAGCGCTACTACTCCTGTCTCTCCTTCAAGATCCTGCACTACCTTGTCGGTCCATCTACGCTGGACCGGTTCGTCAGCTTCCTGCAGTGCCTTAATAGACTCTGGGGCGGAGGGCTGTTTTATGGACGAGACCTGGGCTCGGGAACATGACATTCCTCTCAGACAGTTAAGGGAGTCCACGGCCTTGTTCGCCCTGGATGGTAGTCCTCTCCCCAGGATTCAGCGTGAGACGCTACCTTTAACCCTCACTGTTTCTGGTAATCATAGCGAAACCATTTCTTTTTTAATTTTTCGTTCACCTTTTACACCTGTTGTTTTGGGCCATCCCTGGCTAGTTTGTCATAATCCTTCCATTAATTGGTCTAGTAATTCTATCCTCTCCTGGAACGTCTCTTGTCATGTGAAATGTTTAATGTCTGCTATCCCTCCTGTTTCCTCTGTCTCTTCTTCACAGGAGGAGCCTGGTGATTTGACAGGGGTGCCGGAGGAATATCACGATCTGCGCACGGTGTTCAGTCGGTCCAGGGCCACCTCTCTTCCTCCACACCGGTCGTATGATTGTAGTATTGATCTCCTTCCGGGAACCACTCCCCCCCGGGGTAGACTATACTCTCTGTCGGCTCCCGAACGTAAGGCTCTCGAGGATTATTTGTCTGTAGCTCTTGACGCCGGTACCATAGTCCCCTCCTCCTCTCCCGCCGGAGCGGGGTTTTTTTTTGTCAAGAAGAAGGACGGGTCTCTGCGCCCCTGCATAGATTATCGAGGGCTGAATGACATAACAGTGAAGAATCGTTATCCGCTTCCTCTTATGTCTTCAGCCTTCGAGATCCTGCAGGGAGCCAGGTTTTTCACTAAGTTGGACCTTCGTAACGCTTACCATCTCGTGCGCATCAGGGAGGGGGACGAGTGGAAGACGGCGTTTAACACTCCGTTAGGGCACTTTGAATACCGGGTTCTTCCTTTCGGCCTCGCTAACGCTCCAGCTGTCTTTCAGGCATTAGTCAATGATGTCCTGAGAGACATGCTGAACATCTTTGTTTTCGTTTACCTTGACGATATCCTGATTTTTTCACCGTCACTCCAGATTCATGTTCAGCACGTTCGACGTGTCCTCCAGCGCCTTTTAGAGAATTGTCTTTTTGTGAAGGCTGAGAAGTGCACTTTTCATGCCTCCTCCGTCACATTTCTCGGTTCTGTTATTTCCGCTGAAGGCATTAAGATGGATCCCGCTAAGGTCCAAGCTGTCATTGATTGGCCCGCCCCTAAGTCACGCGTCGAGCTGCAGCGCTTTCTCGGCTTCGCGAACTTCTATCGTCGTTTCATCCGTAATTTCGGTCAGGTGGCAGCTCCTCTCACAGCCCTTACTTCTGTCAAGACGTGCTTTAAGTGGTCCGTTTCCGCCCAGGGAGCTTTTGATCTCCTCAAGAATTGTTTTACATCCGCTCCTATCCTTGTTACACCTGACGTCTCTAGACAGTTCGTTGTCGAGGTTGACGCGTCAGAGGTGGGCGTGGGAGCCATTCTTTCTCAGCGCTCCCTCTCTGACGACAAGGTCCACCCATGCGCGTATTTTTCTCATCGCCTGTCGCCGTCAGAACGTAACTATGATGTGGGAAACCGCGAACTGCTCGCCATCCGGTTAGCCCTAGGCGAATGGCGACAGTGGTTGGAGGGGGCGACCGTTCCTTTTGTCGTTTGGACTGACCATAGGAACCTTGAGTACATCCGTTCTGCCAAACGACTTAATGCGCGTCAGGCGCGTTGGGCGCTGTTTTTCGCTTGTTTTGAGTTCGTGATTTCTTATCGTCCGGGCTCTAAGAACACCAAGCCTGATGCTTTATCTCGTCTCTTCAGTTCTTCAGTAGCCTCCACTGACCCCGAGGGGATTCTCCCTGAGGGGCGTGTTGTCGGGTTGACTGTCTGGGGAATTGAGAGGCAGGTAAAGCAAGCGCTCACTCACACTCCGTCGCCGCGCGCTTGTCCTAGGAACCTTCTTTTCGTTCCCGTTCCTACTCGTCTGGCCGTTCTTCAGTGGGCTCACTCTGCCAAGTTAGCCGGCCACCCTGGCGTTCGGGGTACGCTTGCTTCCATTCGCCAGCGTTTTTGGTGGCCCACCCGGGAGCATGACACGCGTCGTTTCGTGGCTGCTTGTTCGGTCTGCGCGCAGACTAAGTCCGGTAACTCCCCTCCTGCCGGCCGTCTCAGGCCGCTTCCCATTCCCTCTCGACCGTGGTCTCACATCGCCTTAGATTTTGTCACCGGACTGCCTTCGTCAGCGGGGAAGACTGTTATTCTTACGGTTGTCGATAGGTTCTCTAAGGCGGCTCATTTCATTCCCCTTGCTAAGCTTCCTTCTGCTAAAGAGACGGCACAAATCATCATCGAGAATGTTTTCAGAATTCATGGCCTTCCGTCAGACGTCGTTTCGGACAGAGGTCCGCAATTCACGTCTCAATTTTGGAGGGAGTTTTGCCGTTTGATTGGGGCTTCCGTCAGTCTCTCTTCCGGCTTTCACCCCCAGTCTAACGGTCAAGCAGAACGGGCCAATCAGACTATTGGTCGCATCTTACGCAGTCTTTCTTTTCGCAACCCTGCGTCTTGGTTAGAACAGCTCCCCTGGGCAGAATACGCCCACAACTCGCTTCCTTCGTCTGCGACCGGGCTATCTCCTTTTCAGAGTAGCCTCGGGTACCAGCCTCCGCTGTTCTCATCTCAGTTCGCCGAGTCCAGCGTCCCCTCCGCTCAGGCTTTTGTCCAACGTTGCGAGCGCACCTGGAAGAGGGTCAGGTCTGCACTTTGCCGTTATAGGACGCAGACTGTGAGGGCTGCTAATAAGCGTAGAACTAAGAGTCCTAGATATTGTCGCGGTCAGAGAGTTTGGCTCTCCACTCAGAACCTTCCCCTTAAGACGGCTTCTCGCAAGTTGACCCCGCGGTTCATTGGTCCGTTCCGTATTTCTCGGGTCATTAATCCTGTCGCAGTTCGACTTCTTCTTCCGCGATACCTTCGTCGCGTCCACCCGGTCTTCCATGTCTCCTGTATCAAGCCCGTTCTTCGCGCCCCCGCTCGTCTTCCCCCCCCCCCCCCCCATCCTTGTCGAGGGCGCACCCATCTACAGGGTCCGTAGGATTTTGGACATGCGTCCTCGGGGCCGTGGTCACCAGTACCTCGTAGATTGGGAGGGGTACGGTCCTGAGGAGAGGAGTTGGGTTCCCTCTCGGGACGTGCTGGACCGTGCGCTGATCGAGGATTTCCTCCGTTGCCGCCAGGTTTCCTCCTCGAGTGCGCCAGGAGGCGCTCGGTGAGTGGGGGGGGTACTGTCATGTATTGTCATGTTGTGTCTTGTTTCTGTCCTTTCCTTTCACCCTGTCTCCCTCTGCTGGTCGTACTAGGTTACCGTTTCTGTCCCTCTTTCCCCCAGCTGTTCCTTGTCTTCTCTGACTACCTCATTCACCCCTTTTCCCACCTGTTCCCTTTTTCCCTCTGATTAGGTCCCTATATCTCTCTCTGTTTCTGCTCCTGTCTTTGTCGGATTCTTGTTTGTGTGTCTCATGCCTGAACCAGACTATCATCGTGTTTGCTGCAACCTTGTCCTGTCCTGTCGGAATCTACCTGTCCATCTGAGCCCACGTGTGTTCATCATTAAAGAAACTCTGTTTGTTAATTCGCTTTTGGGTCCTCATTCACGCACCTGACAGATAATCTGTTGACAGCTGTTTGATAGCCAGCTAAATTAGCTAGCTAACTAACTAGTTGGTGGGAGGAGCTATATGAGGAAGGGCTCATTGTATTGGCTGGATGGAATAAATGGAACAGTATCAAACACATCAAACATATGGAAACCACGTTTGACTCGGTTCCAGCCATTACATTGAGCCCATCTTCCTATAGCTCCTCCCTCCAGCTTACACTGGGTTTCACTTACCAGTAGACGGCTAGCGCAGGCTTTCATTATTATCATTCTTCTGTGGGATTTATAGCGGACTACATCCCCAAAAAGTGTAGACATACGAACTGACATCTAGGAGCCAATTTGAACTGTTACCACACCCATTTGTCAGCTAAATTACACTTTTACTCTATCACTCAACTCTCATTTATAATGAGTCGTGTTTATGATGATAGGTATATAGATAGGCCTATTTGTATTGTTGGTGTTGCTGTAGTCATGGATGCATCAGCGCAACAGATACAACATTCGTAATAAAAATGATCAATTGGCCTATGCATCATAATTACCTGGACAAAATCTGACCTGCAAATTTGTAAACAAAGCTGCTGTATTTATAACTCGTAAAAATATATATTTTTATCACTTTGAATTGACACAAATGGCAAATTAAGCTTTCCTTTATCCATTTAAATATATATTAAACAATAAAAGAAAATGTGATATTTTATTTGGGACTTACTGAGCTTTAATAAAATTCAAGTAGAAGTAAAATTACAGGTGTAAAAAACTACAAGCTAAAGTAAGTAGTAGCTTGTTTTAAAAGTACTCCGTTTTTAAATAAAAACATTGACCTTATAGCTAATTTCGCTACGGTTCCCTGAACGTTGTCACACATGATCTTTTCCATACAAAAAAAATACGTAAAGGATTTGTAAAACATATACTATTACTTTTTGAAAATAAATTAAACATTCAAAGCAAGTAAAATGTATTGATTAATTATAAGCAATACAAAATACAACACAAAAAGTGCATGAAAAAAAAAATCACGCATTCACACTTTTCCTCACTCATTCACTCACTCACTCCCTCTTTCTATCACTCACAAAATCCTTTCTCTAAATGAGTTGATGTCAAATTAGCTCTAGAGGTAACAGAACATCATGGAAATACAAAATTGATGAGCAAACCCCAATGAAATAGAAAAGGGGCTGTAGATGTTGCATTAGATTGATTAACTATACACTGAGTGTACAAAACATTAGGAACACTTGAGCGTGAAAAACCCAGCAGCGTTGCAGTTCTTGACAAACTCAAACCGATGTGCCTGGCACCTACTACCATACCCCGTTCAAAGGCACTTAGAGTTCCAGTCAAAAGTTTGGAAACACATACAGTGCCTTGCGAAAGTATTCGGCCCCCTTGAACTTTGCGACCTTTTGCCACATTTCAGACTTCAAACATAAAGATATAAAACTGTATTTTTTTGTGAAGAATCAACAACAAGTGGGACACAATCATGAAGTGGAACGACATTTATTGGATATTTCAAACTTTTTTAACAAATCAAAAACTGAAAAATTGGGCGTGCAAAATTATTCAGCCCCATTAAGTTAATACTTTGTAGCGCCACCTTTTGCTGCGATTACAGCTGTAAGTCGCTTGGGGTATGTCTCTATCAGTTTTGCACATCGAGAGACTGACATTTTTTCCCATTCCTCCTTGCAAAACAGCTCGAGCTCAGTGAGGTTGGATGGAGAGCATTTGTGAACAGCAGTTTTCAGTTCTTTCCACAGATTCTCGATTGGATTCAGGTCTGGACTTTGACTTGGCCATTCTAACACCTGGATATGTTTATTTTTGAACCATTCCATTGTAGATTTTGCTTTATGTTTTGGATCATTGTCTTGTTGGAAGACAAATCTCCGTCCCAGTCTCAGGTCTTTTGCAGACTACATCAGGTTTTCTTCCAGAATGGTCCTGTATTTGGCTCCATCCATCTTCCCATCAATTTTAACCATCTTCCTTGTCCCTGCTGAAGAAAAGCAGGCCCAAACCATGATGCTGCCACCACCATGTTTGACAGTGGGGATGGTGTGTTCAGCTGTGTTGCTTTTACGCCAAACATAACGTTTTGCATTGTTGCCAAAAAGTTCCATTTTGGTTTCATCTGACCAGAGCATCTTCTTCCACATGTTTGGTGTGTCTCCCAGGTGGCTTGTGGCAAACTTTAAACAACACTTTTTATGGCTATCTTTAAGAAATGGCTTTCTTCTTGCCACTCTTCCATAAAGGCCAGATTTGTGCAATATAAGACTGATTGTTGTCCTATGGACAGAGTCTCCCACCTCAGCTGTAGATCTCTGCAGTTCATCCAGAGTGATCATGGGCCTCTTGGCTGCATCTCTGATCAGTCTTCTCCTTGTATGAGCTGAAAGTTTAGAGGGACGGCCAGGTCTTGGTAGATTTGCAGTGGTCTGATACTCCTTCCATTTCAATATTATCGCTTGCACAGTGCTCCTTGGGATGTTTAAAGCTTGGGAAATCTTTTTGTATCCAAATCCGGCTTTAAACTTCTTCACAACAGTATCTCGGACCTGCCTGGTGTGTTCCTTGTTCTTCATGATGCTCTCTGCGCTTTTAACGGACCTCTGAGACTATCACAGTGCAGGTGCATTTATACGGAGACTTGATTACACACAGGTGGATTGTATTTATCATCATTAGTCATTTAGGTCAACATTGGATCATTCAGAGATCCTCACTGAACTTCTGGAGAGAGTTTGCTGCACTGAAAGTAAAGGGGCTGAATAATTTTGCACGCCCAATTTTTCAGTTTTTGATTTGTTAAAAAAGTTTGAAATATCCAATAAATGTCGTTCCACTTCATGATTGTGTCCCACTTGTTGTTGATTCTTCACAAAAAAATACAGTTTTATATCTTTATGTTTGAAGCCTGAAATGTGGCAAAAGGTCGCAAAGTTCAAGGGGGCCGAATAATTTCGCAAGGCACTATACTCATTTCAGGGTTTTTCTTTATTTTTTACTATTTTCTACATTGTAGAATAATAGTGAAGACATTACAACTATGAAATAACACATATGGAATCATGTAGTAACCAAAAATGTGTTAAATCAAAATATATTTTGTATATTAGATTCTTCAAAGTAGCCAGCCTTTGCCTTGATGACAGCTTTGAACCCTCTTGGCATTGTCTCAACCAGATTCATGAGAAATGCTTTTCCAACAGTCTTGAAGGAGTTCCCACATATGCTGAGCACTTGTTGGCTGCTTTTCCTTCCCAAACCATCCCAAACCAACTCATCCCAAACCATCTCAATTGGGTTGATGTCGGGCGATTATGGAGGCCAGGTCATCTAATGCAGCACTCCATCACACAGCCTGGAGGTTTGTTTTGGGTCATTGTCCTGTTCAAAAAGGGTGGCTACTTTGAAGAATCTCAAATATAAAATAGATTGATTTGTTTCACACTTTTTTGGTTACCGCATGATTCCATATGTGCTATTTCATAGTTTTGATGTCTGTTTTGGAAATTCTAACCAATCAGGAGAGACTTTGTTATTTCTTCAAACAAGCCATCTTAATTAATAAGAATTGCAATAATGGAGCTGGTCGACCCTACACTCTGAGGTGGAAGGTGAGAGCTCAAATGACACATGACACGCAGGAACCTTTTATATAGTCAGTCTTATGCAAGCATAGGTTTCACACCCACCTACACAGCTACACATACACAAGTATGAATCTTTCTCCCAGCAACAGGCTAATTCCAGGACAACAGCTTTATCAATGGTACACGAGATATAACACCTTTCTCTGATTTCAGTAGATTAAGAGGAAACAGTTATTTCTCTTCTGACTAACAGGAAACCATAGGTTGCACCGGTCAGCTCTTGGCTGTGTGCCAGAACGAACAATGTGGGCCTACTTAGGTTCCTACTTAGGTTCCTATACTGCACACACACAAAACAAGTTAGAACTCTTGTATGATCTAGTTTCTTAAACAATCTCAACCTTAATGCCTAAGCAACTAAGTTTAAGAAACAAAATGAGTATACAAGTATCATTAAGGTTTAACAGAAATTGCCCTTACATGTCTTTACTATTATTCTACAATGTAGAAAACAGTAAAAATAAAGAAAACCCTGGAATGAGTAGGTGTATCCAAACTTTTGACGGGTACTATATTTTGCCCATTCATCCTCTGAATGGCACACATACACAATCCATGTCTCAATTGTCTCAAGGCTTAACAATTATTTTTTAACCTCCCCTTCATCTACACCGATTGAAGTGGATTTAGCATCAATAAGGGATCATAGCTTCCACCTGGATTCACCTGGTTAGTCTATGTCATGGAAAGAGCAGGTCTTCCTAATGTTTTGTACACAGTCTTCATAGGCTACATGTACAGAGTACATTAGGTTATGTAGTGTTCCATGAGCAAAAACAAAGGTGTTCTGTTCTAAGGCTTGAATTTCTCTCTGAACTTGCTGTTCAGTTTCAGCAGGTGCTGATTTTCAATGTGAATCCATGGAAGGAGGCAATTTCTCAATGTCCTAAGTGCTGCTCAATCAACTTCAACGAGAATAACTAGGAATATAATTATACATTTAAAAAAATATTTCCAAATGTTCAAATTTTCTTCATTAAATGTTTTCTTATGAATAGCCTTTTTATGTTAAATGCTGCACTTCTTATAAGAATATTGACAATTTTTTGAATGTCCTCAAAGTCGTTGTCCTGTCACGTCCTGACCTTAGTTCCTTTGTTATGTTTCTTGTTTAGGTTGGTCAGGGCGTGAGTTGGGGTGGGCATTCTGTGTTGTTCTAGTTTTGGTTTTCTATGTGTTTGGCCTGGTATGGTTCTCAATCAGAGGCAGCTGTCAATCGTTGTCTCTGATTGAGAATCATACTTAGGTAGCCTGTTTTTCCCACTTGATTTGTGGTAGTTGTTTTCTGTTTTGTGTTGTTGCACCTTACAGGACTGTTTCGTTCATCACTCGCTTTGTTATTCAGTGTTCAGTTAATTTATTAAATATTAACATGGACACATACCACGCTGCATTTTGGTCCGATCTTGACTACTTTTCCACTGATGACGAGGAGAACCGTTACAGAACTACCCACCACTAAAGGACCAAGCAGTGTGGTAACGGGCAGCAGCAGCAGCAGCAGCGATCTCAGGACTCCTGGACATGGGAGGAGATCCTGGATGGCAAAGGACCCTGGGCACAGGCTGAGGAATATCGCCGCCCCAAGGCAGAGCTGGAGGTAGCGAAAGCTGGGAGGCGGCGGTATGAGGAGGCAGCACGGCAGCGCTGCTGGAAGCCCGAGAGGCAGCCCCAAAAATGTCTTGGGGGAGGCACACGGGGAGTGTGGCGAAGCCAGGTAGGAGACCTGCACCAACTCCCCGTGCTTACCGTGGCGGGTGTCGTACTGGTCAGGCACCGTGTTATGCGGTGGAGCGCACAGTGTCCCCAGTACGCATGCTTAGCCCGGTGCGCTACATCCCAGCTCCCCGCATCTGCCGGGCTAGGGTGAGGATCCAGCCAGGGCGGATGGTGCCAGCCCTGCTCTCCAGACAGCCAGTGTGTCTCCTCGGGTCAGGATATCCTGCGCCGGCGCAGCGCATTGTGTCTCCCGTGTGTCTGCACAGCCCAGTGCGTCCTGTGCCTGCGCCCCGCACGTGCCGGGCTAGAGTCACCATCCAGCCAGGACGGGTTGTGTAGGCCATTAGTTCGAGACCTCCAGTGCGCCTCCACGGCCCTGTGTATCCTGTGCCTCCTCCATGCACCAGGCCTCCTTTGTCAGCCCCACGCACCAGGCTGTCTTTCCGTCTCCTCCCTCCAGAGCCTCCCGCCTGTCCGGCGCTGCCAGAGCCTCCCGCCTGTCCGGCGCTGCCAGAGCCTCCCGCCTGTCCGGCGCTGCCAGAGCCTCCCGCCTGTCCGGCGCTGCCAGAGCCTCCCGTCTGTCCGGAGCTGCCAGAGTTGCCCTTCTATTCGGGCCAGCTGCAAGGGTCCCCAGTCCAAGGTCGGCGGCAAGGGTCGCCGCTCCTAAGGCGCCACGCAAAGGGGCCAAGACTATGGCTGAGTGGGGTCCACGTCCCGTGCCAGAGCCGCCCAGACCCTCCCCTATGGGTTTAGATTTTGCGGCCGAAGTCCGCACCTTTGGGGGGGGGGAGGGTACTGTCTCGTCCTGACCTTAGTTCCTTTGTTATGTTTCTTGTTTAGGTTGGTCAGGGCGTGAGTTGGGGTGGGCATTCTATGTGTTGTTCTAGTTTTGGTTTTCTATGTGTTTGGCCTGGTATGGTTCTCAGAGGCAGCTGTCAATCGTTGTCTCTGATTGAGAATCATACTTAGGTAGCCTGTTTTTCCCACTTGATTTGTGGGTAGTTTTGTGTTGTTGCACCTTACAGGAGGACTGTTTCGTTCACTCTCTTTGTTGTTTTGTTATTCAGTGTTCAGTTGATTTATTAAATATTAACATGGACACATACCACGCTGCATTTTGGTCCGATCTTGACTACTCTTCCTCCAATGACGAGGAGAACCGTTACATGTCCACCCTGTTACATTGTGGTTACTGGCACTTTAATTAACAAGGTAGGCAAGTTGAGAACAAGTTCTCATTTACAATTGTGACCTGGCCAAGAAAGCAAAGCAGTTCGACACACAACCACACATGGAGTAAAACAAACATACAGTCAATAATACAGTAGAAAAATAAGTCTATATACAATGTGAGCAAATGAGGTGAGATAAGGGAGGTAAAGGCAAAAAAAGGCCATGGTGGTGAAGTAAATACAATATAGCAAGTAAAACACGGGAATGGTCAATTCTGTTTTACGCAACGCCAGCAAGGGGAACACTTTTGAAGAAACAACAAATAGAAGACTCCAAAAAGAGAGAGCATTTCAAATCAGAAGTGGCAAAGGATAGGAAAAAAATACAGGAAGAGGTATGCAAGGATTAGTGGAGAACAGGCATCTGTATCGCCTCGTTCAACAGTCAAAGCATTGCAGAGACGTCAGAATGTGACATCACCTATTAACAGGCCTCTTCTCTTTCACACATCTCTCATTAAAGATAACAAAACAAAATACAGAAATGCAAGGAAACAGAAGAACAAGCAAATCATTGCGAAAGGGACCTCTGTGAAAATACTGTAGAAGTATAAACTTCAGAAGTATGCCCATACAGTGTTGGGCTTTTCAAAGAAGAGAGTTTGAAGGGGATCTTTGCTCTTTTTTGACGAGGAAGGGAAGCAGAACAGAAACAGAAATCAAAAGGAAAGTGAAGGATTTCTTTCTCCGTGATGATGTAAGTCATATAACGACCAGCCGCAAACAAACCATCCCACGACTAAAGAACAAAATGCAGAAGAGGCTTCTTACTGACACAATGACAAATATGCACAGGAAATTCCTGTCTGAGGAACTAAGTCAGTTGTCCTATACCTCCTTCTGCCACCTCAGGCCATTTCGGGTTGTTACGCCCAATAACACTGATAGTGAAACTTGTCAGTGCAAAACCCATGAGAATTTACAGTTCATGGTCAATTCTCTTCACAGCCTTGGGCTTTTGTCCACCAAAAACCTTGAGGACATGGTCAAATCAAGTATGTGTGACCCGAAATCGAAGCTATGTGCTTATGGTGAATGTAAGGATTGCTTCCTCACCAGTCATCCAACTCTGAAACCTCCTGGGAATGTAGAAGTTCCTCTGACACATTGGACCTTGGAGAAGATCCAAAAAGATGTAGAGAAGTGCTCCATGATAACCGTGAAGAGGGAGGTCACTATAACAGAAACTGAACTGTCAGTTTCAAGATAGGCCTGCCAAGTTTAGGGAACATCTTTAATATCAAGTATACAGGGCCTATAGGGACCTTAGGGAGAGTCTGAAGAACAATGAATGCTTGCTGCACATTGAATTCAGCAAAAACTATTCATGCAAATACTGTCAAGAGATCCAGTCCGTGCACCTTGGGGGATCTCAGCAGCAAGCCACTCTCCACACGGGAGTGCTCTACACTGCTGCAGACCAACCACCAATTACTTTTTGCTCCATTTCACCATCACAGAGACATGATCCACCTTCCATTTGGGAACACCTTGATCCGGTTCTTGCTATGTTGAAGCAGAAGTACCCTGAAGTCAGCTTCATTTCTTTACTGACGGGCCGGCTACACAATACAAGCAAAAAGGGAACTTCTACCCACTTCCCACAGAACCACACAAACAAGGCTTTCAAGAGGTCAACTGGAATTTCTTTGAGGCCAGCCACGACAAGGGGCACCAAATGGTGTTGGAGGGGCCCTCAAGAGATCTGCAGATAGAGCAGTTGTAACGGTTTTCTTGAAGTGAAGGAGAGGCGGACCAAAACGCAGCGTGGTGGTTATTCATGGTTCTTTAATAAAGACACTATACATGAATAAACTAACAAAACAAGAAATGTCAAAAAACCAAAACAGCCCTATCTGGTGCAAACACAGAGACAGAAACAGTCACCCACAAAACCCAACACCAAACAGGCTACCTAAATATGGTTCCCAATCAGAGACAATGACTAACACCTGCCTCTGATTGAGAACCATATCAGGCCAAACATAGAAATAGACAAACTAGACATGTAACATAGAATGCCCACTCAGATCACATCCTGACCAACCAAAACATAGAAACATACAAAGCAAACTATGGTCAGGGTGTGACAGCAGTGCACCATGGAAAGGATATCCCAGACACACAGGCCCTGTAAAATGTCCTAAAGGGTCTTAACTCCTCTGTGGAGTTTACTTCCGGCGCCGACAGAGATGGCCGCCTCGCTTCGCGTTCCTAGGAAACTATGCAGTTTTTTGTTTTTTTACGTGTTATTTCTTACATTCGTACCCCAGGTCATCTTAGGTTTCATTACATACAGTCGAGAATAACTACTGAACATAAGAGCAGCGTCAACTCACCATCAGTACGACCAAGAATATGACTTTCGCGAAGGACAACGGACAACGGAATGGATCCCAGCCGGCGACCCAAAAAAACGACTTCGTAAAAGGGGAAAACGGAGCGGTCTTCTGGTCAGGCTCCGGAGACGGGTACATCATGCACCACTCCCTAGCATTCTTCTCGCCAATGTCCAGTCTCTTGACAACAAGGTTGATTAAATCCGAGCAAGGTTAGCATTCCAGAGGGACATCAGAGACTGTAACGTTCTTTGCTTCACGGAAACATGGCTCACTGGAGAGACGCTATCGGAGTCGGTGCAGCCAACTGGTTTCTCCAAGCATCGCGCAGATAGAAACAAACATCTTTCTGGTAAGAAGAGGGGCGGGGGCGTATGCTTCATGGTTAACGTGACGTGCTGTGATCATAACAACATACAGGTACTCAAGTCCTTCTGTTCACCTGATTTAGAATTCCTCACAATCAAATGTCGACCGCATTATCTACCAAGGGAATTCTCTTCGATTATAATCACAGCCGTATATATTCCCCCCCAAGCAGACACATCGATGGCTCTGAACGAACTTTATTTGACTCTTTGCAAACTGGAATCCATTTATCCGGAGGCTGCATTCATTGTAGCTGGGGATTTTAACATGGCTAATCTGAAAACAAGACTCCCTAAATTTTATCAGCATATCGATTGCGCAACCAGGGCTGGAAAAACCTTGGATCACTGCTATTCTAACTTCCGCGACGCATATAAGGCCCTGCCCCGCCCTCCTTTCGGAAAAGCTGACCACGACTCCATTTTGTTGATCCCTGCCTACAGACAGAAACTAAAACAAGAAGCTCCCGCGCTGAGGTCTGTTCAACGCTGGTCCGACCAATCTGATTCCACACTCCAAGACTGCTTCCATCACGTGGACTGGGATATGTTTCGTATTGTGTCAGACAACAACATTGACGAATACGCTGATTCGGTGAGCGAGTTCATTAGAACGTGCTTTGAAGATGTCGTTCCCATAGCAACGATTAAAACATTCCCAAACCAGAAACCGTGGATTGATGGCAGCATTCGCGTGAAACTGAAAGCCCCACTGCTTTTAATCAGGGCAAGGTGACCGGAAACATGACCGAATACAAACAGTGTAACTATTCCCTCCGCAAGGCAATCAAACAAGCTAAGCGTCAGTATAGAGACAAAGTAGAATCTCAATTCAACGGCTCAGACACAAGAGGTATGTGGCAGGGTCTACAGTCAATCATGGATTACAAAAAGAAAACCAGCCCTGTCACGGACCAGGATGTCTTGCTCCCAGGCAGACTAAATAACTTTTTTGCCCGCTTTGAGGACAATACAGTGCCACTGACACGGCCCGCAACTAAAACATGCGGACTCTCCTTCACTGCAGCCGACGTGAGGAAAACATTTAAACGTGTCAACCCTCGCAAGGCTGCAGGCCCAGACGGCATCCCCAGCCGCGCCCTCAGAGCATGCGCAGACCAGCTGGCTGGTGTGTTTATGGACATATTCAATCAATCCCTATCCCAGTCTGTTGTTCCCACATGCTTCAAGAGGGCCACCATTGTTCCTGTTCCCAAGAAAGCTAAGGTAACTGAGCTAAACGACTACCGCCCCGTAGCACTCACTTCCGTCATCATGAAGTGCTTTGAGAGATTAGTCAAGGACCATATCACCTCCACCCTACCTGACACCCTAGACCCACTCCAATTTGCTTACCGCCCAAATAGGTCCACAGACGATGCAATCTCAACCACACTGCACACTGCCCTAACCCATCTGGACAAGAGGAATACCTATGTGAGAATGCTGTTCATCGACTACAGCTCGGCATTTAACACCATAGTGCCCTCCAAGCTCGTCATCAAGCTTGAGACCCTGGGTCTCGACCCCGCCCTGTGCAACTGGGTACTGGACTTCCTGACGGGCCGCCCCCAGGTGGTGAGGGTAGGCAACAACATTTCCACCCCGCTGATCCTCAACACTGGGGCCCCACAAGGGTGCGTTCTGAGCCCTCTCCTGTACTCCCTGTTCACCCACGACTGCGTGGCCACGCACGCCTCCAACTCAATCATCAAGTTTGCGGACGACACAACAGTGGTAGGCTTGATTACCAACAACGACGAGACGGCCTACAGGGAGGAGGTGAGGGCCCTCGGAGTGTGGTGTCAGGAAAATAACCTCAAAGTCAACGTCAACAAAACTAAGGAGATGATTGTGGACTTCAGGAAACAGCAGAGGGAACACCCCCCTATCCACATCGATGGAACAGTAGTGGAGAGGGTAGTAAGTTAAGTTCCTCGGCGTACACATCACAGACAAACTGAATTGGTCCACCCACACAGACAGCATCGTGAAGAAGGCGCAGCAGCGCCTCTTCAACCTCAGGAGGCTGAAGAAATTCGGCTTATCACCAAAAGCACTCACAAACTTCTACAGATGCACAATCGAGAGCATCCTGTCGGGCTGTATCACCGCCTGGTACGGCAACTGCTCCACCCACAACCGTAAGGCTCTCCAGAGGGTAGTGAGGTCTGCACAACACATCACCGGGGCCAAACTACCTGCCCTCCAGGACACCTACACCACCTGATGTCACAGGAAGGCCATAAAGATCATCAAGGACAACAACCACCCGAGCTCTGTACCATCACTCATTCATATATCTTTATGTACATATTCTTTATCCCCTTACACTTGTGTCTATAAGGTAGTAGTTTTGGAATTGTTAGCTAGATTACTTGTTGGTTATTACTGTATTGTCGGAACTAGAAGCACAAGCATTTCGCTACACTCGCATTAACATCTGCTAACCATGTGTATGTGACAAATAAAATTTGATTTTGATTTGAGATGTTCTTCGTTACTGAGAGTGATGTTGAGGCAAGAGCAGAGGCAACCCTCCTTCCTCCCCATACACACATACAGTACATACATTTGTCTTGTGCAGCAGTTGGTTGAGTATTGAAATGTATAATGTGTTTGTTACTCTTTATATCTTATCATATGCTATCTCTTCTCACCTCAGATGCCTGCCTTAGATGCCATTAAAGGAACGATGAAGATTCATCAGGTTATCAGTGTCTCACCAGGCCAGAAAAAATACAGGGACATTACTTGTCTTTGCAAGAAGGATAGTGCCATGTTGGACTGTCCTTGTTTTCAGCTCAAAGAGGCAACTCTGGGTGACCCTGCATTATCTAACCACCTCCCTGCATCTCATAACAAGGCTGACACCACATGGCGACCTGGCACCATTGAACTTAATCACGTAGGGGAGTGGTGTGTTGTCAATTATGACCATGAAGGATACCCTGGCATCATCATGGATGTAGAGGAACATCACATTAAGGTGAAGTGCATGCACCGGAATGGCATCAACAAATTCTTCTGGCCAAGTCCAAAGGAAGATGTTTGTTGGTACTCTGATGGACAGATAATGTGTCTGATGCCAGAGCCACAGGCTGGTAATAAACGATCTGTACAGATGGAAAAATCCACCTGGAAGTATGCGGAAGAGCATTTGGGTTGAAAAGGGGGAGAGATGGAAAGAGGGGGAGCGAGAGAGGGGGAGAGGAAGAGGGGGACAGGAATGTGTTTTAATGCTAATTCCAATGATTTTGTACCGGCAATGTATTTTTGTGTTGTTGTTTTTCCACAATGAATATGTAACTAAATAGCAGTTCCAATGTTATTACTATGTAGATGTCTATTCAGGGTTCAGGGTTCAGGGTTTAATTTATGTTCTGTCCCGTTATACCTTGTTATCTTGGCATCTTTTTCAAATGAATTCAGTTACATTGTCAAATATCAAGCAATTGTATCATGTATTTTAAAGAGTAAGACATGGCCAACACCACACAATTATAAACCTGGATAAAATATAATTAATACCTGTCTCAATTTAGAAAGATAATGGGCAAATTAGATTAAGTTCTGTATCAAACCACACATTGTATACAACATCTGTTATTTCTTTATAATTTGACCAGACCAAGTGGACAGTGTTGACAAGGGGACACAATAGCTTTATGAAAATGTGAATGTTACTAAAATAGTCCAATGAAAGTAATTAAAGACAGTTAAGTGCACGTCCGTAACAGGGTGGACATATCATATGGCTGATTCACAGAAGATGTATTTATAATTACCTTGTCACGTTCTGACCTTAGTTCCTTTTTTATGTCTTTATTTTAGTTGGTCATGGCTGGCGTGTGTTGGGGTGGGCATTCTATGTTGTTTTTCTATGTTTTGTTCTGTTGTTATATTTCTATGTGTTTGGCCTAGTATGGTTCTCAATCAGAGGCAGGTGTCAATCGCTGTCTCTGATTGGGGAGCCATTTTTAGGTAGCCTGTTTTCTATTGTGTTTTGTGGGTGGTTGTATCCTGTTTTAGTGTTTTCACCATACGGGACTGTTTCGGTTGTTTGTTTGTACTTTTGTTATTTTGTTTAGTGTTCTGTTGATTTATTAAATATTTCATTATGGACACTTACCACGCTGTCCAGTGCTGCCAGAGTCTCCCTCCTGTCCAGCGCTGCCGGACTCTCCCTCCTGTCCAGAGCTGCCGGAGTCTCCTGTCTGTCCTGATCTGCCGGAGTCGCCCGTCTGTCCTGAGCTGCCGGAGTCGCCCGTCTGTCCTGAGCTGCCGGAGTCGCCCGTCTGTCCTGAGCTGCCGGAGTCACCCGTCTGTCCTGAGCTGCCGGAGTCACCCGTCTGTCCTGAGCTGCCGGAGTCACCCGTCTGTCCTGAGCTGCCGGAGTCACCCGTCTGTCCTGAGCTGCCGGAGTCGCCCGTCTGTCCTGAGCTGCCGGAGTCGCCCGTCTGTCCTGAGCTGCCGGAGTCGCCCGTTACTCCGGTGCTGCCGGAATCGCCCTTCACTCCGGAGCTGCCGGAATCGCCCGTCACTCCGGCGCTGCCGGAATCGCCTTTCACTCCGGAGCTGCCGGAGTCTCCCGCCTGTCCAGTGCTGCCGGATCTTCCATCCATTCAGGACCCATTGCTAGGGTCCCCAATCCGGGGTTGGTGGCGAGGGTCGCCACTCCTAAGGTGCCACATAAGTGGGCCAAGACTATGGTGGAGTGGGGTCCACCGCGGTAAATGCCCACCCAGACTCTCCCCTATAGGTTCAGATTTTGCGGCCGAATTTGCACTAAAATCAATATCATCCTCAGTACCAGTCAAAAGTTTGGACACACCTACTCATTCCAGGGTTTTTCTTTAGTTTGACAATTTTTTACATTATAGAATAATAGTGAAGACATCAAAACTATGAAAAAACACACATGGAATCATGTAGTAACCAAAAGGGTATTAAATCAATCAAAATATCTTTTATATTTGAGATTCTTCAAAGTAGCCACCCTTTGACTTGATGACAGCTTTGCACACTCTTGGCATTCTCTAAACAAATAAATTACTAAATAAACTAAAGTAAAAATGAAAAGAGCAACAATAAAATAACAATGGCGAGGCGCTGTAGTCAATGTGCGGGGGTACAGATTAGTAGATAGGGGTAAAGTGACGGACTTGGCGCTTGCGCTCGGCACCGCTTGCCGTGAGGTAGCAGAGAAAACAGTCTATGACTTGGGTGGCTGGAGACTTTGGCAATTTTTAGGGCCTTCCCCTGACACCGCCTGGTATAGAGGTCCAGGGTGGCAAGAAGCTTGGCAGGAAGTACTGGGCCGTACGCACTACCTTCTGTTGCACCTTGCAGTCGGAGGCAGAGTAGTTGCCATACCAAGTAGTGATGCAACCAGTCAGGATGCTGTCGATGGTGCAGCTGTAGAACTTTTTGAGGATCTGAGGACCCATGCAAAATATTTTCAGTCTCACTAAGGGGGATTAGGCGTTGTCGTGCCCTCTTCACGACTGTCTGTGTGTGTTTGGACCATAATAGTTTGTCGGTGATGTGGACACCAAGGAACCTTAAGCTCTCAACCTGCTGCACTACAGCCCCGTTGATGAGAATGGGGGTGTGCTCGGGCCCTCCTTTTCCTGTAGTCCACGTTCATCTCCTTTGTCTTGATCACATTGAGGGAGAGGTTGTTGTTCTGGCACCACACTTCCAGGTCTCTGACCTCCCTATAGGCTGTCTCATCATTGTCGGTGATCAGGCCTACCACCGTTGTATCGTCAGAAAACTTAATGATGGTGTTGGAGTCATGCTTGGCCATGCATGGGTGAACAAGGAGTACATCAGGGGATTAAGCACACACCCCTGAGGGGCCCCCGTGTTGAGGATCAGCGTGGCAGATGTGTTGTTGCCTACACTTACAACGTGGGTAAGGGTAGGCAGCGTCAGGCAAGGGAAAACAGGCACAACACGAAAAGAGGGTCTATGCAGGAACAAACGGCTAAAACCGCAGACTGCCTGAGCAGAGGTTACCATCTGGCCGCATGGAAGTGGCAGGGCTGAGTATTTGTAGAGGTCTTAATTATGGAACAGGTTGCAGCTGGTGGGCCTCTGCTCTGCCACCAGCACACCTGTCTCAGCCCACACACACACACACACACACACACACACACACACACACAGAGAGAGAGAAAAAGGGAGAGAGCACTGGGGGAATAGTGGCAGGTTAGGGAGAACAAGGATGAGCAGTAGAGGGCATGGCAGGCGTGGATGTAACACATTTAGCGCATCTAGCAGGCTTGTGTCACTGGGCAGCTCGCGGCTTCTCTTTGTAGTCTATAACAGTTTGCAAGCCATGCCACATCCGAAGAGTGAGATGGGGTAGTAGTAGTGTTGTTTGGACTGCAGCCCTGGTCACGGATTAGAAGCCACTCCCTTGACAGAAATCCAACTGCAAATGCACAAGTGTTTTATTTTTTAAATGAGACGAAATTAGATTATTATTGGTTGTGAATAGGCTACTGGATGATTGTTGAGTGGTTTGTAACAAATATTTTACATACACCCTTGTTTTTTAAATGATATTTTTCAGGAAGTGAACCTTTACACTGGAAATAATTACAAAACGGTAAACAACTCTGACTGTAGTAATTTAAAGATTTTTAGCACGGCAGTAGCTAAGAAATACATCTAAATAACCCACTCAGAACAGACTGACAGCATAAATGTCTCACAACAAAGATGGAGCACAATGTAGCTAGCTTTTTATTTTGTATCCCTTATTAGCTGTGTAGTAATAATCTGTATCCTCTCCCTCCTCGGCAAGTTGCCGTTCCAGGTGGTGTTCAGTAGTTAGGCATCAAACTGAAGAAAAAAACAGACTGAAAGACTATCTTGATGTCTCAAACCCCAAGCCATAGAGTTTCTAAACCGAGACACGCAACTTCACGAGATGCCTAGGAACGCTTGTGAAGCAGACCGGGGAGGGGGGGGTCGTCTTCTTCTTCTGTATTGTCACGCCTTGATCAGTTTCACCTGTCCTTGTGATTGTCTCCACCTCCTCCTGGTGTCGCTTATTTTCCCCAGTGTATTTACCCCTGTTTGCCACTCTGTGCCTCCTGGACTCTGATCTGGTTTTGACCTTTTTGCCTGTCCACAACCATTCTCTTGCCTACCCCTTTGGATGAATAAACATTGTAAGACTCCAACCATCTACCTCCTGTGTCTGCATCTGGGTCTCGCCTTGTGCCTTGATAGGTATAATGGCATTCGCAGCAATTTGATGTGCATTCCGCCACCTACTGTGCGGGTGAATAATAAGGATCCCAAAAAAGGAAATAATGTGATTATTAGTTGACGGCCTGCAAATGCGCAGTTCGACTTGAGACGACCGTTAGACCCGATGACGTGTTTCTGCATGTGAGTTTTATTCTATCTTCATGCTGTCCTATCTTTGCCCAAACCCCGGCTTGGTCTGCTTGATCTGTTTTGCAAGCGTGCCCAGAGTCTCGCGATGTTGCGCCTCTGGGTTTAAAAACTCTGTGCTTTGGTCTTTGGGCCAAAGCGTAAAAAAACAAAAAAACTTTTGGGCTGGAAATACTTTCTGCGACCAACATAGCCTAAAACCGTTATTAAAACAAAAATAAACATTTTACACCATATTTATTTATGCAGGAGTGTCCCTGTGTTATCAACATGTATCCGTTTTTTTCTGCTTCAGAAAACACTCCAATGAATCCACAATGCTATGACGTCAGTTCTCTTCAATAAAGTGACGAGGACTAAACCTGTGCCTTATTTGTCTGTTTCAGGCCTTTGTTTCAGGCTTACATTTGGGAAAGTCTAGACTGGCGGAGTACAAAACTAATGATGAACAGTGCTGCCGAATGTGCAGAAAAGGTACATTTGTGCATTAGCCTATAGGCCTACAGTGCATTCGGAAAATATTCACATCCCTTGACTTTTTCTACATTTTGTTATGTTACAGCCTTACTCAAAAATTTGCTAAATTGCTTCTTCAATTTTTTTGCAAATGTATTACAAATAAAAAAACGGAAATATCACATTTCCATAAGTATTCAGTACCCTTTACTCTGTGCTTTGTTGAAGCAGTTTTGACAGCGATTACAGTCTCGAGTCTTCTTGGGTATGACGCTACAAGCTTTGCACACCTGTATTTGGGGAGTTTCTTCCATTCTTCTCTGCTGATCCTCTCAAACTCTGTCAGCTTGGATGGGGAGCATCACTGCACAGATATTTTCAGGTCTCTCCAGAGATGTTCGATCGGGTTCAAGTCCGGGCTCTGGCTGGGCCACTCAAGGACATTCAGAGACTTGTCCTGAAGCCACTCCTGCAATGTCTTGGCTTTGTGCTTAGGGTCATTGTCCTATTGGAAGGTGAACCTTAGCCCCAGTCTGAGGTCCTGAGCGCTTTGGAGCAGGTTTTCATCAAGGATCTCTCTGTACTTTGCTCTGTTCATCTTTCCCTCGATCCTGACTAGTCTCCCAGTCCCTGCTGCTGAAAAACCTCCCCACAGCATGATGCTGCCACCACCATGCTTCACCATAGGGATAGTGCCAGGACTCCTCCAGACATGACGCTTGGCATTCAGGCCAAAGTAGTTAAATCTTGGTTTCATCAGACCATCTTGTTTCTCATGGTCTAAAAGTCCTTTAGGTGCCTTTTGACACACTCCAAGCGGGCTGTCATGTGCCTTTTACTGAAGACTGGCTTCCGTCTTGCCTCTCTACCATAAAGGTCTGATTGGTGGAGTGCTGCAGAGATGGTTGTCCTTCTGGAAGGTTCTCCCATCTCCACAGAGGAACTCTGGAGCACTGTCAGAGGGACCATTGGGTTCTTGGTCACCTCCCTAACCAATGTCCTTCTCCCCCGATTGCTCAGTTTGGCCGGGCGGCCAGCTCTATGAAGAGTCTTGGTGGTTCCAAACTTCTTCCATTTAAGAATGATGTAGGCCACTGTGTTCTTGGGGACCTTCAATCCTGTTTTGGTACCCTTCCCTAGATCTGTGCCTTGACACAATCTTGTGTCTGACCTTTACGGACAATTCCTTTGACCTCATGGCTTGGTTTTTGCACTGACGTACACTGTCAACTGTGGGACCTTATATAGACAGGTGTGCATTTCCAAATCATGTTCAATCAATTGAATTTCCCACAGGTGGACTCCAATAAAGTTGTAGAAACGGAAACAGGATGCACCTGAGATCAATTTCGAGTCTCATAGCAAAGGTTCTGAATACTTACGTAAATAAGGTATCCGTTTTTTATTTTGAATACGTTTGCAAAAATATCTAAACCTGTTATCGCTTTGTCATTATGGGGTATTGTGTGTAGATTGATGAGTAAGTAAACAAAGGAAGGAGAACAAGGATGTTTAAATTAACAAGCACAACTTATTTTTTGTTATAGGTTGTTTGAGAGATTATTGGATTCCCGCATGTCCTGCCAACCATGTATAAGAGGGACTTTCATGAACAAGGCCAATGTTTTTACCAAATTCTTTCCCTGAAAACCAGGTAAAATAGGCCTAAATAGTTAACTTTGTTATTGTTTATCATCATGATCCCCAGTAGCCCATCATTGGGTTTGGTCTTCCAATGCTTCCTATATGTGCTTTTAGACCAGCAGCACATAACATACACAGTACTAGAGGTCGGCCGATACCGATTATTGGAGGACCAAAAACCCGATACCGATTAATATTTATTTGTAATAATGACAATTACAACAATACTGAATTAACACTTATTTTAACTTAGCAAAATACATCAATAAAATCTATTTAGCCTCAAGTAAATAATGAAACATGTTCAATTTGGTTTAAATAATGCAAAAACAAAGTGTTGGTGAAGAAAGTGCAATATGTGCATTGTAAGAAAGCTAACGTTTCAGTTCCTTGCTCAGAACATGAGAACATATGAAAGCTGGTGGTTCCTTTAACATGAGTCTTCAATATTCCCTCTATACCATGTATTTCATTAACCTTTGACTATTGGATGTTCTTATAGGCACTTTAGTATTGCCAGTGTAACAGTATAGCTTCCGTCCCTCTCCTCGCTCCTCCCTGGGCTCGAGGCTCAGAGCGAGTGAAGTTTGAAACGCTATTAGCATGCACTAACTAGCTAGCCATTTCACTTCGGTTACACCAGCCTCATTTCGGGAGTTGATAGGCTTGAAGTCATTAACAGCGCAATGCTTGACGCACAATGAAGAGCTGCTGGCAAAACGCACAAAAGTGTTGTTTGAATAAATGTTTACGCGCCTGCTTCTGCCTACCACCGCCCAGTCAGATACTTAGATACTTGTATGCTGGTATGCTCAGACAGATTATATGCAACGCAGGACACACTAGATAATATCTAGTAATACCATCAACCATGTGCAGTTAACTAGTGATTATGATTGTTTTTTATAAGATAAGTTTAATGCTAGCTAGCAACTTACCTTGGCTTACTGCATTCGCGTCCTTGTGGAGTGCAACGAGAGAGGCAGGTCGTTATTGCGTTGGACTAGTTAACTGTAAGGTTGCAAGATTGGATCCCCTGAACTGACAAGGTGAAAATCTGTCGTTCTGCTCCTGAACGAGGCAGTTAACCCACCGTTCCTAGGTCGTCATTGAAAATAAGAATGTGTTCTTAACTGACTTGCCTAGTTAAATAAAGGTTCAATAAAAAATATATATTTTGTAATCGAAACAAAATGACCTCAAAAAGCACTGATTGCTCAGCACTGACACAAACCTACTCAGTCCAAGCTGTGCAGTTAACACCATGTTGTGAGTAAAAGCCATGCTGACATTCATAACACAATGTATCTGTTGTCTTTGTACATAAAATGTGAGAACAAAGAATGTAATTTTAAAATAACAATAACAATGTTGGTGCTCAACAACTCAAATTGACTCTGGGAATGACTTCACTTAAAAGAGTAAACTTGCCATACACAATGTAGAACACTTGCTATATTAAATGATCAGAATTATGACGTCCTGTGTGACACTGCCTCTACTTCATACTTAGCAGGTGCTGTAGTACTCTGGCCTGGTGAACAGTGTTCATGTTCTAATGCAAAGCTACACTTTTACTGTAGAATTGATCTACAACATCGCAGACTGTGTTGCTTGTTGCTGTGCACTCTATCTGCGTGAACAGGCCATGTACTGGAAAATATCAGGGTTGATTGATTTCAGGGAACTGTTATGAGAAGCAGGCATTTTTCACCTTAGTGTAATGGTACTGTGTAGAAGTCGACCGATTAATTAGGGCCGATTTGCCGTTTTTTGGCAAGCCAGTTAAGAACAAATTCTTATTTACAATGGCGGCCTACCCCGGCCAAACCCGGGCGACGCTGGGCCAATTGTGCTCTGCCCTATGGGACTCCAAATCATGGCTGGATGTGATACAGCCTGGATTCGAACCAGGTACTCTAGTGACACTTCTTGCACTGAGATGCAGTGCCGTAGACAGCTGCTCCACTCGGGAGCATAATCACAGATTTCGATTTCGGGTTTCAAATAATTATTTGAAAGATTAAATGCACTATGCATTATATGGGTTGAAAGCTGTAACAACACAGACTAAATCAATGAGTAAAAGTCCCATGATGGTAGTGACTGCCCATGACTGTTGATCACTTATCATCCATCATTTATTCACATTACTTTAATGTAGAAAACATTTATTTTCATTAGAACCTTCCCATTATGTTAGTTTGGTTTGCCTCTATTACTATGACTCCTTTTACTTTCAAAGATAGATTCATTCTGTGCCTTTCATTTGTACCCTGTTTGATATATTTTGAAATCCAAATCCTAACCTTAGTAACTTGAAGTTTTGTGTGAACCCTGCATTTGACATTGGTGTTCTAAAAACATTGTTATGCAAGCAAATCCATTGTAAAAGTTTTTACCTGAAAATAATTTCTAGTGAAGTTATTGTTATTATAATTTAGTCTGTTTTAGTACACATGCTATAGTAATCCTAACTAATGTAATACATTATAGGTTCCTGTGCAAGAAACTCTCTGTACATCATCCATTTGGATTCAATATTTCAGACAATCATAGTAATAACGGTCACAGATCTGATATTAACAAAATGTGTCATCTTTCCAAAGAGGAAACCAATGAGACGTAGCCTTTCTTCACACTTCCTGTAGGTAAAAGTCTGGTATCAAACAGCGCAGCAATGCGAAGTAATCTCAGCACCCAAATAAAATACAATTTTATTGGTCACATACGTGTTCAGCAGATGTCATTGCGGGTGTAGCGATATGCTTGTGTTTCTAGCTCCAACAGTGCAGTAATATCTAACGAGTAATTGTCAAGTCCACTCCCGCTCCTCCCCTCTGGTGTTTGATGTTGCCAGTATACTAACCACCGGTCCTGGGATCCACCATTATGCACACCTGCATTCATCATTACGCACACCTGGCATTTATCATTGCACGCACTTACACGTCGTCATGAGGCACACCTGGACTCCATTACCTCAGTTATTACCTCCCCTATATCTGGCACTCCCTTAGGTTCTGTCCCCAGTCAGTATTGTTCCTGTGTTTATACGTAGACACTACTGTTATGTTGTCTCATTCCATGTTTGTTATTTTATTAAACATTTCATCTGTGTCTGCTTCTCGACTCAGTGTCTCTATTACAGTAATATCAAACAATTTCCCAACATATACTCAATACACACAAATCTAAGTAAAGGAATGGTATTAAGAATATATAAATATATGGACAAGCAATGTCAGAGCCGCATAGACTAAGACACAGTAGAATAGAATGCAGTATATACATATGAGATTAGTAATGTTGAAATGTTTTGCATTACTTAAGTGATTAGTGTTCCATTTATTAAAGTGGCCAGTGATTTATATAGCCCCTTCCTAATGATCAAACATTATTTAACACTACAAGAAAGACAGGGTAGAATTCTTGCCAGTTATAGTGCCATATACCTAATTTAGTCATTATTCATAAAACAATCCCATAACAACGATCATCTCTTTTGTTTTGTCAGAACCAAAGTCAGCTACTCAATTGTTATTTTTTATTTTGTACATTTTATGAGATCTGTCACAAGAGAACACTGCAAAGTTACTGAAGATGCACTGATCTGGGAGCTACTGTATGTTCAACATCCACTGCACTCAGATGAAATGCCATGGATGTATGTTACCCGCCAGAACTGGAGCGTGCAGATATCCTCACCACCCGTTGATAAAATGCACTGCAAATGCACAGTTTAATTTTGACTAATCAATTGTGCACTTGTCAGAACAGAAGTTCACTGTATTAAACCAAAGTTAATGGGGTCTGTGATCTGATTCACCTGTTATTTTGCCTGATTGTCTTGCCACATCTTACCGTTGAAGTCGGAAGTTTACATACACTTAGGTTGGAGTCATTAAAACTCATTTTTCAACCACTCCACAAATTTCTTCTTAACAAACTACAGTTTTGGCACGTTGGTTAGGACATATACTTTCTGCATGACACAAAACATTTTTCCAACAATTATTTACAGACAGATTATTTCACTTATAATTCACTGTATCACAATTCCAGTGGGTCAGAAGGTTACATATACTAAGTTGACTGTGCCTTTAAACAGCTTGGAAAATTCCCCAAAATTATGTAATGGTTTTAGAAGCTTCTGATAGGCTAATTGACATCGTTTGAGTCCATTGGAGGTTCACCTGTGGATGTATTTCAAGGCCTACCTTCAAACTCAGTGCCTCTTTGCTTGACATCATGGGAAAATCAAAAGAAATCAGCCAAGACCTCAGAAAAAATTGTAGCCCTCAAGTCTGGTTCATCCTCGGGAGCAATTTCCAAACGCCTGAAGGTACCACGTTCATCTGTACTAAGAATAGTACGCAAGTATAAACACCATGGGATCACGCAGCTGTCATACCCCTCAGGAAGGAGACACGTTCTGTCCTAGAGATATACGTTCCTTGGTGCGAAAAGTGCAAATCAATCCCAGAACAACAACAAAGGACCTTGTGAAGATGCTGGCAGAAACAGGTACAAAAGTATCTATATCCACAGTAAAACGAGTCCTATATCAACATAACCTGAAAGGCCGCTCAGCAAGGAAGAAGCCACTGCTCCAAAAACGCCATAAAAAAGCCAGACTACGGTTTGCAACTGCACATGGGGACAAAGATCGTACTTTTTGAAAAAATGTCCTCTGGTCTGATGAAACAAAAATATAACTGTTTGGTCATAATGACCATCGTTATGTTTGGAGGAAAAATGGGGAGGCTTGCAAGCCAAAGTACACCATCCCAACCCTGAAGCACAGGGGTGGCAGCCTCTTGTTGTGGGGGTGCTTTGCTGCAGGAGGGACTGGTGCAATTCACGAAATGGATGGTGTCATGAGGATGCAAAATTACGTGGATATATTGAAGCAACATCTCAAGACATCAGTTAGGAAGTTAAAGCTTGGTCGCAAGTGGGTCTTCCAAATGGACAATGACCCCAAGCATACTTCCAAAGTTGTGGCAACATTTGCTTAAGGACAACAAAGTCAAGGTATTGGAGTGTCCATCAGAAAGCCCTGACCTCAATCCTATAGAAAATGTGTGGGCAGAACTGAAAAAGCGTGTGCGAGCAAGGAGGCCTACAAACCTGACTCAATTACACCTGCTCTGTCAGGAGGAATGGGCCAAAATTCACCCAACTTATTGTGGGAAGCCTGTGGAAAGCTACCCGAAATGTTCAACCCAAGTTAAACAATTTAAAGGCAATGCTACCAAATACTAATTGAGTGTATGTAAACTTCTGACCCACTGGGAATATGATGAAATAAATAAAAGCTGAAATAAATAATTTCACATTCTTAAAATTAAGTGGGGATCTTAACTGACCTTAGACAGGGAATTTTTCTAGGATTACATTTCAGGAATTGTGAAAAACTGAGTTTAAATGTATTTGGCTAAGGTGTTTGTAAACTTCCGACTTCAACTGTATATTTGGTTTTCTGTACAGTATTCTGTTTCTGTGATTTGCCTTTTCTATTGTATAATAACGGTCAGATTTGTATGAAAGCACAAAGCATTTGTAAATATTGTGAAAATATGAAACATTTGGACCTGGTTTGCCTGATAGCGATGGAACTTATGAGTGTATTAATGATGCATCTTTCCTACAACAGCGGAAGATGTAACACGCGTTTCCCAAAACACCACGCAGAGAGAACAGTCACTAGGTGCGTCGTTGGATAATTTGTCAACACTGATAGGATAGAAAGAAAGGCAGCGCTGCTCTAGGATCAGCTTTCTCAATTCAAAACATTTTAATTATTTCGCAATACGGCGGATCAGCTCCTTGAGAGATATTAGCCTACCACCTACAGCTGCAAATATTGAGGCGGCTTATTCTAACTTACCCACTAAATCACCAAATCACCGATTTGGCACATCATTGTCCACACATCATGAAATATACTGAGACTGTTGTTTCTGAAATTTTACTTTCATTTATTTAAAAAAAAATCTGAATAGTTTGTGTCAACACCTACTACCAACTAGCCAGCTAGCTATGTAGCTTGCTAGGTTGCAATGGCGGCCATTTTGCTTGGAATAGCTAACGAACGTTTCCATCGCTGTAGAAGCTGTCTTTATTATGCTCTTGTCCAGGACAATATTGACAATCCGAAGTTCCAATGCAGCAATTGTTTGCCAGCAAAGGATTACAGGAATGAAGTGGCTATGCTTAGCAAGCAAATCTAAATTCTGCGCAAACTTATGGGGAAAATGCAAATTGAAACTTTCTCATTGTCAACTCTTATGGCTTGGGCCTGATGGATGTTTCCCTGCCTTTTCATCAGTCCCTATCCGAATGGTTTGTACCAGTGGCGACCCGTCATTGAGGGCGTTAATACGTGTCACAAATAAAATCATTGACTTAATAAAGCCGCATACAAACGTTGTCTCTTTTTTGCTTTCTTGTGTAAGGCAGATCCAAAATGCAGATGTTGCAGCCTAGCTCAGTGCTTGCTGTGGTGGTGGGGCAGCCAGTGGAAAAGGGAGAGCTCGAAAATTCAAGCCCCTTGGTTGCTGCCATAGATTTACATTAGAAGTGTCCATCCAAGAAGGCTCAAGGTCATTGGCCACAGATAAAATTACGTCAAATCACATTATAGGGGCATCAGGCAGCCTAGTGGTTAGAGTGTTGGGCCAGTAACCTAAAGGTTGCTAGATCAAATCCCCGAGCCGACAAGGTACAAATATGTCATTCTGCCCCTGAACAAGGTAGTTAACCCACTGTTCCTAGGCCATCATTGTAAATAAGAATTTGTTGTTAATCTTCGGGATAGGCGTCCCATCAGCGGGACACCTATTGACAACATTTGGTGAAATTGGAGGGCGCAATTCAAATAAATAATCGTAATATGAAACATTTATGAACAAGTATCTTATATCGTTTAAAAGCTTAAATTCTTGTTAATCTAACTGTATTGTCCGATTTACAATAGGCTTTACAGTTAAAACATACCATGCGTTTGTTTGAGGACGGCGCCCCACATCAACATATTTTTCAACCAACACAGGCTTCATAAAATCACAAATAGCGATTAAATAAATCACTTACTTTTGAAAATCTTCCTCTGTTTGCAATCACAAGGGCCCAGCTACAACATGAATGGTCGTTTTGGTAGATAAAATCCTTCTTTACATCCCAAAAAGTCAGTTTAGTTGGTGCCATCGATTTCAGTAATCCACTCGTTCAACATGCAGACAAAAAAATCCAAAAAGTTACCATTAAACTTTGTTCAAACAAGTCAAACTACGTTTCTATTTAATCCTCAGCTACCCTAAAATTAAAATAAACTCTAATATTTAATACGGAAAGAAGTATGTTCAATAGAAAAGTAAAATTAGCAGGCGTGTGAACAAAATTATTTTCCAATGCGATTATTTGTACCAAAACTCAAAATTCTTCCTCGTTTTGAAAGAAACAAGCCTGAAACCTTGAAAAAAAGACTGTTGATAGTGGAAGCCATAGGAATTGCAATCTGGGAACTAGAATTGCATAGGACCCATAGCCTTCCATTATAAACCTGGGACCTAAAATAAATATATATTTTTGTTAGTTAGATTCTGGTTAGTTTGTCTTTGGATTTTCTCCTACCATATCAATTGTTATAGTCTCATACATTATTTTAACATTTCTACAAACTTCAAAGTGTTTTCTATCCAATGCCACCAATTATATGCATATCCTGGCTTCTGGGCCTGAGTAACAGGCAGCTTTGATTGGACTGAACATGTCAACATCATACTTTCAAAATCTTTGCTAGCAAGCTAGATATGTCACACCCTGATCTGTCCTGTCTTTTGCTTGTCTCCACCTCCCTCCAGGTGTTGCCCATTTTCAACATTATCCCCTGTGCATTTATACCTGTGTTTTCTGTTTGTCTGTTGCCAGTTTGTGTTGTCTAGTCAAGCCTACCACCGTGTTTTTCCATTACTCCTGTTTCTCTCTTGCCCCTGTTTTTCTGGTTTTGATTACTCTGCCTGCCCTGACCCTGCCTGCCGTTCTGTACCTTACTGACTCTGCCCTGGATTTCATGACCTCTCCCTGCCCTTGACCTGTTGTCTGCCTGCCCCCTGTTTTGTTAATAAACATCTGATTTGAACTGTCCGCATCTGAGTCTTATCCTGAGTTCTGATAATATAAGCAGTCATCATCATGAATCAAGTTGACAATCTACTAGCAAATCCTTTTCAATCCTTGTCATATGAAGATAAATTATAGATAAAACGTATCAGTGTTCATCGGCCATTCGACATAAACATTACACAACATGTTGGAAATAGCAAATTCGAAAAATGTGTGGCCTGGAAGGAATCAGTGGTTTAACTGCAAGCATTGCAAAGCAATCACTAGCCTGCTATTCAGTGGAGAGGGTGTGTGGTCCAAGTCTGGATTTAAGGGTCTCTTTTCCAAGCTTAAAAGGATTAACATTCACATGCATGGGCCAGAAAAGGTTGAATACATTGGACATGCTGTCTATCATATGACTTTTGCCGCATTCAAAACAACTGGAAACTTGGAACTGGGAAATCTCAGACTTCAGTGAGTTCAAGGCAACTGGGAATTTGGGGAAAAAACGAGCTCTGACTGTGAAAATACATTTTGAACGTTCATCCAACTCGGAATTCCAAGTCGGAAAATCTGGCCTCTTTCTAGAGCTCCGACCTGAAGATCACTGACATCATGATTCAACCTTTTTAGTTCCCAATTGTCTTGAAAGCACCATAAATCCAGAGAACGTCAGACTTTGATAACAAAGTTTGATGACAAAATTTGCCCACAAGAAGGATGGCCGCGCCACCTTCCTGTTCAAGTGAGCACAGAACAACAAGGTGAATCAAAAAATGTCTTGTATGCTGCTGCATAAATGATGTAATATGCTCGGGAGATATGTATACTGTAGCTAATACAGTAATACTAAGTGTATGTTGTGTAGTAAGCTGTTAGTAGCCCATGTGCCTCACCCTAATAATTTGGTCCCTTTCCCCCTCATAACAGCCTACTTTTCTGAATTGGTGGAGCACATGTATCCTATAGCCTGTTTTAGAGAAATGTCATCATTGAATATTATAAGAGCTTTCATTGTCTGCTTATATGCCCCCTTTATTTATCCTACGGTTCTGACTTGGTGTACAGGGAAAATGGCCCATGTTCTGAATTCTGAAGCTGTGCATTTCAAAAGTGTTGAATAAATAGTTATATTGACTATGTCCTTCTTAGCTCACTCAAAATTAAGGATTGCCTCTTATCCGCTCATCATTCCCTTATGCCATAGTTTGTACAATTGTCAGTAGAAACCACATTTGTTTAAGAAAGTCAGCCATAACAACTGCCTTGTTCAGATTTTTACCTTGTCAGCTCGGGGACTCGATCTTGCAACCTTTCAGTCACTAGTCCAACACTAACCACTAGGCTACCTGCCGCCCCAACTGTTGCAGCTCTGTGGGTGTAACATTTATTGGCCATTTTGGTAACTTCAAATATACAACAAAGTTTGTTGTGTGGGGAGGATGGGATCCACCCAAATTATTTGACTTCCTGGATCATTCTACCCAAATCATTTGGGTTCCTGGATCTTTTCACAGCATTATCAGGCTGTGTTGAGACAATGACTTAATGACCTAAGCCCAGCTCAGTTAATCCCTACCACTGTGTCACTGAGTTGTCATAATGCTTCAGCAAATGTACATTATCCCAGGGGAGTTGGAACACACAATTAAAGTAACCTAATGTATGTCCCTCTAACTGACCTGAATGCCTCTACTGATCCTACAGCTATTGTATGCAGTAATCATGTGCCTATGAACCAGAGTTATACTGCTAGCACTGAGGCTGTTTTATTTTTTTATTTTTTTTATTTTACCTTTATTTAACCAGGTAGGCAAGTTGAGAACAAGTTCTCATTTACAATTGCGACCTGGCTGTGTGCCCTAGTAGAAAGTCCACTGTGTGCAGCTCACCCTGCACTAACATAATTAGCATGAGCATATCTACTTCTGCTAAGCTTCCCAGTAAAGCAATGATCCCATCCCTATGGTGAAGCATGGTGGTGGCAGCATCATGCTGTGGGGATGTTTTCAGAGGTAAGAACTGGGAGACTAGTCAAGATCGAGGGAAAGATTAACATGTTAAAAAAACAGAGATCCTTGATGAAAACCTGCTCCAGAGAGCTCAGGACCTCAGACTGGGGCGAAGGTTCATCTTCCAACAGGACAACGACCCTAAGCACACGGTCAAGACAACGCAGGAGTGGCTTCGGGACAAGTCTCTGAATGTCCTTGAGTGGCCCATGTGGTGGAATTATTGTAAACAAAAGGAGAGACATATTATTTAATTACTGCAGTAATGGAGCTGGTTGGTAATCACCCATGGAGGTGATCACTGAGAACTCAAAGAGCTGGTTTGAGCCACAGCATTTTATAGCACAGTCCATCCTCCTTCAGTCTACATAACACACAACAGATGTATGGAATGGGTCACAAGATTAAGATTTGTGTCTGCTGTGTCAACAGTTTTCATTTTGTAGAGACCAGTGTCAGGCCCCCCAACTCCTAACTGGAGCCATGTCTCCCTGGTACCGTATAGAACAGAAACATTAACTCATGCTCTGAAATGCGGTATTCCCAAAGACATCGTAAATCTCCTGTCAGTGTTATCTACCAGAGGCCCACTTTCAGTTCACACAGACACAATAGAGTTATAAGAAACCTCTATTCTGTTGCATAAAACAACCATTTGATGCAATAAAAGTATTATAACATAGGCATGTAGTTTCCACCATACCCAGCCAGAGCCCGGACTTGAACATCTCTGGAGAGACCTGAAAATAGCTGTGCAGCAACACTTCCCATCCAACCTGACAGAGTTTGAGAGGATCTGCAGAGAAGAATGTTATAAACTCACTAAATACAGGAGTACCAAGCTTGTAGCGTCATACCCAAGAAGACTCGAGGCTGTAATCGTTGCCAAAGGTGCTTCAATAAAGTACTGAGTAAAGGGTCTGAATACTTATGTAAATGTGATATTTCAGTTTTTATTTGAAATAAATTTGCAAAAATCTATAAAAACCTTTTTTCGCTTTGTCATTTAAAAAAAAGTATTTCACCTTTATTTAACTAGGTAGGCCAGATGAGAACATGTTCTCACTACAACTGCGACCTGTCCAAGACAAAAACACCAACACAGAGTTACACATAGGAAAAACAAAACGTACAGTCAATAACACAATAGAAAAATATATGTACAGTGTATGCAAATGTAGTAAGATTAGGGAGGTAAGGCAATAAGTAGGCCATATTGGCGAAATAATTACAATTTAGCATTGACACTGGAGTGATAGATGTGCAGATGATGATGTGCAAGTAGAGATACTGGGGTGCAAAAAACAAAAAACAATATGGGGATGAGGTAGTTGGTTGGGATATTTGCAGATGGGCTGTGTACAGTAAGTGTTCGGTAAGCTGCTCTGACAGCTGATGCTTAAAGTTAGTGAGGGAAATATAAGTCTCCATCTTCAGTGATTTTTGCAATTCATTCCAGTCATTGTCAGCAGAGAACTGGAAGGAAAGGCCAAAGAGGTGTTGGCTTTGGGGATGACCAGTGAATACCTGCTGGAGCGCGTGCTATGGGTGGGTGTTGCTATGGTGACCAGTGAGCTGAGATAAGGCGGGGCTTTACCTAGCAAAGACTTATAGATGACCTGGAGCCAGTGGGTTTGGCGACGAATATGTAGCGAGGGCCAGCCAACAAGAGCATACAGGTCGCAGTGGTGGGTAGTATATGGGGCTTTGGTGACAAAACGGATGGCACTGTGAAAGACTACATCCAATTTGGTGAGTAGAGTGTTGGAGGCTATTTTTTAAATGACATTGCCGAAGTCAAGAATTGGTAGGATAGTCAGTTTTACGAGGGTATGTTTGGCAGCATGAGTGAAGGAGGATTTTTGGGGGGATTGGAGATGCTTAATGTGAGTCTGGAAGGAGAATTTTAAGTCTAACTAGACTGTCACGCCCTGACCATGGAGAGCCGTCGGGGTTCTCTATGGTGTAATAGGTCAGGGAGTGACTAGGGTGTTTTTCTACGTGTTGTGTTTCTGTGTTGGTGTGTGTGTATGGTTCCCAATTGGAGGCAGCTGATAATCGTTGCCTCTAATTGGGGATCATACTTAGTGTGTCCCTTGATCCACCTGCATTGTGGGATATTGTTTTCTTAGTGCCTATGTGCGCTATGTATTGCACGTTCGTTAAATCTTTGATGTTTTGAAGTTTCACTGTAAAAAATATGTGGAACTCTACTCACGCTGCGCCTTGGTCCACTTATTTATATAACGGATGTGACACAGACACCTAGGTTTTTGTAGTTGTCCACAAATTCTTAGTCAGAACCGTCCAGTGTAGTGATGCTAGACGGGCGGGCGGGTGTGGGCAACAATCGGTTGAAGAGCATGCATTTAGTTTTACTTGCATTTAAGAGCAGTTGGAGGCCACGGAAGGAGTGTCGTATGGCATAGAAGCTCGTTTGGAGGTTTGTTAACACAGTGTCCAAAGAAGGGCCAGATGTCTACAGAACGGTGTCGTCTGCATAGAGGTAGATCAGAGAATCACCAGCAGCAAGAGCGACATCATTGATATATACAGAGAAAAGAGTAGGCCCGAGAATTGAACCCTGTGGCACTCCCATAGAGACTGCCAGAGGTCCGGACAACAGGCCCTCCGATTTGACACACTGAACTCTGTCTGAGAAGTAGTTGGTGAACCAGGCAAGGCAGTCAACAGAGAAACCAAGGCTATTGAGTCTATTGATGAGAATGCAGTGATTGACAGAGTCGAAAGCCTTGGCCAGGTTGATGAAGACGGCTGCACAGTACTGTCTTTTATTGATGGTGGTTATGATATTGTTTAGGACCTTGAGTGTGGCTGAGGTGCACCCATGACCAGCTCGGAAACCAGATTGCATAGTGGAGAAGGTACGGTGGGATTCGAAATGGTCAATTATCTGTTTGTTAACTTGGCGTTCGAATACTTAGAAAGTTAGAGCAGGATGGATATAGGTTTGTAACAGTTTGGGTCTAGAGTGTCACACCCTTTGAAGAAGTGCTTTCCAATCTTTATGGATCTCTCAGACGATCCGAAAGAGAGGTTGAACAGGCTAGTAATAGGGGTTGCAACATTGTCGGCGGATTATTTTAGAAAGAGAGGGTCCAGATTGTCTAGCCTAGCTGATTTGTAGGGGTCCAGATTTTGCAGCTCTTTCAGAAAATCAGCTACCTGGATTTTGGTGAAGGATAAGAAGGGGGGACTTGGGCAAGTTGCTGTGGGGGGTGCAGAGCTGTGGCCATGGTAGGGGTAGCCAGGTGGAAAGCATGGCCAGCCGTAGAAAAATGCTTATTGAAATTCTCGATTATCGTAGATATATCGGTGGTGACAGTGCTTACTAGCCTCAGTGCAGTGGGAAGCTGGGAGGAGGTGCTCTTGTTCTCCATGGACTTTAGTGTTAGTTGGAATTAGTGCTACAGGATGCACATTTCTGTTTGAAAAAGCTAGCCTTAGCTTTCCTAACGGACTGTGTATATTGGTTCCTGACTTCTCTGAAAAGCTGCATATCGCGGGGGCTATTCAATGCTAAAGCAGTTCACCACAGGATGTTTTTGTGCTGGTCAAGGGCAGTCAAGTCTGGAGTGAACCAAGGGCTATATCTGCTCTTAGTTCTACATTTATTGAATGGGGCATGCTTATTTAAGATGGTGAGGAAAGCACTTTTAAAGAACAACCAGGAATCCTGCTCGATTAGAAAGTCCTGCTCGCTGAAGTGTTTTAGGGAGCGTTTGACAGTGATGAGGGGTGGTCGTTTGACCGCGGACCCATTACGGACGCAGGCAATGAGGCAGTGATCGCTGAGATCCTAGTTGAAGACAGCAGAGGTGTATTTAGAGGGCAAGTTGGTCAGGATGATATCTATGAGGGTGCCCATTTTGCAGATTTAGGGTTGTACCTGGTAGGTTCCTCGATAATTTAGTGAGATTGAGGGCATCTAGCTTAGATTGTAGGACGACCGGGGTATTAGGTGACCTAAACTGGGATATGCTTGACAGTACAAACTCTGAAGATAGATGGGGGGCAGTAAATTCACATATGGTGTCCAGTGCACAGCTAGGGACTGAGGGGGTTCTATCACAAGCAGAAACAGTGAAAGACATTCATGGAAAGGTGGATTTTTAAAAGTAGAAGATCAAACTGTTTGGGCACAGACCTGGATAGTATGACAGAACTCTGCAAGCTATCTCTGCAGTAGATTGCAACTCCACCCCCTTTGGCAGTTCTATCTTGACGGAAAATGTTGTAGTTGGGGATGGAAATGTCAGAATTTTTGGTGGCCTTCCTAAGCCAGGATTCAGACACGGCTAGAAAATCCGGAGTGTGCTAAAGCAGTGAATAAAACAAACTTAGTGAGGAGGCTTCTGATGTTAACATGTATGAAACCAAGGCTTTTATGGTTACAGAAGTCAATAATAGGTGTAGTGCTGGGGGATACACGGCCTGGGTTAACCTCTACATCACAAGAGGAACAGAGGAGGAGTAGGATAAGGGTACGGCTAAAGGCTATATGAACTGGTCGTCTAGTGCGTTAGGAACAGAGAATAAAAGGAGCAGATTTCTGGGCGTGGTAGGATAGATTCAAGGCATAATGTACAGACAGGGGTATGGTAGGATGTGAGTACAGTGGAGGTAAACCTAGGCGTTGAGTGACGATGAGAGAGGTTGCATCTCTGGAAGCACCAGTTAAGCCAGGTGAGGTCTCGGCATGTGTGAGGGGTGGGACAAAAAAGAGCTATCTAAGACATTTTGAGCGGGACTGAGGGCTCTACAGTGAAATAAAACAATAAGAAGCCAAGACAGCAGTAGACAAGGCATACTGACATTAGAGAGAGGCATAAAGCAATCACAGAGGTTGATCAGGAGAGCTAAGACAATAATGGGTAAATGGTGATAAATGGGCAGAGAGGATCAGTTAGGTACACACAGGACCTGAGTTCGAGGCTGGGGCCAACCGATAAACAAAATGAGGTACCGTGTTAGTGAACAGACCAGCAGGCATCAGCTGTGTAGCCGAGTGATCATAGGGTCCAATGAGCAGCACTTGGCGAGTCAGGGAGCCATTCAGTAGTCACTTATGGGGTATTGTGTGTAGATTGATGAGGGGGAAAACAATTGAATACATTTTACAATAAGGCTGTAACGTAACAAAATGTGGAAAAAGTAAAGGGGTCTGAATACTTTCCGAATTTCAATGTCTCCGGGCTCAAAGTGAAGGAGAGATTGACTTTATCAATACATTGTTCAACGCACGGTGCTGTCTGTTTGAACTACTGGCACACAGCTCAGACACCCATTCAGACACCCATGCATACTTCACAAGACATGCCACCAGAGGTCTCTTCACAGTCCACAAGTCCAGAACAGACTATGGGAGGCACACAGTACTACATAGAGCCATGACTACATGGAACTCTATTCCACATCAAATAACTCACGCAAGCAGTAAAATTATTAAATACAAGGCCCTCCCCAGCCCTTCTTTCGGCAAATCTGACCATGACTCCATTTTGCTCCTCCCTTCCTATAGGCAGATACTCAAACAGGAAGCACCCGTGCAAAGGACTATTCAACGCTGGTCTGACCAATCGGAATCCACGCTTCAATAATATGGACGTGAACAAAACTGAAAGCACGAACCACAGCATTTAAACATGGCAAGGTGATGGGGAATATGGCAGAATACAAACAGTGTAGTTGTTCCCTCCACAAGGCAATCAAACATTCAAAAAGTCAATATCAAGACAAAGTGGAGTCGCATTTCAACGACTCAGACACGAGACGTATGTCTACCGACAATCACGGACCTCCTAAGGAAAACCAGCCACGTCGCAGACACCGACGTCTTGCTGCCAGACAAGCTAAACACCTTCTTCACCCGCTTTGAGGATAACACAGTGCCACCGACACAGCCTGCTACCAAGGGCTGTAGGCTCTCCTTTTCCGTGGCCGACGTAAGACATTTAAATGTATTAACCCTCGCAAGGTTGCCGGCCTAGGCGACATCCCTAGCCGCATCCTCAGAGCATGTGCAGACCAGCTGTCTCTCCCTATCCCAGCCTGCTGTCCCCACATGCTTCAAAATGGCCACCATTGTTCCTGTACCCAAGAATGTAAAGGTAACTGAACTAAATGACTATCGCCCCGTAGCACTCACTCTGTCATCATGAAGTGCTCTGAGAGACTAGTCAAGGATCATATCACCTCCACCTTACCTGTGACCCTAGACCCACTTCAATTTGCTTATCACCCCAATAGGTTCACAGACGATGCAATCACCATAACACTGCACACTGCCCTATACCAAACGGACAAGAGGAATACCTATGTAAGAACGCTGTTCAGAACGCTGTGGAAAGTTACGTTTCTCGGTGTACATATCACTGACAAACTGAAATGGTCCACCCACACAGACAGTGTGGTGAAGGAGGCACAACCTCAGGAGGCTGAGGAAATGTGGCTTGTCACCTAAAACCCTCAAACTTTTACAGATGCACAATTGAGAGCATCCTGTCGGTCTGTATCACCGCCTGGTACGGCAACTGCACCAGTCACTTTAATAATGCCACTTTAATAATGTTTACATATCATGCATTACTCATCTCATATGTATATACTGTATTCTATACTATCTATTGCATCTTAGTCTATACCGCTCTGACATTGCTCATCCATACATTTATATACTCTTATTCCATTCCTTTACTTAGATTTGTGTGTATTAGGTAGTTGTTGTGGAACTGTTAGATATTACTTGTTAGATATTGCTGAACTGTCGGTAGTAGAAGCACAAGCATTTCGTTACACATGGTTAGCAGATGTTATTGCAACTGTATGTGACGAATGAAAATGTATTTGATTTGACACGCAGAGGACACGATTTCCATACTTTAGGGCCCATAATGCAATTCTTCAGGAAATGGGCGTGGCTTCACATTGGTTTTCAGATTTGAAAAAAATTGAGGAAAATATGCAGCCGAAGTACAACGAAGTACAAATTAATTGCTTTAACTAATTATGACAAATGTTAAGAACATGCTGAGCAGTGTAATAAAGTAATGACCTTACACGTAATGTTGGCTGATAATTTGTTAGCTACGCTGTCTTTGTGAACCACATAGCATATCATTACAGCAGTATATACCGGTATGTTTTAAACTAGCTACCTAACGTTAGTTGGCTACTTATACATCAAACTTGCCAGTATATTAACTATAGGCTAACTACCCAACGTTCATTAACTTGGTTATTCCCATAATTCTTAGCTGAGCTAAATGGTATAGTCGGTGTGCGTTCTCAAAGGACATTCGGGTGCGTTCCTACATTCGCTCTGGCTCTCTATTTCGATTTCAGAGCACTCTCATCTGTGTACCAGAATGCAGAATAATTTATTTACAAACGCTCAACATCTGTTGAATATGGCCGGTGTCAGTAAACGTCGGCAAAAAAAGTGTAATTAAATTGTTGCCAGCAGCACAGTTACAGTCACCAACGCTCTGGATAACATGAAAACTGCCTAACCAGCTCTGCTAGGGCGAGTAAAATGATCAGTGGTCTCATTTGTGTCTGGAAGTACAGTTGTGACCAAAAAATATTAGCACCCTTTCATTTTTTTCAAATAATTGTTAGGGTTTTCTTGACTTGAAGGAGAGGCGGACCAAAACGCAGCGTGGTTTCTATTCATGGTTCTTTAATAAAGACAACTATACATGAACAGACTAACAAAACAAGAACCGTGAAAACCTAAAACAGCCCTATCTGGTGCAAACACAGAGACATGAAAAATCACCCACAAAACACTCAAAGAATATGGCTGCCTAAATATGGTTCCCAATCAGAGACAACGATATTTATTTTTTTATTTTTTATTTTACCTTTATTTAACCAGGCAAGTCAGTTAAGAACAAATTCTTATTTTCAATGACGGCCTGGGAACAGTGGGTTAACTGCCTGTTCAGGGGTAGAACATGAAAAATCACCCACAAAACACTCAAAGAATATGGCTGCCTAAATATGGTTCCCAATCAGAGACAACGATATTTATTTTTTTATTTTTTATTTTACCTTTATTTAACCAGGCAAGTCAGTTAAGAACAAATTCTTATTTTCAATGACGGCCTGGGAACAGTGGGTTAACTGCCTGTTCAGGGGTAGAACGACAGCTCGGGGGTTTGAACTCACAACCTTCCGGTTACTAGTCCAACACTCTAACCACTAGGCTACCCTGCCGCCCCAGGTAAACACCTGCCTCTGATTGAGAACCACTCCAGACAGCCATAGACTATGCTAGATACCCCCACTAAGCCACAAACCCAGTACCTAACAAAACCCCAAGACAAAACACACCACATAAAAAAACCATGTCACACCATGGCCTAACCAAAATAATAAAGAAAACACAGAATACTAAGACCAGGGCGTGACAATAATGCACAATTTCTTCCAGAAAACTCTTGACATTAAAACAGATTTTGGTATCCACATATATATGTCTTCGGTGTGCAGTTGAACAAAAAAAAAAAAATGGAATAATTTACTAAATCTTAGCTAATTCCAAATATAAGTCCTAAAAAGTCCAAGATAATATTTATTGCCACCTTCTAGAAGTAGTTAGAAATAATTAGATTTCACCCAGGTGATTCTCATTTACTTTGGAATTGAAATCCCCTGTGGTGAGATGAAGGTGCTTGCAGTATAAACATCACATATTCAACCAGTTTGAATAGAGAAGAGGACTCAATCTGTGTTGTGGCACTGTATGTACCTCAATGAGCATGGAGAAAAGAAAGAAAAGCAGAGAATTATCTGAGGACGTCAGACACAAGATTATAGCCAAGCCTGGACAATCTCAAGGCTACATGTCCATCTCCAGAGACCTTGATGTTGCTGTTTCCACCGTACATAATGTTATCAAGAAGTTTAAGGCCCATGCCACTGTAGCCAACCTCACTGGACGTGGCCGCAAGAGAGAACTTGATGGTAGATTGCAGCGAAGGATTGTTCCAATGGTGGAGAAAGCACCTCGATCAACTGCCACACAGATTCAAGCTGATCTTCAGACACAGCTTCAACTCGCACCATCTGTCACCAACTCAATTAAAGGGGGTTATATGGTAGGAGACCCAGGAGGACCCCACTGACGAGAGAAAGACATAAGAAAGCCAGACTGCAATTTGCCAAAACACACCTTAACATGTCAAAACCCTTCTGGGAGAATGTCCTGTGTACAGATGAGACCAAATTAGTTATTTTTGGTAAAGCACTCCATTTCTATGTTTACAGAGAACAAAATTAAGCTTTCAAAGAACACCTATCCTACAGTCAAACATGGAGGTTTAGTGATGTTTTGGGGTTGCTTTGTTGCCTCTTGCACTGGGTTCCTTGAATGTGTGCATGGCATCATGAAATCAGGTAAATACCAAGGTATTTTGGAGCGCAATGTCAGACCCAGTGTCAGAAAGCTGGGTCTCCGTTGAAGGTCATGGGTCTTTCAGCAGGACAATGACCCCAAACACACTTCAAAAAGAGCCCAGGAATGGTTCAAGACAAAACGCTGGACTGTTCTGAAGTGGCCAGCAATTAGTCCAGATCTAAATCCCATTGAAGCTCTTGATTGCAGTTATTCTGACCAAAGGCTGTGCTACCAAATATTAAGTCTACAATATTCTAAAATTAACTAGTAGTGTATATACTCATTAAGTATGTAGTATACAGTATATTGGTATGGGTATTCAAACACTGCTCAGGTCTCAGATAGGCGTTAGATTAAAAGCGTTTTCAAGTGGAACGTTAACGATGGTTTTGGGGAAACAGCGATATTTAACGATGCTCCTACGGTTCCAACGATAAATTTACCCTTAATTAAGACGCGTTTGGGAACCGGGCCCAGATCACAATAGCCGCCTTCTTTGCTAATAAATTGTCAAATAAAATATTGGTTTTAACTAATGTAAAATAAACTTGTTAACTGGATTCTGTAGTCGCCTAAATGGTTTCATTCTCAGACATGAATTAACACTGTCAATCCATAAGATGGCGCACAAGTGTAACAGTTAGGCTACAGCCACAAACCATATTTCCAGACAGTTTTTATGCGAGTCAAGTCATACTTTATACTAAAAAAATCACGACAGCAAACAGATAATTTGTTCGTTCAACATGGCGCGATCTTTTTGTGTCTGCAAAATGAATTCTGCTAGAAATGACGGCGGAAATTCCTTTATGCGCAAATATTAATATAATAAACATCATATAAATACACATTTAAAAAACAATGAAAGAAAATGACTAAAAAGTGTAAGAAAAACATCATCAGGTCTCACATTTGTGGTCCTCCCACTACTACTCGGGAAACCATGTAGTTTATTAAACTACAGATTAAATCATTTCTGATGAATGTAACAGGGTGATGAAAGTGCTCGCTGATCATGATGCTACTTTCGAATAGACTAAATATGGAGGGTCTGATTCTGGTGACATAACGATCGATGTTTGACAAATCAAAATATTCTCGCATTGCATCTGCAAACTGTTGGCAGAGTAGACACATTTGGTATTTAACGCAACAGTGTGTGGCAAAACTATCCATAAGAATTAAATGCGATGGAAACACATTGAACTTTAGATTTTATTCGGTACAATACATTTTGTGTGCACTGTCATCACCCACTGATTTTTATCTACAACAAGTGAGTTTGGTCAAAACACCACTGGTGGGGAAATGCGCATATTTTCTTTAATGCAGATTTTAGAATCTTCGCATGCAAATCTGTCGCCAATTAGATGGAAAACTAGTTACTGAATGACTTCATTCGAGTTCTCTGTTCAACACATGCAACCCTGGAGTTGATGAAATAGGCTAATCATAACAGGTGCAAATCGGTCTAAATTTGGTTGTAGCGTTCTCATTGTGGCTTGCGAACAGCTTAATCTGGAAGCCACATTTTTTTTACATTTACATCTCATTTTGGCTAATTAAGAACAATGTCAGAAGTCACACATTTCAACTCGAGTGCGTTGAATAAATGTGTACATTTCCTGAATTTGAAGCAGTCATTTCATAAAGCCTATATATGGCCCAAATAACTGGAATATTTCACTCCTAAATCATCAACAGGTGTTTTGGACCAGGCCAGTCAGCCCTGACAGTGCGCTTTCTCCGCCCAGTACCGTCGGTAACCATAGCGAACACAATCATCGGAAACGCTCGAGTCCAGAATGACGAATTTTAAATGTTGCGTGAGAATTCCATGCATGCCAGTCAGTAGGATAGTTCATGCATGACACACCGCCGTAACCTGGTAGTTTCTATCGATTGGTAAATCCCGAATGTGCCATGGAAACTTTTATCTTCAAGTGAGGCCTGTTGATACAGGTTTGTTTAGTTGCCTGGTAGTTTATAGCGTGGATTACAATGCATTCAAATTACGGATCCATGATGGACCTGGGCTCGGATTACGTGAAAATTAAAGCGCACTACAGCGGGTGAGTGTTTGTCAAATCGGTTCTGTCCTCGAGGTTCGACCTGTCACTCGATTGTATTCGTAACATAGGGTCGAAAGAAAGGCAACGCTGCTCTCGGATCAACTTTCTCCTTTCAAATCTTACCTTGAAATTATTCCACAATACGGATCAGCTCCTGGAAAGATATCGCCTATAGCTGCAGATATTGAGGTGGCTGATACAAACGTTTACCCTGTAATAATGCGCTAAATCATAATTAAATGTATTGAAACACATTAGACAGTAGCCTACAAGTAGCAAAAAAGAATTTGATTGAACATGAAATGTATTTCTATCATTTAAATAGGCCTATAGTCTGCTGTACTTATATTTGAATGCGTTCAACTCAGTTTAAAAGTGTATACGTCGATTGTATCAATTGCAACTTTATTTGTAGTCAACTTTGTTCTGTAGTGATCCGTGGTTACAGAGGCAGATAAACCGTGTGAGTCAGTTTAGCGTTAATCTTCTGGTTAGAAAGTGACGCGGGAGGGCAAAAAATGTTGCGATTCTACGAGTAGTCTGAGGCAGGCGTTAGATTACAAATGCAACATTAAAACAATAACACTATTTGAATTTAGTTCAACTACCACGAGCTATTGCAAAATGTAATTCAATTACAAGTTGAACTAGTTAATTACTCCAACACTATAAACTAAAGTGTTCTGCTAGCCATGGGTTAGCTCTACTGAAACTGCTGTGAATGGGGAATTCAAACTTTAAACATTCCACAGGTGTTTCACAGTCTTCAATACGAAATCAACAGACCTGGGTCCGGTTTCCCAAAGGTATTTTAAGGCTAAATTCATCATTATAACTTGTTAAATCTCTGAGTGTCGCAACGGTCTAAGGCACTCTGTCTCAGTGCTAGAGGCGTCACTACAGACCCTGGTTCGATTTCAGGCTGTATCACAACCGGCCGTGACTGGGCGGCGCACAATTGGCCCAGCGTTGCCTGGATTAGGGTTTGGCTGGGGTAGGCCGTCATTGTAAATAATAATTTGTTCTTAACTCACTTGCCTAGTTGAAATAATTCCCCAAACCATCCCCATTTAAAACTTGGTTTCTAAAATTCTAATAGTTTGCTAATTTCAGTTCGTGAAAAGGCAAGCGGTCATTGTGTAGATAATTATTGTAGCATCTAAACTGCTGTAAATATATTTTCATAAACCCAAATATAGTATTTTCAGCTGTTTTGAAGCTGGTTTACAAAAGTAAAAGACAAGAACGGGATGCATAGAAATGGAACACCTCTGGCGCTTGTCTTAGACTTGCTTTTGATGAGAATGAAAGATCACATTTCTATGTCAATTTGGTTGGGTCGCTCAAAGAGTTGCTTATTGTAGCTTGCTTCCTTTATTTTTTGACAACAGACCTGCCTCAAGTGAGACACTTGAAACAGTTGTTTTAATAGGCTAAATTAGCCAATTTGCAATTTGTAGCCATTTCTGATTTACGTATAATTTATCACAAAGTAGTTTGGATGTAGTGAACTACAAACTTTAGTTAAGTAGAAGATTTTTATTAAGGGTAACTTTAGTGTAGTTCAACTTCTTCCAGTGTGAAGTAATTGTTTAGCTTGGTAAACTATATTTTCAGAGTAGCCTCCCAAACGCTGATGTTGTTCAAAACTGCTATACACAGACTGTCACAGATGGAAAAACAATGTTGTGAATGAAATAAGTCTAAATTGTCATTATAGCCTTGGGGCATTAAGCTCAAAGGCAATTTTGGGATGGGTGCAGGTGGGATGGTCACACTTAAAACAAATTACAACTTATAAAGGGTGGCATAAAAGGTTCTTATATCCGATGCTTTGTCAAAAGTAGCATAACCTTGTCACACTTTATATAGCATTTATGACATTTGCAATAATTTCTGGAGCATCTATTTAGGTTTAAACTGGGTTTATAATGGCTTCATAAAGCCTTAGCACTTGATCCCATCAAAAATCTTTATCATAAATGTCAATGGGAAAGGAGATATGGGACAGTGACAAGTATGTGTGTGCAAATGCATCAGGTAAGGAGTTGGCCATAAACAGCCCTCTTTGATCTCTTGACATAATGGTCATATCAGAATGTCATGGCTCTAACATGTTTGCCAGCACTTTTCCTATTCACCTCAGGCCTAATCATCACTCGACACATTCAGAAAGTTACAATGTGTATTCAGCTACATTGCATAATTCACGTTCAAATGTTGATTCCTTGAATCACTGAAGAATCATTGGCACTTTCCAGGTTTGCTAAAGTGCAGTGATATCAGTGCTAAAGGGATTATTGTAGGTGGCTGAAGCTATTATTTACAAACATGTAGGCCTGTGTGTCAAGTGTTGTTGAGAAGGGCAGCCAAACAAATCTGGGCCTGGCTGTTTGGATAACAGTCAAAGGGAGATAAAGAAAGTGCATAGTAGTTTGCTTGATGCAAAATTAGGTTTAACTACAGACATAAGGTTATTTTGCAGGTAGATGAAAGGCTTGGTGGGTTATGAGATTGAGGGACACAGTGGTAATGACGGTGAATGAGGATGCCACTGGAGCAACTTGTCAATATTTCATGTCAAAATATGATTCAATATCATATGGCCAAACATCAGTGTTCTGTATTCACAAAGTGTCTCAGAATAGGAGTGCTGATCTAGTATCAGTTTTGCCTTTAAAATCATAATGGATAAGAGCTGATTCATTGATCCTAGACCAGCACACTTATTAGATGCTATGTGACTACAGGCCCATATTCTCACATTTCTTTTGCATTCTGGAGATCTTCACAAGTTTTTGGTTGTTGAAACAAATTAATTTTATTGTCTCCGGGTCAAATACTCAACTTACAATGCTAGTCATATTTTTTTTGACAGCTCTGATACAAATGTACAGTGTAGAGATTATTTCTGATTTGCCTTCGGGTTGTTCCATTTGATTTCACCTTGCATACATATTTGCACATGGTAGAGGTGGTCAGAAAGTGACATTTTGGAGCTGAATGCCAAAATATTCAGAGATAGGTGCTCAAAGTTGACCCATTTTGCATACCCCATCATACGTAGCCTAGTGGTTAGAGCGTTGGACTTGTAACCGAAAGGCTGCAAGATCAAATCCCCGAGCTGACAAGGTAAAAATCGTTCTGCCCCTGGCAGTTAACCCACTGTTCCTAGGCTGTCATAGAAAATAAGTTTGTTCAACTGACTTGCCTAGTTAAATAAAGATATATATATATATATTAAATACCATGTCTTTATCACTGGAAAATATAAACTGGGGTTGTCAAACTATTTTATAATTAATTAAACTTTTTATAAAACGTATTTGCCTGGCAGCTGCTACCATACTCCATTCAAAGGCACTTAAATATTTTGTCTTGGCCATTCACCCTCTGAATGACACATACACAATCTGTGTCTCAAGTATCTCGAGGCTTAAAAATCATTTTTTAACCTGTCTCATCCCCTTCATCTACACTGATTTTTAAGTGGATTTAACTGGTGAAATCAATAAGCTTTCACCTGGATTCACCTGGTCAGTCTGTCAGAGCAGGTGTCCTTAATGGTTTGTACACTCGGTGTACATTGCCATGGAAATGATTGCAGCACAATACCAGGCAGCCATTACGAGTGTACCCATGAGTTTACCAGTCAAATTGCCAGGGTTAGAGATTCCAAGCCTGTTCTAGTCCCATCTCTGTGTGATACTGCATTTTTTTTATTTAACTAGGCGTTGTGGGGTGTGTTGCAAGGAGCAACAAAGTTTAATCATGTTGTTAAGAGTCCGTGCTACGGCAGAAACGTAGCAGTGAAGAATCACTTCAGTGATTTTTGTAGTTCGTTCCAGTCATTGGCATCAGAGAACTAGAAGGAAAGGCAGCCAAAGGAGAAATTAGCTTTGGGGGTGACCAGTGAAATATACCTGCTGGAGCGAGCGCTACGGGTGGGTGATGCTATGGTGACCAGTGAGCTGAGATAAGGTGGGGCTTTACCTAGCAAAGACTTTTATAGATGACCTGGAGCCAGTGGGTTTGGCGACGAATATGAAGCGAGGGCCAGCCAATTAGAGCATACAGGTCGCAGTGGTGGGTAGTATATGGGGCTTTCATGACAAAACGGTGACAAAACACTGATAGACTGCATCCAATTTGCTGAGTAGTGTTGGAGGTTATTTTGTAAATTACATCGCCAAAGTCGAGGATCGGTAGGATAGTCAGTTTTACAAGGGTTTGTTTGGCAGCATGAGTGAAGGATGCTTTGTTGCGAAATAGGAAGCCGATTCTAGATTTAATTTTGGATTGGAGATGCTTAATGCGAGTCTGGAAGGAGAGTTTACAGTCTAACCAGACACCTAGGTATTTGTAGTTGTCCACATATTCTAAGTCAGAACCGTCCAGAGTATGTATGGTAGGGTATACAAAATGGATCAACTTTGAGCACCTATATCTCCTGAATGTTTTGGCATTCAGGTCCAAAAAGGCACTTCCTGACCACTTATACCATGGGAAAATATGTATGGAAAGTTTTGTTCAAATCAAAAGAGTTGTGGTCAAAAAGTGATTGAAATCAAATGGAACAATCCCTTCCCAATTTAAATTGATGTGACTTGAGTGTTATTGATGGGCTGCTACCTTGTGATAAGGACGTTCCCTCAATGTCTTGCCAACCATAAATTACAGAATCCTGATCAGTCACTACAGCAGATGGGAGTCAAGCCAAGCTCAGGATATACTCTGACCTTTGATAAGCCGTTTTTGAATATACAAAATGTCAGCCTCCTTGATTTGTGGAGGCTCTGGAGGTCCCTCCCTTGCTCTAAACAAATCATTGTTTCAAGAAGAGAGACAGGGAAGATGGCAGTGTCCCTGTATGGTCTAGGCAAGCAGGCTGGCTGGCTTTATATAGTAACATAACATTACCCAATTAGTTTATTAACCAGACCTGCGGTGTGTTGAAAAGGTTGAAACAGTGCACAGACTGAATATTGACGAGAATAACTTATTTCTCGGACTGAATGCTATGTTGTTTTGCATAGCCCTTCCTTTCTTTTGCTCATTGTATTTCATGTTTACTTTTTGTATCACATCAACTTTACAAACCCAAATGAACTTGAATAAGGAAGTGTGCATGCATGCACAGGTAGGAAGTACTGTTCAAATTTGGAAGATTACAGCTCGACAGTTCCTTGTTATGCAATGGCTATGATGCAGTCTGTGCTAATGTGGGGGAGTTGACTGAGGTAGTATTGAATACCCAGAATTGAGTCAACCCTCTTTCTGAGCTCTCCGGATGCATTGGTAATTCCCAATTCTTAATGTATTTAAAAGGGGTGGGGGAGGTAATATTGTATGGCCCCGGTGGGCTGAGTGTCGGCTCGCAGACAGCCTAATCTTTTCAGTTGCCTAGCAACCTGTTATGAGTAGCCATATTAGTTATCCTTAAAGGGATAGTTCACACTGAAGTCAAAATGAGTAGGGAAGATGGGGACCATGTGATCTATTTACATCGCCACTATCTTTCATTCCAGTTTGGAGATTGTAAAGGTCTCCTAATGCATATGGGAACTACAACCACAGATGGTGTGGTATATGGGTTCAGCTTGACTTAGACCAGGTATGGAAAAAGTCTGGCAAACTTTTTAATTTCCGGTGAAATACGCCTTTAACTCAGTGGACTCTGGTGTGTAGTGGAGCTCCTGAGCTGTCTGAGATGGGGTCTAAGTGACACAGAGACATACTGTGAGCCTCTACATACGCTTAGAGATTCGCAGGGATTTGATTTGTCAGTGTGAATAATTTTACACCCTGCTCATTGCCAGGTTTTTGGGAATCTCTTCGTGCATAGGTTCATGCTCTGACTTTTTTAAGCGTTTGATTCTCACCTAATTATCCTGCACACTATACATGTTCAATTAAATCAAAGTGCCCATATGAAGTTGCATTGAAGAATGGTCTCCAGGGAAGGGTTTACATGGGGCAAAGGACATTCCATTAAAGCCATTATTTTGATGAATCAAACCGTTAATGGTTAAATATCATGAAGTACCCACAACTGTATCCGTCCAGTTCTTACATGGTATTAGGATCTGAATAGCTTTGTTTACTCTGATAAATTGCTAGTTTATTAATTACATGCCTGAGACATGATATGCATGGGATGGATCTAATGTAATTTCTCTAATGAGGATACACCTTTCAATAATTAGTCTCGAGCTGCTGGTTAATTGTTTGAAGCAGAACATTAGGTAGGAATATGAGGGTGTAATGCCCTTGAGAAACTCAGCTAAATTGATTAGTGTCAGGGAGAACAGTTCACAGAACTGCCTTTTGATGGAGAGATGAGGCAGAGTCATCTTGATAACTACTAGGCCTATGTTCTTATAAATGTATTTTATTTTTATTTCACCTTTATTTAACCAGGTAGGCTAGTTGAGAACAAGTTCTCATTTGCAACTGCGACCTGGCTAAGATTAAGCATAGCAGTGTGAACAGACAACAACACAGAGTTACACATGGAGTAAACAATAAACAAGTCAATAACGCAGTAAATTTTTTATCTATATACATTGTGTGCAAAAGGCATGAGGAGGTAGGCAATAAATAGGCCATAGGATTGAATAATTACAATTTAGCAGATTAACACTGGAGTGATAAATGATCAGATGAACATGTGTAGGTAGAGATACTGGTGTGCAAAAGAGCAGAAAAGTAAATAAAATAAAAACAGTATGGGGATGAGGTAGGTAAATTGGGTGGGCTATATACCGATGGACTATGTACAGCTGCAGCGATCGGTTAGCTGCTCAGATAGCAGATGTATGAAGTTGGTGAGGGAGATAAAAGTCTCCAACTTCAGGGATTTTTGCAATTCGTTCCAGTCACAGACAGCAGAGAACTGGAAGGAAAGGTGGCCAAATGAGGTTTTGGCTTTAGGGATGATCAGTGAGAGATACCTGCTGGAACGTGTGCTACGGGTGGGTGTTGCCATCGTGACCAGTGAACTGAGATAAGGCGGAGCTTTACCTAGCATAGACTTGTAGATGACCTGGAGCCAGTGGGTCTGGCGACGAACATGAAGCGAGGGCCAGCTGACTAGAGCATACAGGTCGCAGTGGTGGGTGGTATAAGGTGCTTTAGTAACAAAATGGATGGCACTGTGATAAACTGCATCCAGTTTGCTGAGTAGAGTATTGGAAGCTATTTAGTAGATGACATCGTCGAGGATCGGTAGGATAGTCAGTTTTACTAGGGTAAGTTTTGCGGCGTGAGTGAAGGAGGCTTTGTTGCAAAATAGAAAGCCGACTCTAGATTTGATTTTGGATTGGAGATGTTTGATATGAGTCTGGAAGGAGAGTTTGCGGTCTAGCCAGACAGTTAGGTACTTATAGATGTCCACATAGTCTAGGTCGGAACCATCCAGGGTGGTGATGCTAGTCGGGCGTGCGTGTGCAGGCAGCGAATGGTTGAAAAGCATGCATTTGGTTTAACTAGCGTTTTAAGAGCAGTTGGAGGCCACGGAAGGAGTGTTGTATGGCATTGAAGCTCGTTTGGAGGTTAGATAGTACAGTGTCCAAGGAAGGGCCAGAAGTATCCAGAATGGTGTCGTCTGCGTAGAGATGGATCAGGGAATCGCCCGCAGCAAGAGCAACATCATTGATATATACAGATAAAAGAGTCGGCCCGAGAATTGAACCCTGTGGCACCCCCATAGAGACTGCCAGAGGACCGGACAACATGCCCTCCGATTTGACACACTGAACTCTGTCTGCAAAGTAGTTGGTGAACCAGGCATGGCAGTCATTCGAAAAACTGAGGCTACTGAGACTGCCGATAAGAATATGGTGATTGACAGAGTCGAAAGCCTTGGCCAGGTCGAGGAAGAAGGCTGCACAGTACTGTCTTTTATCGATGGCGGTTATGATATCGTTTAGTACCTTGAGCGTGGCTGAGGTGCACCCGTGACCTGCTCGGAAACCGGATTGCACAGCGGAGAAGGTACGGTGGGATTCGAGATGGTCAGTGATCTGTTAGTTGACTTGGCTTTCAAAGACCTTATAGATAGGCAGGGCAGGATGGATATAGGTCTGTAACAGTTTGGGTCCAAGGTATCTCCCCCTTTGAAGAGGGGGATGTCCGCGGCAGCTTTCCAATCCTTGGGGATCTCAGATGATACGAAGGAAAGGTTGAACAGGCTGGTAATAGGGGTTGCGACAATGGCGGCGGACAGTTTCAGAAATAGAGGGTCCAGTTTGTCAAGCCCAGCTGATTTGTATGGGTCCAAATAGACAGCCCCTGTGTAGAACGCCCTTGAGTGAATGCTTGGTAAATTGTGCAGAAGTGTGTTAGAGACCTGCTTCTCACCTGCACATGTTAATGCTATTCGCGACATTGCCACAAACATACTTATACAATTGTTGTGGCCACAAATCTGAAGCTCCTAAATGATAAACTGGAACTAACAGTAGCTAAAGGGATGTTGCCCTTGTGTTCAAACAAAATTGACATTTCAACAAGGCAGATTGAAACAGGGACTCAGCCAGAGTTTGTTGGGAGCTTCAGTTGAAGTCGGAAGTTTACATACACCTTAGCCAAATACATTTAAACTCAGTTTTTCACAATTCCTGACATCTAATCCTAGTAAAACATTCCCTGTCTTAAGTCAGTTAGGATCACCACTTTATTTTAAGAATGTGAAATGTCAGAATAATAGTAGAGAGAATGATTTATTTCAGATTGTATTTCTTTCATCACATTCCCAGTGGGCCAGAAGTTTACATACACTCAATTAGTATTTGGTAGCATTGCCTTTAAGTGGGTTAAACTTCCCACAATAAGTTGGGTGAATTTTGGCCCATTCCTCCTGACAGAGCTGGTGTACTGAATCAGGTTTGTAGGCCTCCTTGCTCGCACACGCTTTTTCAGTTCCGGCCACAAATTTTCTATGGGATTGAAGTCAGGGTTTTGTGATGGCCACTCCTATACCTTGACTTTGTTGCCCTTAAGCCATTTTGCCACAACTTTGGAAGTATGCTTGGGGTCATTGTATATTTAGAAGACCCATTTGTGACCAAGCTTTGTGACTAACCTGATGTCTGATTTGTTGCTTCAATATATCCACATAATTTTATTTTCTCATGATGCAAAGCACCCCCAAAACATGATCCTGCCACCCCCGTGCTTCACAGTTGGGATGGTCTTCTTCGGCTTGCAAGCCTCCCCCTTTTTCCTCCAAACGTAAAGATGGTCATTATGACCAAACAGTTCTATTTTTTGTTTCATCAGACCAGAGGACAAACCGTAGTCTAGCTTTCTCATGGCAGTTTTGGAGCAGTGGCTTCTTCCTTGCTGAGCGGCCTTTCAGGTTATGTCGATATAGGACTCGTTTTACTGTGGATATACAGTGCCTTGCGAAAGTATTCGGCCCCCTTGAACTTTGCGACCTTTTGCCACATTTCAGGCTTCAAACATAAATATATAAAACTGTATTTTTTTTGTGAAGAATCAACAACAAGTGGGACACAATCATGAAGTGGAACGACATTTATTGGATATTTCAAACTTTTTTAACAAATCAAAAACTGAAAAATTGCGCTTTTGTTTTTCATCTTTGAATGAGACAAGGTATTCCCCTAATGTTAATCTTTCAATAAATGTATTGTTTTATGAATATTATATTACTTGTGTATTTATTTCCTCATCACATTTAAGACTCAGTGGTTTCTGTTTTTTTGTTTTGGTCCAGATATGTTTCATTTACCGTATGGATAAGAAAGTGTCTGATCACAGAAAATTCCAGAGTTAAAAAAGTATCATCATTCCCTAAAACACGTGTTCCTTATTTTGTAAGGATCAGACTAGAAGTTCCCTTTACTGTGCGTTATACCTTCCAGAGCTTGAGTTGTAAAACAATAACTTGAAAAGCTACTTGCATGCCATGATTTAGACTTTCATTATAAACTTGTTTATGATCTGGGTGTTATGTAATAACTGATGAGAATTTATGAAGTAAGACAAACTTTCACTGCAGTCTCGTTCCTTTATTTACTTTCAGCAACAAACATTCCAAATGATGTAATTCAAGAGTGTTAACTTATTTCAATTTTTAGAATAAGTAATCTCCAGTATCAGTCTATTTCGCAAAATGATAACTTTTGACTTTGTGATGACGCCGAAGTCTCAGAGGCCTAACTGCGTCTCAGTGAAGTATTACTTGCCATGTTAGGCCTGTGAGATGCAGAGGCCTATAGTCTGCTCAGCAGATGATCATGGCATTCTGCAATGAATAGACAAGATATAGGCCAGGATGGTCCACCATGCAAGACGGAACAGACCAGAACAGGTCCTGCATCTTCTGATGACCTGTTGAAAACGATTCAACAATGATATAGCAAGTTAAGATGTGTGCTGTATGCCTTTTGTTTTGATGACAAAACAAAGTATCGTTCACACCTGTGGAAGTTTTTCACGTTTTTTCTTTTAAGGGATAAGGGGGAGGGCATTAGACAAGTCTTATCAGCCAATCAGGGTTGTATGAAAATATTTCACATTTGTATCCCCATGCCCACACACATTTGGACTGAGCATTTCAGAAGCTCAAGGAAAGAAATTATAAAAAAATATGATTTGGAGCATTCGGAAAGCATTCCGACCCCTTGACTTTTTATAGCTTATTCTGAAATGGATGAAATAGTTTTCCCCCCGGCATCTACACACAATACTACACACAATAACTAGGCAAGTCAGTTAAGAACAAATTCTTATTAACAATGACTGCCTACCAAAAGGCCTCCTGCGGGGACGGGGGCCTGGGATTAAAAAAAACAACAAATACAATAGGACAAAACACACCATCACAACACTAAATAAAGATAGACGTAAGACACAACAAGGCAGCAACACATGACAACATGGTAGCAGCACAAAAACATGGTACAAACATTGGGCAAAGTCAACAACACAAAGGTCAAGAAGGTAGAGACAATACATCATACAAAGCAGCCACAATTGTCAGTAAGAGTGTCCATGATTGAGTCTGAATGAAGACATTGAAATAATACCCCATAATGACAAAGCAAAAACAACTTTTTATAAACTTTTGCAAATTTATAAAAAAAAACATACCTGGAAATATTCATTTACATAAGTATTCAGACCCTTTACTCCAGTACTTTATTGTAGCACCTTTGGCAGCGATTACAGCCTCGAGTCTTCTTGTGTATGACGCTACACGCTGGCACACCTGTATTTTGGGGAGTTTCTCCCGTTCTTCTCTGCAGATCCTCTCAAGCTCTGTCAGGTTGGATGGGGAGCATCACTGCACAGCTTTTTTCAGGTCCTCCAGAGATGTTCGATCAGGTTCAAGTCCGGGCTCTGGCTGGGCCACTCAAGGACATTCAGAGACTTGTCCTGAAGCCACTCCTGCATTGTCTTGGCTGTGTGTTTAGGGTCATTGTCCTGTTAGGTGAACCTTCACCCCAGTCTGAGGTCCTGAGCAGGTTTTCATGAAGGATCTCTCTACTTTGTGCCGTTCATTTTTCCACGATCCTGACTCCCAGACCCTGCCGCTGAAAAACATCCCCACAGCATGATTCTGCCACCACCATGCTTCACCATGCTTCGTAGGGATGGTGCCAGGTTTCTTCCAGACTTGGCATTCAAGCCAAAGAGTTCAATTTTGGTTTCATCAGACCATAGAATCTTGTTTCTCATGGTTTGAGTCTTTAGGTACCCTTTGGCAAACTCCAAGCGGGCTGTCATATGCCTTTTACTGAGGAGTGGCCTCCGTCTGGCCACTCTAGCATAAAGGCCTGATTGGTGGAGTGCTGCAGAGATGGTTGTCCTTCTGGAAGGTTCTCCCATCTCCACAGAGCAACTCTAGAGCTCTGTCAGAGTGACCATCGGGTTCTTGGTCACCTCCCTGACCAATGCCCTTCTCCCCTGATTGCTCAGTTTGGACAGGTGGCCAGCTCTAGGAAGAGTCTGGGTGCTTCCAAACTTCTTCCATTTGAGAATGATGTAGGCCACTGTGTTCTTGGGGATCTTCAACACTGCATAAATGTTTTGGTACCCTTCCCCAGATCTGTGCCTCGACACAATCCTGTCTCGGAGCTCTACGGACAATTCCTTCAACCTCATGCCTTGGTTTTTGATCTGACATGCACTGTCAACTGTGGGACCTTATATAGACAGGTGTGTGCCTTTCCAAATCATGTCCAATCAATTGAATTTACCACAGGTGGACTCCAATCAAGTTGTAGAAACATCTCAAGGATGATCAATGGAAACAGGATGCACCTGAGCTCAATTTTGAGTCTCATAGCAAAGGGTCTGAATACTTATGTAAATAAGGTACTTCTGTTTTATTTTTAAGAGATTTGTTAATTTCTAAAAACCTGTTTACTTTGTCATTATGGGGTATTATGTGTAGATTTAAAAATATATATATTTTAGAATACGGCTGTAACGTAAGAACATGTGGAAAAAGTCAAGGTGCCTGAATACTTTCCAAATGCACTGTGTGTGTGTATATATATATATATATATATATATATATATATATATATATATATATATATATATATATATATATATATATATATATATATATATATATATAATTTATTAGACAAAGTAATGATTTATAAATATATATATTTTTTTTTAACTGCATGGGGGTTTTAATCACCGTGGGCGCAGTGTCGGCTGTTTCTGCTACAAAAAAATAGATCAAAGTGAAAATGCTGAAAAGGTCAAATGTGAAGTCCACCTACAAATAATTGAGTTGAGAATTTTTTGTTGTTGACAACATATTGACTTGATTGTATTTTACATTTTTGCATGCTTAAATAGTCTCTTGTGACAGATGTGAAACTTTATTTAGTGTGTGCAATATTTAGTTCCAGGTTCTGAGATTAAAGCCAAGATAAGGTAGGACCCACCATCAATCCATATTGGGCTACAGTTGATTAGCATTTATATAAGCAGCATTTGAATTCTTAAGTTCCACACAATTGATACAGTGCATGCTGACAATGGTACATATACATCTAACCATCTGCGTATGTATGCATGCATGTATTGTACTGCTTGTGCGTGCTTGCTTGCATGTGTGTCTGTATGTCTCTTTAGCGAGCGTGTGTGTGTATATGTGTGTCCGTGTGTACAAGAGAGTGTGTTTGCTGGTGCAGTGTGTGAGGGTATTGAAGGAGTGCCATGTTGGCAAAGGATGTGCCCTGTGAGGGGAACTGGAGTCGTGCCTGCTGCTGAGGCCCAAGCTGTTCCTGTCTCCCTCCCCAGAGGAGTCAGAGTCACAAAACAACCCCAAATACCACACCACAACCTGTCAAATACTAACTATATGATTTGAACACTGGCTACCCTAAAATGATCTTCTGAAAATATAGTTACTGAACTAGATCATTGCCCATATTTATTGAGTGGAGTAGGAGTGCTGATCTAGGATCAGTTTTGCCATTCAATTCAGAATGAGTAAGACTATGGACAGGGGGAACCTGATCTTAGAATGATCCTGAATAGGGGTTGTGTGTTGTCAACAGTAACTGGTTCAGACAGTGGGGTGTTAGGTTGGCCTAATGATGCTTGATGTTGAATATGAACACACACACTGTATTACACGGTGCCCACAGGGTCATTGACAGACAGGTGAAGGTGGTTTAAATGGCAGGAGTTCAAATCACAATAAAATGCAATATGAAAAGATACAATCCATTATCACTAATGCGGTATGTGTAGTACTCAGTGGATGCTAAAGACCTTTACCTTGTGCGAGCCGGAACGGCTCCTATGAGCCGATCTCATATTTCTGTAGCATGAGGCGACAAAAACACCCACTGAACAGGACGCTAGTCTATCTCCTTAATGCTGATTGCCAAGCAGAGACGCACCGACTCGGCCGGAGATCGAACTCCCAAACTTCAAATCTCAGGACGGACACTCAAACCACAAGGCCCCTGAGTAGTTACTTTACATTGTGGTACCAACCACGAGGCAGTCGAGCTGAGTCCTGGGCTACGGTCCAAACACTTAAAAGACGCACCCTATCCCCTCAGCCCTCAAATTAAGTGGACACTTCTGATGACATATCATGACGTCTGACTAGTATACACTTGCAGGGCAAGGGAGGAAGGAATGATTTTTAAATGGACTGCCCTTGGCCGGAAATTCGTCAACATTTCATGTTGAGATCACGAAATCAACTATAAATAGGAGTGATTGTTACACTAATGGATGGTACATTTCATGCTAACATCATGCTTTAATTTGTATTTGGAGCACATTATCCGTTTATAAGTTAGAATGTTAGCAAGCTAAATGTCCCTTACCTTGAGCTAAGAGCTCTTGGGGCATCTAAGTCATCATGGGACATGTTAAGCCTGTCTTCCAGGCTGTATGCCACCCTCAAAACTACAGCCAATCGCATGCAAGCAGCTACAGTGCCTTCAGAAACTATTCATACCCCTTGACTTATTCCATATTTTGTGTTGCAGCCTGAATTTTCTCACCCATCTACACATAATACCCCATAATGACAGGTTTTTTTATGCAAATGTATTGAAAATGAAGTACAGAAATATCTCATTTACATAACTATTCCGACCCCTGAGTCAATACTCTGTAGAAGCACCTTTTGGCAGTGATTACAGCTGTCAGTCTTTCTGGGTAAGTCTCTAAGAGCTTTCCACACCTGGATTCAGTGGGAAAAGTACCCAATTGTCATACTTCAGTAAAAGTAGAGATGCCTTTTTAATAGAGAATGACTCAAGTAAAAGTGAAAGTCACTTAGTAAAATACTTCTTGAGTATAAGTATTTGGTTTAAAAATATACCTCTGTATCAAAGTAAATGTAATAGCTAAATTATACTTAAGTTTATAAAGTATAAATCATTTAAAATTCCTTATATTAAGCAAACCAGACTGCATCCTTTTCTTGTTTTTATTTATTTCGGGATAGCACTCCAACAATCAGACATCATTTATAAATGAAGCATGTGTGTTTAGTGAGTCCGCCAGATCAGAGGCAGTAGGGATGATTTTTCTTAAGTGTGTGAATTGGACCATTTTCCTGTCCCATAAAGCATTCATAATGTAAGGATTACTTTTGGGTGTCAGGGAAATTGTATGGAGTAAAAAGTACATTATTTTCATTATAGGAAATTAAATGGTAAAATATATATACTGTATATCACAAAAGTGAGTACACCCCATATTTGAGTATATCTTTTCATGTGACAACACTGAAGAAATTACACTTTGCTACAAAGAAAAGTAGTGAGTGTACAGCTTGTATAACAGTGTAAATTTGCTGTCCCCTCAAAATAACTCAACACACAGCCATTAATGTCTAAACCGCTGGCAACAAAAGTGAGTACACCCCTAAGTGAAAATGTCCAAATTGGGCCCAATTTGGACATTTTCACTTAGGGGTGTACTCACTTTTGTACTTTACAACATTTGCCCATGTATTATTCTTCAAGCTCTGTCAAATTGGTTGTTGATCATTGCCAGACAACCATTTTCAGGTCTTACCATAGATTTTCAATTAGATCTAAGTTAATACTGTAACTCGGCCACTCAGGAACTTTCATTGTCTTCTTGGTAAGCAGTTCTCGTGCAGATTTGGCTTTTTGTTTTAGGTTATTCTCCTGCTGAAAGATTAATTAATCTCCCAGTATTTGGTGGAAAAAAGACAATCAGGTTTTCCTCAACGATTTTGCCTGTGCTTAGCTCCATTCAGTTTCTTTTTACCCTGAAAAGTTCCCCAGTACTTAACAATTACAAGCATACCCATAACATGATGCAGCCCCCACTATGCATGAAAATATGGAGAGTGGTACTCAGTTATGTGTTGTATTGGATTTGCACCAAATATAACACTTTCTATTTTGGATTGCTTTGACACATTTTTTGCAGTATTCCTTTAGTGCCTTATTGCAAACTGGATGCATGTTTTGGAATATTTGTATTCTTTACAGGCTTCCTTCTTTTCACTCTTTCAATTAGGTTAGTATTGTGGAGTAACTACAATGTTGATCCATCCTCAGTTTTCACCTATCACAGCCATTAAACTCTGTAACTGTTTTAAAGTCACCATTGACCTCATGGTGAAATCCCTGAGCGGTTTCCTTCCTCTCTGGCAACTGAGTTAGGAATGAAGCCTGTATATATATATATATATATATATATATATATATAAGGGTGTATTGATACACTATTCAACGTGTAATTAATAATTTCACCATGCTCAAAGGGATATTCAATATCGGCTTTTTATTATACGAAAACCTCCCTGGTCATTGTGGTTAAATCTTTGTTTGAAATTCACTGCTCGACTGATGTATGTGTGGGGTACAGAGATTAGGTAGTTATTCAAAAATCATGTAATTTTTAAATGTAATTGCACACAAAGTCCATTCAACTTATTATGTAACTTGTTAAGCACATTTCTACGCTTGCTATAACAAAGTGGTTGAATATTTATTGACTCAAGACATTTCAGCTTTTCATATTTTATTCATTTGCAAAAAATGTATAAACCTAATTCCACTGATGTTATTTTGTATTGTGTGCAGTCCAATGACAATACAGCTCAATTTAATCGATTTTATATTCGGGCTGTAACACAACAAAATGAGGAGGAGGTCAAGGGGACACTTTCTGAAGGCACTTTAACTTTGCTAGTCTTGTTAGCGAGCTTGTTATATGCTGGTTGTTAGCTTGCATAAGTGATACGTGTACTATTATAAGGGACACTTACCATTTTTTTATGGATAATATTTCAATTAAGTGGGGGAGCTCTATTCCTGGCAGGCTGATCAGTTTCAATAGCAGCCTCAGAGGCTGATGTCAGGATGCTGCTTTGTAGGCTGTTTCATGGATAAAGCTCCTTGCTGGCAGATTAGCAGTCAGTGCTTTATGTAAAATAAAATAGCATTTTATTGGTCACGTACTGTACACATGGTAAGAGATGTTGTTGCGAGTGTAGCGAAATGCTTGTGCTTCTAGTTCCAACAGTGCAGCAATATCTAACATGTATTGAACAATTCCACAACAACTACCTAATACACACAAATCTAAGTAAGGAATGGAATAAGAATATATACATATATGGAAGAGCAATGACAGAGCAGCATAGGCAAGATGTAATAGATGGTATAAAATACAGTATATACACTACTGTTCAAAAGTTTAGGCTCACTTAGAAATGTCCTTTTGAAGAAAAGCAAAATAAATTGTCCATTAAAATAACATCAAATTGATTAGAAATACAGTGTAGACATTTACTATTGTAAATTACTATTGTAGCTGGAAACGGATGAAAAAAAAATGGAATATCTACATAGGTGTACAGAGGCCCAGGGCAGGTAGTTTGCCCCCGGTGATGCCTTATGCAGACTGTACCACCCTCTGGAGAGCCTTGTGCAGTTGCCATACCAGGCGGTGATACAGCCCGACAGGATGCTCTCAATTGTGCATCTGTAGAAGTTTGTGAGGGTTTTAGGTGACAAGCCAAATTTCTTGAGCCTCCTGAGGTTGAAGAGCCACTGTTGCGCAGCCTTTACCACACTGTCTGTGTTGGTGGAACATTTCAGTTTGTCCTTGATGTGTATGCCGAGGAACTTAACTTTCCACCTTCTCCACTGCTCTCCCGTCGATGTGGATAGGGGGTGCTCCCTCTGATGTTTCCTGAAGTCCACGATCATCTTCTTTGTTTTATTGATGTTGAGTAAGAGGTTGTTTTTCTGACACTACACTCCGAGTGCTCTGTTCCTTCCTATAGGCCATCTCGTCGTTGTTGGTAATCAAGCCTCCTAGTGGTGTGTCATCTGCAAACTTGATGATTTGAGTTGGAGGCGTGCATGGCAACGCAGTCATGGGTGAACAGGGAGTACACCCCCCTGTAGGGGGTTTAGCACGCACCCTTGTGGGGCCTCAGTGTTGAGGATCAGAGAAGTGGAGATGTTGTTACCTACCTTCACCACCTGGGGGCGGCCCGTCAAAGTCCAGGACCCAATTGCATAGGGCGGGTTTGAGACCAGGGCAGTGTGCAGTGTTATGGCGATTTCATCGTCTGTGGACCTATTGTGGTGGTAAGCAAATTGAAGTGGGTTTAGGGTGACAGGTAAGGTGGAGGTGATATGATCCTTGACTAGCCTCTCAAATCGCTTCATGATGACAGAAGTGAGTGCTATGGTGTGATTAGTAATTTAGTTCAGTTACCTTTGCCTTCTTGGGTTCAGGAATAATGGTGGCCAACTGGAAGCATGTGGGGACAACAGACTGGGATAGAGAGTGATTAAATATGTCCTTAAACACCCAGCTGGTCTGTGCATGCTCTGAGGACGCGGCTAGGGTTGCCGTCTGGGCGGGCAGCTTTTCGATGGTTAACGCGTTTAAATGTCTTTCTCACGTCAGCCACGGAGAAGGAGAGCTGTGGCACTGTATTATCCTCAAAGCGGGCGAAGGTGTTTAGTTTGTCTGGAAGCAAGACGTCGGTGTGCGTGAAGTGGCTGGTTTTCTTTTTTTAGTCCGTGATTGTCTTTAGACACTGCCACATACGTCTCGTGTTTGAGCCATTGATTTGAGATTCCACTTTGTCTCTGTACGGACATTTCGCTTGTTTGATTGCCTTGCTGAGGGAATAACTACACTGTTTGTATTCGCTCCTTATTCCCAGTCGCCTTGCCATGGTTAAATGCGGTGGTTTGCGCTTTCAGTTTTGCACGAATGCTACCATCTATCCACGGTTTCTGGTTAGGGTAGGTTTTAAAAGTCAGTGTGTACAACATCTCCTATGCACCTCCATATAAACTCACTCACCGATTCAGTATATGATCAAGACTGGGTGGGCTCTATTTCTGGCAGGCTGATCAGATTAAATAGCCACCTCAGAGGCTGATAAGTCAGGATGCTGCTCAGTAGGCTGTCTGCAAGGAGCCTTACCTATAAAACCGCCCACAAGGCAGCATCCTGTCTTAATTTCAGCCTCAGAGTATTTGAATCTAATCAATCTGTAAGGAATGGAGCTCACCCCCTGTAAATGTAAATATTAAAAAGTAAATGTCCCTTATAATTATACACATATCAGTTATGCAAGCTGACAACCAGCACAAATAACAAGCTAGCTTGCTAGCTATTTAGCTAGCTAACAAGACTACATAGCTAACTAGCTAGTTCACAAGACTAGCAAAGTTAGCTTAGCTAATGCTAAAGTTACTATTGCTTGCATGCAATTGGCTATGGTCTTGGGGGCGGCTTGCAGCCTGGGAGGCGGGGCTGCCTGTCAGGCATCGTTCAGGGCTTCAATGCCCTGTGATCAACGCAGCCACAGGGCTCCTTGATGAATTGGTTATCGTGCATCTGAACAAATGAATGGATGATGCGAGGTACTTTTGTCATGTCGTGATCATGAGATAAATAAGTTGTGATCTCAACATAACGAGGGAACTATTTAAAAAAAAATCCATATGACCATCCTAGTACAGCCAACCATTTTGGGTCACCTGTGCCTCCAAATCTCTTGGGAATATCCTACTACGAGACACTTGTGGGCTATTTTGAATAGCTTTTTGTAGCTATATGATTTAACTGAGTGCTTTGCATCTCGCCTTTTATTTTTCCTTTCACTGAACATGCTCACAAATACACTTGTTCAGCAGGGACTGAATTCTCCCGCGTATCAAGTGTGACGGGTTTTCTCGGTTAAGGAATAAGTATGACTTAATTGCCAGAGTTTGTCTTCATACCAACAAAGAACAGCTGGAGCTGCTGGATAGCTGGTGTATTGTAGAATGCAGCTGTGAGGTGGGAGAAGAGTAGCCTTGTGTCTCTTGCTTTTGGCTTGTAGGAGCCACCGTCTGTCATTGGACTCAAACTGGTCTCTGTATAGAGAACCATACATGCATATTGTAGAACTAGTCAGTATAGCCCATACATGCATAGTAGTTGCAATGGCTACACCATAGCACCTGCTATCCATAGCAGAGAACCATAGGCCTGTGCTTGTGTCATTGATCCAAGCAAGTGAGAGTACTTTACAGGGATGAGTTGATATTGAACATAAAGTAATGATCAAAGACTAGAGCGATATCTGAATGAGAGTGACTGTTGGTTGACTTGAGTGTCCACACATTGTGCAGCAGCTTGTTTCAGTGTGTGGTGCCTCCGGTGGGGCAGAACATGTCACTGCACATATTCCTTGAGATCTGTTCATCACATTCAAATGGCAGTCAGGGAGTGTTTGACGGTTGAATGTAATTCCTTTTGCCCAAACCCTGGTGTGAAGCAACGTGAAAGAGTGAGTGTGATTTGAATAATGTTATATGATTTATCCTGTGTGTGCAGGGACATGCTAATCACGGACTTGGCTGCCACAGTAACCTACATGGGACTATGTGAGGAGGTGAGGGTGATGTGCAGCCTGGCCCGGCAGCAGCCAATCACTCTCAAGTGGATCGACGATGAGGGTATGTTGGTCTCGCACCGGTGGGTGGGAAAAAATGCAGTTGATCTTAACTACATGTGTATGAAATAAGTGAATAATCTGTGTTTGTGTACCATAGGAGACCCATGTACCATCTCCTCTCAGATGGAACTGCAGGAGGCCTTCCGGATCTACAGCCGCAACAGGAACTCAGGACTCCTGCTGCACGGTCAGTTAGGGCTCTGTCTGTCTGCACTCATTTCTGTCGCTTTACTTCTACTTCTCTTTTCACTTACTCTTCTCTGTTCCCTTTTCACCTCCTCTTCTCTGTTCTCTTTTCACCTTCTCCCCTCTTCTCTTTTCACCTCCTCTTCTCTGTTCCCTTTTTACCTCCTCTTCTCTGTTCTCTTTTTACCTCCTCCTCTCTGTTCTCTTTTCACATCCTCCTCTTTTCACCTCCTCTTCTGTTCCCTTTTCACCTCCTCTTCTCTGTTCTCTTTTCACCTTCTCCCCTCTATTCTCTTTTCACCTCCTCTTCTCTGTTCTCTTTTTACCTCCTCCTCTCTGTTCTCTTTTCACATCCTCCTCTTTTCACCTCCTCCTCTCTGTTCTCTTTTTACCTCCTCTTCTCTGTTCTCTTTTTACCTCCTCCTCTCTGTTCTCTTTTCACATCCTCTTCTCTGTTCTCTTTTCACCTCCTCCTCTGTTTTCTTTTTACCTCCTCCTCTGTTTTCTTTTTACCTCCTCTCTGTTCTCTTTTTACCTCCTCCTCTCTGTTCTCTTTTCACCTCCTTTTCTCTGTTCTCTTTTCACATCCTCTTCTCTGTTCTCTTTTCACCTCCTCCTCTCTGTTCTCTTTTTACCTCCTCCTCTCTGTTCTCTTCATCTCCTCCTCTCTGTTCTCTTCATCTTCTCTCTGTTCTCTTTTCACCCCCTCCTCTCTGTTCTCTTTTCACCTCCTCGCTGTTCTCTTTTCACCTCCTCCTCGCTGTTCTCTTTTCACCTCCTCCTCGCTGTTCTCTTTTCACCTCCTCTCTGTTCTCTTTTCACCTCCTCTTCTCTGTTCTCTTTTCACCTCCTACTCTCTGTTCTCTTTTCACCTTCTCTTCACTTCCTCCTCTTTTCACCTCCTCTTTTCACCTCCTCCTCTGTTCTCTTTTCACCTCCTCCTCTCTGTTCTCTTTTCACCTCTTCTCTGTTCTCTTTTCACCTCTTCTCTGTTCTCTTTTCACCTCCTCTTCACCTCCTCCTCTTTTTACCTCCTCCTCTCTGTTCTCTTTTCACCGCCTCTCTGTTCTCTTTTCACCTCCTCTTCTCTGTTCTCTTTTCACCTCCTCCTCTCTGTTCTCTTTTCACCTCCTCCTCGCTGTTCTCTTTTCACCTCCTCCTCGCTGTTCTCTTTTCACCTCCTCCTCTCTGTTCTCTTTTCACCTCCTCTTCTCTGTCCTCTTTTCACCTCCTCTTTTCACCTCCTCCTCTGTTCTCTTTTCACCTCCTCCTCTCTGTTCTCTTTTCACCTCTTCTCTGTTCTCTTTTCACCTCTCCTCTGTTCTCTTTTCACCTCTTCTCTGTTCTCTTTTCACCTCTTCTCTGTTCTCTTTTCACCTCTTCTCTGTTCTCTTTTCACCTCCTCCTCTCTGTTCTCTTTTCACCTCCTCTGTTCTCTTTTCACCTCTTCTCTGTTCTCTTTTCACCTCCTCCTCTCTGTTTTCACCTCCTCTTCGCTGTTCTCTTTTCACCTCCTCTTCGCTGTTCTCTTTTCACCTCCTCTTCTCTGTTCTCTTTTCATCTCCTCTTTGTTCTCTTTTCACCTCATCCTCTTTTCACCTCCTCCTCTCTGTTCTCTTTTCACCTCCTCTTCTCTGTTCTCTTTTCACCTCCTCCTCTTTTCACCTCCTCCTCTTTTCACCTCCTTCTTTCTGTTCTCTTTTCACCTCCTCCTCGCTGTACTCTTTTCACCTCCTCTTCTCTGTTCTCTTTTCACCTCCTCTGTTCTCTTTTCACCTCTTCTCTGTTCTCTTTTCACCTCATCCTCTTTTCACCTCCTCCTCTCTGTTCTCTTTTCACCTCCTGTTCTCTTTTCACCTCCTCCTCTTTTCACCTCCTCTTCTCTGTTCTCTTTTTACCTCCTCCTCTACTTCTCTTTTCACCTCCTCACTGTTCTCTTTTCACCTCCTCCTCTGCAATAATTTTACTATTATCTCAATGCAAATAATTTACTTTTAATTCAGTGGTTTAGGATACATACACATCAATTTGAGTAACCATTAGTTAGTATGTTCAGAGGTTTAGATTGGACATGTCTCTGGGTATTCATAGTTGTCGTTCATCATTCTCTTGCAGTCTTCCCCAGTATCCCAGTGAAGCCAGGTATGCCATGTCCAGGAGAAGACCGTGAGTACTAGTGCTACATATTATACACATGTATTACACCTGGTTTCCCCGGAAGTGATAACAGGGCTAACAGTCCGTAAATTCCCCTTATCTTTAGAGGCGTGAAGCAGCTTTCTGTAGCTAGCTAGCAAACAAGCAAGAGTATTAGCATTAGCTTACTGATTGTAAATTAATTGAATAGTTGACTGTGAAATGAAACAATTAAGTTATTTAGTTAACCACCTTTCCTTCACTCTTTGGTACTGTAACATGGCATGCTCCTCTACCTTCGAGGTGTTCAGTGTTCACGCCACTAACTGGCAGTTCAGATTCCTCATCCTGTACTCTGAGGGAGAAACCAAGGCAACCTGGATACAAGGTGTTTGACAACACCACTTGTCTGGCTGTCACAGAAAATTAGACCACCTAGAACAGTGATTCCCAAACTGTGGGGCACGCGAGGGGTCGGTGTCTGGCTTTAAACTTGCTCTTGAAAGTTGTAATCATAGAATGCACAAGATGCATTTTTGAAATTGGGTTGTGCATCATCAGTTCGTCTTGTCATGGTTAGTCTTTGCAAACCTTAAAGAGATATTTACAATTTGTCAGAAACTTCCAGATCAACTAGCCAATGTCAGCTGTTATTTTTCTTATGTTTTTTTAGCCCATTGATATTGTTGTAATTGTTTTGTCACTCAAATAAAAAATTAATACACATTAGACATAGCAAAATGTTTAGAATTTAAAGACAATTAGCTTTAAAACTGCAAAATGATCTCCACCAACAAGAAGGGTGTGGACAGTTTGTGTCATGAACAGTGCTTGTGAACATATATATAGACGTTATATATATATTCCCCAATGCTGGAAGAGGGGCCCCGAGTGAAAGAGTTTGGGAACCCCTGACCAAGAAGGAAGAGTCACATTAGAAGCTGTTCCCTCACACGGTCTCGTCCCAAACGTCTCTCGAAATTCCCTGCAAACAAACAGAGGTTAGCCTAGTTCACCAGCCAGTCCATACTCAACATCGGTCCTCAAGGGTCCAAATGGGGAATATGCAATTACTGCCAATTGATCTGTTCATTGACTGCAGATGTTAGAAAGACGTCCGGCCACCACTTACGTCTCTTGATTTCCTCAGGGGCTTAATAGGCTAGCAAATATGTTATTATACTATACTGTGCATAGAATCTATTATACAAAAGAAAAGCATACGATCGCTAAACAGTACATTCGCAAAGTATTCAGACCCCTTTACTTTTTCCACATTTTGTTACATTACAGCCTTATTCTAAAATGTATTTTTAAAAAATTTATTAAATGTATTAATGTATTAAAAATGAATGTATTCAGACCCTTTTGCTAATAGACTCGAAATTGAGCATAGGTGGCCAGACGGAAGCCACTCTTCAGTAAAAGGCACCCACTTGGAGTTGATCAAGAAACCAAGATTTGACTCTCTGGCCTGAATGCCAAGCGTAACGCCTGGATGAAATCTTGCACCATCCCTCCGGTGAAGCATGGTGGTGGCAGAATCATGCTGTGGGGATGTACAGAGAGAAAAGTAGAGGGAGATTCTTAATGAAAACCTACTCCAGAGCACTCAGGGCCTCAGACTGGGGTGAAGGTTCACCTTCCAACAGGACAACGACCATAAGCACACAGCCAAGAAAACGCAGGAGTGGCTTCGGGACAAGTCTCTGAATGTCCTTGAGTGGCCCAGCCAGAGCCCGGACTTGAATCCAATCATCTCTGGAGAGACCTGAAAATAGCGACACTCCCCATCCAATCTAACAGAGCTTAAAACAGAGCTTTTCTTACCTTTATTTAACTAGGCAAGTCAGTTAAGAACAAATTCTTATTTACAATGACGGCCTAGGAACAGTGGGTTAACTGCCTTGTTCAGGGGAAACAACGACATATTTTTACCTTGTCGGCTCAGGGATTCGATCTAGCAACCTTTCGGTTACTTGCCCAATGCTCTAACCACTAGGCTACCTGCCACCCCAACCTTGTAGCGTCCTACCCAAGAAAACTCGGGGCTGTAATCGCTGCCAAAGGTGCTTCAACAAAGTACTGATTAAAGGATCTGAATACTTATGTTTACAAACATTTCTAAAAACTGTTTTTGCTTTGTCATTATGGGGTATTGTGTTTCGATTGATGAGGAAAATAAGGCTGTAATGTAACAAAATGTGGAAAAAGTGAAGGTGTCTGAGTACTTTCTGTAATGCATTGTATATACTTTTAGCCAATGAGCATGAAATCTAGACCAAGCTAGGTACACACACATATTTAGTTACTCTTAGAGGACATGGGTGCTTCTCTATCAGTAAATGCACTTTAATGATAAAGAATCAACTTTCTATTTGACTTCTATGATGTCAAAATGGTCCTGTGCACACGCATAACAGACCGGCTGAACATTACTCAAACGTTTTCTGAAGCAACCCGGTAAAATTAAGCACATCTTAGTTCTGGAGCATTCCCTTCTATAAAGTGTCATGGTTTTAACACTCCTCTCGCTCAAAGGGTGGTGACAGCACTTGACGTCTTCAGCTCACTGCTGACTCCTGCACTTTCTCTCCCCCTCTTCCTTTCTTTTCCCTCTTCCTTTCTTTTCCCTCTTCCTTTCTTTTCCCTCTTCCTTTCTACTCCTTCTATTGCCTTTGACACATATTTCTCTTTCATCTCTTAATCTCAGAAACCCAGAACTAAAATCTTGCGTAACTGTGTCAGATTCTCAATTAATTTCAGGGAGAGACATGTTAGAAAAGTTATTCGAACGAGGAGCGGAAGCAGGGTCGTAGCTCCACACCCTCTCTTTGCAAGTTACGGACAAGTATATGGGCAAAATGTCCATTCCCCTTCTGAAATTCGAAAGATGTGAACACCTGCAAAATAGTGATTTGTCCAAACAATCAGTTACGAAAAATCTGTGCACTGGAACAAAGTTTTCTCGTTAGTTGTTGCGTCCTACAGTCTGTTGACCGATACCTCTGTACAATAACTCTCTGTTAACCGATACCTCTTTCCGTTTCTTCTGACATTCCCTGGCGTTGATACTGAGACACAGTGTTCTGAAAATGTCTGTGCCGATGAATCCTCTGGTTTGGGTTTTCTATTCTCAGCATCACAGAGAGGCAATCTGATGTTGTGCATTTTAACCTCTTAGCTAATGTTGGAAATGATAACCACTTTCTCTAATTGTTAAAGAATGGTTAATGTAGAAGATAAACATAACTTACCTAAATGTCTTGTAAGTCACCCTATAGTCTCTCTTGCTGTGTGGTATATCATGGCATCTCGCGCTCTCTCTCTATCAGGTTGTCTATAATGCGTATATGCTGCTGCGCCAGCATGTTTTGCCGGCTAGTGCGCCAGCGTGTGTGTTGGTGAGTGTGTGTGTTTGTGAGTGTGTGTGTTGGTGTGTTATAAGGGATGCCTGTGCTCTGTCCAGAGACAGCATACCCTTCCTTTGCTCTATGAGGAGAGCACAGTTACCGGACGCTGACCGCCAGTCTGTAGGTAATATACATACATGCGATCATTGAATGTGTGTGTGCATGGTGATTTATATGCTGCTGTGTTTTGTGCTTGCGTAATCATATAGCATGTGATATATTCTGTATATTGTTGTCCATGCATCTGTAAGGAACATGTTTTATGTTTGCGTTCTCTGTGCTACAGAGAAAATGAGTTAGTTTAGGTTAGTTAGTTACAGTAGATATTGATATCTACAGTAGTCTTTCAGTGCTTTTGTATGAGAGGGTTGGCTCAATGCTGCTGTGGCCATAGAGGAGTGAGGGAGGAGGAAGAGGAAAAAACAGGAAATTGTCCTTGAAATAGCCTTCCTATTGGCTCAGAGGAGGAGGGGGAGGGGACTCTACTAATACGTTAGTGCAACTGCACCACTACGACCTATGTCGGTGTGTGAGACTCAGGGTGTGACCACCTGGGTGTAACAGTGTCTGAGGGTCTGTCTCTTAGCTGTCCATCATATTACACGTGTAGTAGGCTCCCTCACTTTAGGTGGAATATGTGGGTTTATTGTGTAGAATGTGGTGTTCCTTGGTTGTGTTGATTGATTGGTTGAATTACTGTTGAATTACTGATTTAAGTGGTTGATTTTGGCAAAGATACATATAGAACTGCTCCAGATGGAGACATTTAGTGTATATCTAGATATTTTTCAGGTTGAAAGCTCCAACACGTCTTTGCATTGTGGTCCTCTGGGTAGTTACTGGGGGAAATGTAATGTATAGAGAATAGGCCTTGCATTAACGCTTCACCCTGGCAGACATGGCATGCTGCTGAAGTGTGTGGGAGGAGTTGTCCTGGTGATTATGTCAGATAAAATACTAGCAGTGTGAAAATATGTAGCAACTCTACCAGCCAGCAGGTATAATGAGGTATAACAAGTTGTTTTGATGCCCTTCTGTTTTATTATCACTCATAATATGATGTATCTTTAAGTTTTCAACAGGCTCAAGCCAGCTGTTAACAACTCAGGATTATTGTAAGATGATAGTAAGACATACTTATTTAAAGTCTTATAATGACATTATGAGGGGTTGGTACAGTACTGTAGGTACTTATTTAAAGTCTTATAATGACATTATGAGGGGTTGGTACAGTACTGTAGGTACTTATTTAAAGTCTTATAATGACATTATGAGGGGTTGGTACGGTACTGTAGGTACTTATTTAAAGTCTTATAATGACATTATGAGGGGTTGGTACAGTACTGTAGGTACTTATTTAAAGTCTTATAATGACATTATGAGGGGTTAGTACAGTACTGTAGGTACTAAGTCCCCACTTTGAGTCATTTATTGTGTGATAATGGGGGTTAGTCTGGGGTATATGAGGGCCAGGCAGGGTTTCTGTCATATCTCTGTTACTTTTTGCAGACATCTCATTGGCTAGTACGAAAAGGAAAAAGTGAGATAATCAGGAATGTATTTTTAGTCAATGCAATTAAGTCCCTGGTCTGGGTGGGGCCACCATATATTTCCGGACGTTTCCCATAATTGGGAATTTGTTTGGAAATTCTACAGGCCCTCATTACGGAATCCCAAGGGGGTTCGCCTGGAATTTTTCGATGGCAGATTTTTTGAAACTGCAAATTCAATCCAGACTTCAATAACAATCCGTTTAACAAACCTATTGGTGTATCTCTTAAAATATTCAGGCATGGTCACTGTCTTTCAGAATCCGATTATTCTACAAGCAGTTATTGTCTTTACCTTTGGATTTTTCTGGTTCTTCAAAGACTGAAATGAATATGCATTAATGGGACAATATGCGATTGGTACATCCATATTTACACTTTTAAATGAATGATATATAATAATAATTAGGTGCTTACTTACATTTGTCCTATTTCACAGATGTACACGTCTGTATTATACGGGGTGAATATCACACTCCCCCTGAGACACCCTCAGAGAGTGGGGTCATGGCCAGGGATCAGCCATTATTTATGGCGGCCCTGGAGCAATTAGGGTTGAGTGCCTTGCTCAAGGGCACATTGGCGGATTGTTTCACCTAGTCAGCTCGGGGAGTCAAACCAGCGACCTTTCGGTTAGTGGCGCAACACTCTTAACCGCTAGGCTACCTGCATTGATTTTCATAGAATATAATAACATCATGAGCTTAGTTCAACTGTCATACCCCATCAGAATCCACAATTCAAGCTTGTTTCACACTGTATAGCCTCAAAACATGGTTAAACCATTAATTTTATACCATCAGTCCTTGCATCCAAAGCCCTGTCTATGAATTTAAGAGGGGCTACATTTCTCCAGCCACATCTTAGATGATGCTGATCTTATTGTTTGAGCTGCAAATGTCTCTTTAAGGTGAATGTTGTTTATTAATGAATGTGGTAAACCACCACTCTGAATACTTCTCTCCCCCCTGTTATTTTGTGGACGACCTCACACACTGACTGTAGCATCACTATGTTTTATTTATAAGCCTTTAGATGTACTCGCTGTATTAGACATGTATTTCTCACTAACCAGTGGTGAATACACTCACTAGACAGCATCTTACAGAATAGAACATATCTTCACCGTCGGAATATTTGCTCTTCGGAGAATATTGATTGGCAGATTCAAGATTAATTATACACTATAAAAATTGTATAAAGTGGGATAGAAATGGTGTAAGTATAAACGATTAAAGTAGGCCTACATTCTCCGGCTTTTGCTATTGCACTTCTCTCCATTTGATTTGTCACATAGGCCCTACTGTACTACAGAGTATAGGCTATGCTAGCTTGCCTCCTCACAGACCTAATCAAAACACACAGCTCACAACAAAAGACGAGGCTTCTTCTCCCTCCAAACGGAGCGCGCTAGCTGGCTTACTGATCCGGCCTTGTCAGGCTCGTTGTGTGAGCCTTTAGTTGAGCACTCGGCTGGGCCTTGGGAGTGTGAACAGACCCCCCTCTGTGTTGGATGATGAGGGAGGAGGAGGGAGGAGGGGGTGGCGTTGAAAGCCCGGATGCGCTCAGGCGGAGGTTGCACCGGGCTCTCCAGTGGTACTCGCACCACCTTCTCTACTCAGCGCCGTATCCATGTCGCGTTTTCCCAGCAGCCTCAGCTGTGTACCACTGTGTCTCCGGGGACGAACGCTCTACCGCTAGTGCTAGCACCACTACCCCCATGCCTGGCTACATCAGGAGGAGATGTCTTAGAGAGAGAGAGAATGATAGAGGGATAGGGAGGGAGAGAGAGAGATCACTGTACCGTACAATATTGGTTCTTAATGTTCAAGGCACTCCCTCCTTTTGTCCCTTGCTGCACATTAGTTCCTCCAAAAAAAAGCAGTCGACGGAGGAGGAGAGGCGTCAGAAAGTGAGAGAAACAGGGAATTAAATAGCCACAAAAAAGGCAACACTGACAGCTGTAGCAACTGTGCTACAGGGAGGGAGGAGGGGGAGGCAGGCAGAGAGAGAGGAAATAATTAAATAAATCACTGAGAGAAGAAGAGCGACGTCGGTGAGAGAGGACAGCGAGAGAGGAGGGGATGTAGCTACGTTTCCGTGCCGGTTCGATGTGCACACCAGCCAGGATAATGTGCTGAAGGAGGCAGAAAGGAACGGAGGAAGGACACAGGTGAGAAATCTCTCTATCCATCGATCCATCTATCCACCGCTGACAATCGATTTGACGGCAGTGTCATTCTCTGGATTTTAGCTTGCATGTAATTTGTGTGTGTGCTCTGCCTCCATGGCTGGTGTGTTGTAGTTACTAGCTAGCTCATCCCCTCATGTGTTGGAGGCAGGCTGTGATTGTGTGCACTATAGATGCTTCCTACTAGCCTAGAATGCTATCTGCTGGTGGCTTCACCTGGCCTGTTTCCTGCAATAATGTTAGTCTTCCTCTGGGCTGGTGTGTCTTGTTGGCAGTCCCCTTGTTTTCTGAAAGGGTCTGGACCTGTTAGGGAGTGCGGCACTGTGTGTGTGTGAGTGCGCATGAGTGTGTGCGGTGGCGAGTGTGTGTATGCGCAGCAGTGTGTGTATGCGCAGCAGTGTGTGTGTGTGTGTGTCTGTCTGTCTACCTGGCTGTGCTACTCAGAGCTGCTGGGGAGAGGCGAGAGAGAGAACAGGGAAAGCAAAGCGTCTCCCTCCCCATCTCTCCATCACCACCACACCATCCGCCAACCGAGGCACAAAGGAACCAGAACTCCCAGATTAGGGCTCTTTGTAACCCGGCCGGTGGCTCTTCAAAGGAGAACTAAATGCATCCTAAAAAGGATGACGGTACGTGAGAAGTTACCATTTGATAAGGGGAAAAGCAGACCTATCCAGATTGGTTTGAATGTGTGTTTTTGTATTGTGCTTAACACCAGCACCACGAAGCAACCTGTTTGTCGTGCCTGTTCTGATTGGACTCCAGTTCTATGGCCACCTATGTAAAGGCATGTTGTACACTCCGGTAAAAGATAGGTTTGCTGTTGTGACTGCTGCTCTTGTTGGGGCAGAACAGAGCGTGGAGGAGTGATATTTGTGTGATTGCGTATTGTTCTGTGTAAAGAGGGAGGGTGGGGGTGAATCACCCCCCAAAATAGACTCCCTATCTGTAATTCACCCTCCTTCCTCCCCTAACAAGATAATTAGCCCATACACTAATAATGATTCCCATCGGCTAGTTAAGTGCATCCAGCACCCAAATAACAGGGCTTTGGGCAAAATGGGGGTTGGGGGGCTGGGTGTTAGTGTTAGTTTTGGCAAAATGTTTGTTTTTGCTCTGGGGGAGTGGTGGTGTGTGCTTGTGTCATTTAGCAGATGTAGCTAACAACAAGGCTCTCCTTTCTCCCGCCTTCTCTCTCTCCGCTGATTATGACGTTGCTCAAAACAAAAGACGAATTGTAGTGGATGGTCAGGCAGAAAAATGATACGTTTATAGTGTTTTTATGTGCATGTCTGGGTTGAAATTGTGTCTTTCTCGGTCTACTCAGCACGCTCAATGAGGGGTTTGGCTTTGACTAGTAGGGGAGAAGGCAGGTGGTCTGTGTCAATGTTTCCAAACTCCGGTCCACCAGTACCCCTAACAGTACAGATTTTTGTAGTGGCCCCGGACAAGCACACCTGATTCAACTTGTCAAGGGCTTGATGATTAGTAGACAAGTTGAATCAGATCTTTTTGTCTGGGGCTACAATTAAAATGTGTGCTGTCGGGGGAACTCGAGGCCCGGATTTGGGAAAAACTGGTTTCAAATGCTAACATTTGTGGCACAAAAAGAGCCCATGAAGCAATGGCCAGGTAAACTAAACCAAAGCATGTATTGTTGTCATACCTTGTCCTCCATAGACTGCAAATTGGGTGAATTATCCCTTTAATGTAGTATATGTGTATATATGCTGTGTATGTGTATATATACAGGTGTCAAAAATTAACACTAAAATTACTATTAATTTGTTCAAATACTGAGCTATATTGTATGCTCCAATTTTGGGGGCAAATTGTTTTATTTTATACTAATACAATTGCTCAGAGAAAGAGATTTTGTTTAAAAAAAATGGACACCCCTGTTTTCAATACCTTTCAATACCTCACTTTGCGAGGATAACGGCAATGAGACTTTTTCTAAAATATTGAGAGCTAAGAGTCTATATTTTTGAGAAATGAAGGCATATGAGACTCAGAGTTACAACATGGTATATCATACACTGCATTTGAGGAAACAATGGGAAAGTGATTCTGCTTTGAAAGTTGATCAACTTGTAAACTCACTTTTGAGAAACAAAAACATTCAAAGGTGGTTATCTCGTGAAGAGCTCTGGCAACATTCACACCCTCTTAAGCTTTAGCCCCACCCATTTTGTTTGACCGATGATTTGTTTACTTCTGCTGGCAACAATTTCATTACGCTTTTTTGCAGACGCTTACTGACACCGGCCACATTCAACGGGTGTTGTACACACGTCGTGTAATGTTAGCTAACGAGCCAGCCAGCTAATGTTAGCTAGTTAAACAACAATGAACAAAGTGCCAACAATGCCTAACATTAGGCTCTAACTAGAAAAGCAAACAGCCCTGGCTCCGCTAGGGAGCCAGCTAGCTAACGTTAGCTAGCTAGCTAAGAGTACACTTTAGCTTATTAAAACCAGTTGCGACGAGCAAACCCGGATCCGGGATCCTATTTATAGCCTCAAGCTCATTACCATAACGCAACGTTAACTATTCATGAAAATCGCAAATGAAATGAAATAAATATGCTAGCTCTCAAGCTTAGCCTTTTGTTAAAAACACTGTCATCTCAGATTTTAAAAATATGCTTTTCAACATTTTCACAAAAACAAGAAAAGCATTCAAATAAAATAATTTACCTTTGAAGAACTTCGGATGTTTTCAATGAGGAGACTTTCAGTTAGATAGCAAATGTTCAGTTTTTCCAAAAAGATTCTTTGTGTATTAGAAATCGCTCCGTTTTGTACATCACGTTTGGCTACCAAAAAACCCAGAAAATTCAGTCATCAAAACGGCAAACTTTTTTTCAAATTAACTCCATAATATCGATTGAAACATGTGTTTTTCACATATCTCTTCGATGAT